>NW_004444050.1:1187465-1270342 GCF_000243295.1 Trichechus manatus latirostris | reverse complement strand
ACTTTTTTCCTGCTCCATCAGGGACTCTCTGTTGTGTTCCCTGTCAGGGAGGTCATTGGTGGTAGCTGGGCACCATCTAGTTCTTCTGGTCTCAGGCCGATGGAGTCTCTGGTTTATGTGGCCCTTTCTGTCTCTTGGGCTAATATTTTCCTTATGTCCATAGTGTTCTTCATTCTCCTTTATTCCGGGTGGGTTGGGATCAATTGATGCATCTTAGATGGCCGCTTGCTAGCTTTTAAGACCCCAACGCCACTCACCAAAGTGGGATGCAGAACATTTTCTTA
The DNA here is from genome assembly GCF_000243295.1 of Trichechus manatus latirostris. NCBI lineage: Eukaryota > Metazoa > Chordata > Mammalia > Sirenia > Trichechidae > Trichechus > Trichechus manatus. Next base: position 1,270,058 of record NW_004444050.1, on the reverse strand, counting down.
AAAAACTTTGTTATGCCAATTGACCTAGATGTCCCCTGAAAGCATGGTCCCCAGATCCCTACCCCTGCTACTCTGTCCCTCAAAGTGTTTGATTGTATTCAGGAAAATTCTTAGCTTTGGTTTAGTCCAGTCGTGCTGACTTCCCCTGTGGTATGTGCCATCCTTCCCTTCACCTAAGATAATTCTTGTCTACTTTCTAGTTAGTGAACACCACTCTGCCTCCCTCCCCACCTAGAGGGCATTATTATTATTTTTATCATTAACATTATTCTTTTGCAGGAGTCAGTAGACTACGGCCCACAGACTAAATCTGGCCCGCACTGTTTTTGCAAGGGTCCACAAGCTAAAAATATTTTTTTTTTTACAGATGAACACTTGCAATCAATTTGATGATAAGGAACACTAACTTTGAACCCCAATTAAGTAAAAAAGAACTGCATTCTTTTCATTAATAGACCTGTCTTACAAAAAATTTTACTAAACTATTATTAATATATTTTGAATTTCATCAGTAAAAAAAAAATTGTGGAAGTTTGTTTTATGTTCTACGAGTACATACATAAATATTCTCAATTTTGCTTCTTAGGCCAGAAAGCCTAAAATATTTTCTATCTGGCCCTTAACATAAAAAGTTTGATATTAAGCATCCATAGCAATGAACCTGTGGATAAATGTTATCTATCTAGTTAGTCTGATTGATCCAGTTAAATAGTCATCTGTCTTGATCGGGTGTTTGGCAGAGTCAAATAATAAAGGGTCACCAAAGTGTGGAGACCCCGGGCAGTGCAAATGGTTAATGCAATCAGCTGCTAACTGAAAGGTTGGAGGTTCGAGTTCACCCAGAGGCACCCCAGAAGAAAGACCTGGCGATATGCATACTTCTGAAAAATCAGCCATTGAAAATCCTAGGGAGCACAGTTCCACTCTGACACACACGGAGTCCACTCAATGGCAACGGTTTTTTTTTTTTTCAACCAAAGTGTACCCAGCCTGATTCTCCCCTTAGGTGGTGCTGGGGAAAGCCACGGAGCTGACTCAAGGGAAAAACCTGTAGAGGTAATGTGATAGCTGGTGAACTAGTTCTGAGTAGAGCGGGAAGGGGTAAAAAGATGGAGGAGAAGGGAAAATTGCCCCCTGATGCTCTGGGCTTGGTTTACTCCCAGACTCAACTTTGAAGAACCACTGCCGCAGAGATGGGCTTCTTTTGCCCTGATAAACAGGGACATTCTTGATCCCATCAACTTTACAGCTAAGCATTCTTCCTTCTACCCACTGCACAGGTCCATACTCTGCAGAGGGAATTGTACTCCTTTTGTCTTCCTGGAGAGTCATATGATGTAAGAGAAAGGGATTCCCTGGGTGGTGCAAAGGTTAACGTGCTTGGCTGCTAAGCAAAAGTTGGAGGTTGAGTCCACCCAGAGGTGCCTTGGAAGAAAGGCCTGGAGACCTACTGCCAATAAATCAGCCATCAAAACCCTATGGAGGACAGTTCTACTCTGACACACGTGGGTTGCCATGAGTCAAAATTGACTCCACAGTAACTGGACTGGATAAGAGAAAGAGATGGGTTTAGATGGGGAGGAAGAGGCACAGCTGGACAAGGCAGTGGTACCCATTTGCAGCAAAAAAGAACCCGTCCAAGTGAATAATGACTGCCAAGGCGAACAGCCAGGAGCACACTTACTTATTTTCTTTTTCTGCCTCTTCCTGCCTCTCCAAATCCTACTAAAACTTTAGAGTCTGCTCAAGTTCCACCACCTCCAGGAAGTCCTCTCGGACTGTCCTAGTACTTGGCTGGCTCCTCGTTGGGTGTCTGAAAGCACACACAGTTTGGTCCTTCGTTACGTACTCTAACATTGTATGCTGATCTTGCTTTCTGGGAACATCCCTATAATCTATATTGATAATAATGACCCAAAGTCATCAGAGAGTTGAAGTTATGTTCCGTTTCATGTACAATGGGCAATTCACACCCCTGTGAATGTCCATCTCGCCTATTTGTAACATGCGTGAAATGCCTACTTTACAGCGATGCTGGAGGATAATATGAGATAATGTTTGTGCAAGTACTTTGTAAACCATGAGGCATGATACAGATAGAAGATTTTTATTACTATGATACTCTGCTTAAGAAGATGGGATAGAAGTAAAATGCTTTTAAATGATTTACATTTTACAAGTTTTATAGTTCTAGCACTAAAAGGTTTAACCCTTAGCTCTTCTGGGGAAACTTAGCTATTAAGAGAAACTTATTTCTTGGAGGGTGATGAATAGCCAAGATTTTTCTGAGTTATTCTGATTTTCTTCCGTTCAAGATTTTTTAAAGTACATGCATTCTCATGTTTTAGAGTTATGTTTATTTTCATGGCAAGGGTAGCTATTAGGCAAATGACTTCCCAGGCTAATTGTATATTTGGGTGTTCACATTTAAAATTAGGGATTCAAATTTAAAGGTATCTGCATTTTCTGACTGAGAGGAGAAAAGCAAAGAATTCCCAAACTACTATTATTTGTGCCAGTGGAATTCACTGAGGCTAATTCATCAATATTTATTTGACAAAACCAAAAACCCGTTGCTGTTGAGTTGATTCCGACTCATAGCGACCCTAACGGACAGAGTAGAACTGCCCCATAGGGCTTCCAAGGAGCGCCTGGTGGATTCAAACTGCTGACCTTTTGGTTAGCAGCCGTAGCTCTTAACTACTACGCCACCAGGGTTTCCAATGGCATATCAAATAAGGGGTTGCCAGAAGTGAATAAAGCTCCAACTTCCCTTGTGATTCTCAAAATATTGTCCTCTCCCAGTCTCCACATCTCCATCCATGGTAGTGAAGATGAGCCCCCAAACTTGGTGTACTCATGGAAAAATCCTCACTCCTCTCTTGTCTCGGCTCTCAAAGCTCCCACCTCAGTCTTCCTTGGAGGTCATCAGGAGTAATCCATCATGTCTGTATCCCTATTGGGTGGGTCACCACAGGAATCCCAAGAATCCAGGTCAATCCTCATCTTCTGGACACTTCCCCATATGGCTCTGCATACCCATCTCCCTCACCTTCCCAATTCCTGAGACCCTTCCACTGCGGTCTCTGGAATTTATGGTCCTTCATCAGCCAAATCATCTATCTCTTCAATGTCTTCTCTGAATATTCTCTGCATCTTTTTGCCTGAGGAGAAATCTGGGTCACCCTTGAGGATATAGCTTCCCTGCACACCTCTTATGTGGTGTTTGAGTTATTGCTAGGGTCCTGGGCCTGGAGGTAGGTGAGTGTTCTGCTTGCTTGTCATTGATGCTCCCAGACCATTCTCTCTCCTATCTCCCTGAAAACCCCAGCTTTGAAGCTCATGCTTTCAGCCTACACTACCTGCTACCCTTTGTTGCAATCATCCATAGCTCCTTAAGTCACCCCACCACATTTGCTCCTGACTCTCTGTCACTCTTTGTAGAATTTGACTGCTGTGGTAAGTGTATGTGTATGTATGTGTGATTTTTTTATAAAAAATTATTATTTTTTTAATATCCTGACTTCTCAGTTGTTTGACCCTCTCTCCTCCAATAATCATGTCCAAAGTCATGCTCTTGTGTTGTCCATAACCACAGCCCTTCCGTCATCTCAGGTACAAACACCCCTCTCCCTGGCATCCATAATCACTTCCTTGTATGCGCCCTTAATTTCCTTCCCTTTGACTTCCTCTCCCAGCAAAACTGCATTCCGGGCTAAATCTAACTCTTCACCTACTCTGTGCTTGTAACCACACACCTGAAATTGGCTAGAGAAAAGCTCACAACTGTGCTGACCAGCCTCACTTTAAGAACATAACCATTAACCTGAAGTAGACCCTCGATACTGCCCAACAACTCTATGGCATTTCCCTGGTCAGAACACTCTCCCACGCCCTTAGAAGGACTAATGTTTTCTCATTTCTCTTCTCCAGCCCCTTTCCCATTCTCACTCTCAGCACTTTACCTTGCTGCTTATTTCATTGAGAAAATAGAAGCAATCAGAAGAGAACCTCCACACCTTTGATTGCCTCCATTATCCACCCACAACATCCATGTCTGTATATTCTGTGTGTTCTCTTGTTCTTATGACCAAGTGTGTTGAGTTCCTGTCTAAGGAAAACTCTCCACTGGTGCAATATGCCTCTCATCTATTCAACAACACCCCTGACTTGTTCCGTCAAATTTTCCCCCTCTGCTGGTTCACTGGAGTCCATGAGGGGTGCAAACGGGTAACGTGCTAAGCTGTTAACCAAAAGGTTAGAGGTTTGAGTCCACCCAACGACACTTCAGATAAAAGGCCTGGAGATTTACTTGCAAACAATCAGCCACTGAAAACCCTACAGAGCACAGTTCTACTCTGACACACATGTGGCACCATGAGTTGGGGTACACTCGATGAGAACTAGTGGTTAACTGGATCATTATCATCAGGATGTAGATATCCAGTTTTAGTTTCCATCTTAAAGAAATCAGCTTTTCTTGACCCCACATCCCCTCCAGATACTGCACCATTTGTCTGCCTCCTTTTACACTAAAATGCCTGGAAAGAATGGTCTATTCTTGAGCTATCCAATTCTCCTTTTATTCTTTCTTGAATAAATTTTAATCACTCCAATTCATCACTACCATTTCATTGAACCCTTTGTCAAGGTCACCATTTACATGCAGGTGCTTAATACCATGATTAATTCTCAGCCCCTTATCTGACTTGATCTATCAAAAAAAGCTGACAAGTTAATGAATCCCTCATTGAGGCACTTGCTTTATTTTGGCTTCTGGGCACCACCCTCTCCTACCTCACTGGCCTCTTGGTTTCCTTGGCCAATTTCTCTTCCACCTAAGGAATTATTAATCTTAGAGTGCACCAGGACCCAATCCTTGAATCTCTTTTCATCTATGACTTTCTAAGTGATCTCATTTAGTCTTACGACTTTAAACACCAGCAGTACACTGGTGAATTCCCAAATTTGTATCTCCGGCATGGACCTTTTTCCAGAATTTGACTATCCAACTGCTTCCTCAACATTTCCCCTTAGTCATTTAATGGTCTCTCAAACACAGTCTGTCCAAACTGATACGATAAAAATAAAATCTGTCTCCAAACCTGCTCTTCCTATAGCCTTCCCCATTTCAATAAATGTCAATGTCATACCTTCAATTGCATAGGTCAGACTCATTAGAGACAGGTTTGACTCCTTTCTTTTTCTTACATCTGCAAGTCAGTCCATCAGCAAATTTTATCAGTTCTTCCTTGAAATATATTCGGAGTCTGATTACTTCTCACCATCTCTACCACGTCCTTCTCACCATCTCCACCACTTCCTTCTTACCATCTGTCTTGGTCATCTGGTGCTGCTATAACAGAAATACCACAAGTGGATAGCTGCACAAACAGAAATTTATTCTCTTACAGTCTACTAGTTTACAAGTCCAAATTCAGGGCATCAGCTCCAGGGGAAGGCTTTCTCTGTCAACTCTGGAGGAAGGTCCTTGTCATCAGTCTTCCCTTGGTCTGGGAGCTTCTCTGTGCAGGAACCTCAGGTGCAAAGGATGCGCTCTGCTCCTGGCACTGCTTTCTTGTTGGTATGAGGTTCCCATGTGTCTCTGCTCGCTTCTCTCTTTTATATTTCTAAAGAGATTGGCTTAAGACACTATCTAATCTTGTAGACCTCATCAGTATAACTGCCGCTAATCCATTTTATTACATCACAGTGATAACATTTACAACACATGGTAGACAATCATGCAATACTGGGAATCATGACCTAGCCAAGTTGACAGATATTTTGGAGGGATGCAATGCAATCCATGACACCATCTCTACCACTGCCAACTTGGTAGAAGCCAACATCACTCCTGCCTGGATTATTGCAGTAGTTTCCTAACTGATCTTGCTGCTTCTGCTCTTGACCCCCAACAGTCTATTCTCCTCATAGCATCTATGGAGCTTCCTGTTCACTCAGAGTAATATCTAAAGACTTTATCTAAAAAAAACCAAACTTAACTGCTGTTGAGTCAATCCTGACTCAGCGACTCCACAGGGTTTCCAAGGCTGTAAATCTTTATGGAAGCAGACTGTAGCATCTTTCTCCTGCAGAGCCACTGGTGGCTCTGAACCACCTCCCTTTTGGTTATCAGTCGAGCGCTTTAACCACTGCACTACCAGGACTCCTTTAAAGACCTTACAGTAGTCTACAAAACTTAAGATGTGGTCTGGCCCCTGCTTCCTCTCTGACTTCATCCCCTGCCACTTTTCCCTTCTCCATTCTTACTGGCTTTTCTGCTCTCCCTGGAACCTGCTAAGCATCCTCCTACCTCAGGGCTTTGCCCCTGTTCCCTCCCCTGGAGTGCTCTCTCCATGTGTTGGCAGGGTTCTCTCCCAACAGCAGTCTGCCCCAAGAGAGATGCCTTCTCTGAACAACCTGTATCAATTAGCCAACCCCATTTTTTATTCTCTCATAGCAATTATCAATGCTTGGCACACTATGTATTTAAGTGTTTATTTGATTTTTTTATTTGCACACACACCTGATTCCTGTTCTAGCTCCTAGAATAGTGCCTGACATCCGTAGATGCTTAGGATTTAGTTGTTGAATGAATGATGAATGAATGACTCAAAGGATTAAAACGGCATCAGAAATCTAATATGGAACCTAAAAATAAAAATTCCCCAGATGATGAAGTCTCAGTCGGCCATAGTGTCCTCTGTGAATCTCAGTAGCCCATGAGCAAACATAGCCAGAAAGGAGATCCCTACTGGGGGATTCTCGTAGGCTCTCTCTTGGGCTAACACCAGTTGCCTTCCAGTTGATTCTGACTCATGGCTACCCCATGGGTGTTAGAGTAGAGCTGTGTTCCGTAGGGGTTTCAATGGCTGATTTTATCAGAAGTAGATCATCAGGCCTTTCTTCCCAGGTGCCTCTGAGTGGACTCAAACCTCAAACCTTTCAGTTAGCAGCGGAGAGCATTAGCTGTTTGTACCATGCAGGGACTCCTCTTGTGGGCTACTCAACCCGTGTATCCATTGGAATAAACGTTTGCATTTCCCCCTATTTTTCCTGGCAGTTGATAGCTTCCAATAGGAAACAAAACGGCATTGCCTAAATGCATGCTGTCTGAATTTTGGTCAGGACTGGAAACTTTAAGATGCATTTTAGCGGACGGTGTTTTGTGAGCAATTTCAGACTAGATGATAATTTTGTTTGGATTCACTGAAGCAGCAGCTCCGTGTTCCCAGACGAGGGGAGAGTGGGGACTGCTGTGGAAACGTGGACTCTATGAACTGGAGCAACACTCCACACTCAGACAATCACCAGGTGAGGACACCCGGGGGACCAGGCGCTGACCTGCAGGACCAGGCACTTTGTCCATGTGCAGCTTGTGAAGGACACACTGCCTCTATGTGACAGAGGTGTTTTCTGTGGGTTCCTCCTTTTCGTCTGACCCACTCGCTTGGGCAAACAACCTCAGGTTCTCTCTAAAACCAGAGCTCAAACATTTGCGCGTGTTCTGTGTTCAGACTAGGGAACACACGATTTCACTGTGATCTCTTCAAACCGCATGAGTGGGGAGAGGTGGTGAGAGAAACACATTTTTTTTGGTGCTGTTTCCTGGCTTTCAAAGTAAGTTACATAAAAGGGAAAAGAATAAACTTTAAAATGTTTTTTGAACTGTCATTTGAAGATGTGTTCGGCAATCTTCAGAAAATAGGTACATGTTACTATTGCATTAGGGAGAAAATAAGTTAAATAAAAATTTCCAGCAGCAAGCCTGAAGGCTATCATATTGTCACTCAATAATCTGTTTCTCAAATTCCCCAAGTGCATTTTAGTGGGTCTGCAAGCTTTCAACTTTCTGGGTCACATACCATCTGCCTCACACCCAAAAGAAACACAGGCAGTCAAACGGATGGATTCTAAGTTAGAAACCAAAAAGTGAATCTTCTATTGGTTTTTAAAGGTTAAAAAAAAAAAATAACAGTCTTGTCTCTTCTCCTCAGAACTTATCTATAATTATGCTTTGTGGTGGAAGGAAAGCAGATACTTTCCTTCACAACACTTGAGTTTCAAAAGCTACTTTTGATGAATTCATTCATATTTTTATCGGTGGGTCAAGAACTTGGCTTTTCAGAGCTCACTCCTACATCTATGCAGCAAATTTTGATTTATAAGATAAATCGGGGCTGAGCTACAGTTGAACACATGGAAGTCACTACATACAAAAAGGAAGTAAATTTTACAGTGAGAACTTATTAGATTAAAATCTTTTGCCTCTTTGTAATATGCTCTCTTTCCTGTTGAATTTGAGTTCCCTCGGGCCAAGAGAAAAATTCAGACTGTCTCCTCCTTGGACTACTTTTAGGTTTCAAGAATGCTGAGGTGATCAGCCCTGGTCCGGCTCTCTGTGCACATCCAGAATGCAGTCGGATGCCTTCACAGAGTCTCCAGAGGCAACAGACTCTCCACGAGAAAGACTTGTGAGCGGTTAGCAGAGAAGACAGCAGAAAGGGAGCAAAACTAAGATTCACTGAGTGACTATTACATCCTAGGCACTGAAAGGGGCTTTCTATATGTTATTTAATCCTCACAACAAATGCACGCATTATGTAATATTTTACAGCTGTAGAAAGTCTCCGAACAGTTGTATGTGACTCCAAAGTTTCTACTCTTTCTACTTGAAAAGCACACCTGCAGTTTACAGAAATTGTGTATTTTACATTTAATGTTTCCATTTTCTTTTTTTTAAAAACCGTGTGTGGTCTTTAATCTACTTTCTCTCTCTGTAAGAATATGCTCAGTATGTTCATTAGAAAGTCTTTGCCTAGTAGTAATTCATGAATGCTAATTCACAAAACCCTAATTAACAGATAATTGCATGGTGGGCATTACATCTGAAAAGTGGCACCTTCCCGTGGTTAATATTTCGCGTGTACTTTAACAGTAGGAAGGTACTATTTGAAAATGCAATTCTAAATAAGGATGTTAACTACCCCCTTGAAAAGCACCTGAATACTTCACTGCAAACAAATCTTGCATGTCAAATATAAAAATTCCCTGTGTTGCACTTGAAATCTGATAAATATTTATTATCAATGCTGTTTGCTTTTAATCTGTTCGGGATAGCATTTCTCCAGCTTCTCAGTAGTTACACAAAAATGGCATTTACATGACAATGATGCTTGCCAACAATCTCATTTTCTGGCTTAGTCAGCAGCCCTTCATGCTTGATTAGTCTTTAATTATACAAACACCTACATATTTAAAAAGTTTTCTTTTTTTCCATACTTTGAGCATGGAATTATTTTCTCTTGCATGCAATAACCTTTAATTTTAGGATTAAGCAGCTGATTCTTTTTAGTATGGATGGGACTTTTCAAGTGTTAAAGCAAATTTGGTTATTGTGTTATGAGGAAAATTAACTTTGGGAAACCTCTCATCAGTGCATTTGACAGTGCTCTGATCAGCTGCTGCAGAAAGCACTGGGTATCTGGAAGATGAAACAGAAGACTTCATTCCTCTTGCTTGTTCTTACTTCTCCTACCTCTGTGGTCTAAGTATATGATAATTTAAGCAACTAGACCTTACAATGTGCCTATGTTCCTATTTACATAAAATCAAGCTGAAAAACAGATGTCTTATATAACAATATTTTAATAGGAAGTCTGTTTATATTTTTAGTAAAGAAAGCCACAAACTGTAAACTTTTATAGTCAAAGATTTTTCTATAATAAATCCACAGAATGTTTCAGAAGCAGGAGTATCTTGTCGAGTTAGAGGATGTTTCTCTCTGCATGCTCCTCTACTGAGGAGGTGAAACAGCAGTAAGACTTGGAAGTAGTACCTCCCTTTGCAAAACCAGCTTTAGTATAGATGTTGAAAATCATTTATATACTGCCTGGCACATTGTTGAACATTTATTTCATATTAGTTTCCTTCTCTCTCCTCTTATACCAAATCTGGAAAAAAAAAGAGTCATCCATTTCCTCGTAGAAATCATCTTGGGGAGCAACTAAATACATTAAATACATACCATGTATTAGGCATGAAGATCCTGGGTGGCACAAATTGTTTGCACTTGACTACAAACCTACAGCTTGGCAATTTGAACTCACCCAGAGGCAACATGGAAGAAAGGCCTGGCAATCTGCTTCCATAAAGATTACAGCTAAGAAAACCCCATGGAGTCCCGGACAAAGCTGGAGAAAAATGTACAACAAAATTCTAACTCACAAAAAAAGAGCAGACTTACTGGCCTGACAGAGACTAGAGAAACACCCAGAGTATGGCTCCTGGACACGGTTTCAGCTCGGTAATGAAGTCACTCCCAAAGTTCACCCTTCAGCCAAAGATTAGACAGGTCCATAAAACAAACCGAGACTAATGGGGCACAACAGTCCAGGGACAAGGACTAGAAGGCAGGAAGGGACAGGAAAGCTGGTAGTAGGGAACCCAAGGTTGAGAAGGGACAGTGTTGACATGTCATGGGGTTGTTAAACAATGTCATAAAACAATATGTGTACTAACTGTTTGATGAGAAACTATTTGTTCATAAACCTTCATCTAAACTACAATAAAAAAAAAGAAAGAAAATTCCATGGAGCAGTGCTACTGTGTAACGCATGGGGTTGCCATGAGTCAGAATTCAACGCAACAGCAATGGTGTTTGTTGTTTTTTTAATTAGGCATGAAGGATATAGAGATGAATAAGACTCACAGAGGCGTTAAACCAAGCCTGTGCAATGAACTACCACCCATTTTTCAGTTTGTTGTACTGTGGCAGCGTGCATGTTGCAGTGATGCTGGAATCTATGCCAATGATATTTCGAATACTACCAGGTTCACTCGTGGTGGACAGGTTTCAGTGGAGCTTCCAGATAAGACTAGGAGGAAAGACCTGGCAATCTATTTCTGAAAATTAGCCAATGAAAATCCTATGGTTCACAACAGAATATTGCCTGATATAATGCTGGAAGATGAGCCCCTTAGGTGGAAGACACTCAAAATACACAGTGGCCACAATGTCGGACTTGAGCACACCAGCAATTATGAGGATGGCGCAGGACAGGGCACGTTTCGTTCTGTTGTACATGGGGTCGCCATGAGTTGGATCAAACTCCATTACAACTAACGACAACAACAACAATGCAATGAGACTTTAACCTGTGTTTAAAGAGCTTCCAAGAATGTCTTAGTCATCTAGTGCTGCTGTAACAGAAATACCACAAGTGGATGGCTTTAACAAACAGAAGTTTATTCTCTCACAGTCTAATAGGATAGAAGTCCAAATTCAGGTTGTCAACTCCAGGGGAAGGCTTTCTCTTTCGGCTCTGGAGAAAGGTTCTTGTCATCAATCTTCCCTTGGACTAGGAGCCTCTCCGCACAGGAACCCTGGCTCCAAAGGATGTGCTCTGCTCCGTGTGCTTGCTTCCCTTTCCTTTTATCTCTTGTAAGATAAGAGGTGGTATAGGCCACACTCCAGGGAAACTCCCTTTACATTGCGTCAGGGATGTGACCTTAGTAAGGGTGTTACATCCCACCCTATTCCTCCTTAACATAATCTAATCTTGCCTCATTAACCACAGGCAGAAATTAGGATTTACAACACAGGAAAATTACAACAATCACAAAATGGAGGACAACCACACAATACTGGGAATCATGGCCTAACCAAGTTGACACATATTCATGGGGGACACAGTTCAATCCATGACAAAGAAGATATTTTAACTTCCCTCATCATCTGTTCCAAAATTCATCTGGTGATAAACGCTTATTCCTGTCAATTTACTCAGTTTTTTTTACAGAAGCACAGCTCCGTTTCCTTTTGTTCTGTTTTCAGCATTGACCACAGAATCTCAGAGTTGGACAGGACCATAAAGCTCATGTGGTCCGACACCTCTACCCTACAAGACAAGCACTAACCCGGCTTCTGATTCTCCCTGATGGCATCCTCCCAGCTCACCTGACAGCACATCCCATCTTTGCACAAATCTCTCAGAAGCTCCTTTGTATAGTTTGTACCCACTGATCCTAATTCTCCTACCTTAGGGCATAACGATTCATTCTAATCCCTATTCTAGATGACAATTCTTCAATTATTTGGCAATCGTCGCCATTTCTTCCTTTGTTGATTCTCCATTTCCTTCAATCATCTCTTCTATGACCCTGTTGAAGTGTCTTTCTCATCCTGATGGCTCACCTCTGAATCGGTTTTACCTTGTCTGTTGTTGTTGCCTTTAGCTGCCATTGGGTCAGATCCCAACTCATGGTTACCCTAAGCGCAATGGGATCACACCATTGTGATCCATAGGGTTTTCATTGGCTTATTTTTTGGAAGTAAATCGCCAGGCCTTTCTTCTTAGTCCGTCTTAGTCTCGAAGCTCTGCTAAAACTTGTGCAGCATCATAGCAACATGCAAGCATCCCCTGATAGATGAGTGGTAGCAGCGTATGAGGTGCACCACCAGGAATCAAACCTGAGTCTTCAGCACGGAGGATGAGAATTCTATCACTGAACCATCAATACCCCCTTATTTTACTTTGTCTACATACCCTTAATAAGGTGGATTCCAAAATCTGAACACAGTCCTCTAGATGGCCTGAACAGCGCTTAGTCCACTGAGATCACACTTCCTCTGTTCTAGATACCGCACATCCACTAACACAGCTTGGACCCATTAGCCTTTTTTGATAGCATTGCTTTGATTCATACTGAGCTGACTGTAGACAGAAACCCTCCCACATTTTTCACATTTCTCCCCCTTCCTATACAAGTCCAGTGGGTTCATGGATCTAAGCATAGGATCTATTTATATCCCAGTTAACTTGTTGTCCTGGGAGATCCAGCTCATCTCTTCTGTGGTCTTCACTCTATTCCTTTCTACTTCCTGTTATCTAAGAGTTAATAAACATTCCCTCCATAACTTTATATAAGTTATTGGTAAAAATGCTGAGCAAGACTAGTCCAAATACAGAGTCTGAAGGAGACCAGAATCTCTTTGGGGCAAGTTACTAGTTCACTTAATTATCCTTTAATCTGATCCTGGCCTGAAAGTAGATGGTGATAGAGCCTGTGGGAGTCCAGATGCCCCAGGATGAGGAATTTTCCTGATCCCTAGTCTTGTCATGGGCCCTTTCAAGGGGGAAATGACAGCAGACTCATATAATATGTCCTAGTGAACATTTGATGGGTTCCAGGGATCCTCACACCCTTTTCTGAGCACCCACAACCTATCCCTTTAATAGTCCATTCTAGCTTCAAGATTGAGATTACTTGAAGGACTGTTTGCTAAATCAGCCTCCTTCCCTCCCTCCCTTCTTCCCTTCCTTCCTTCTTTCTCTCTTTCTCTCCTTCTTCATCTATTTATTTTCTTTCAAAACAGTACATGTTTATTCATTCATAGATCCAACAAATATCTACTGAGTGTCTACTATGTGCTAGACACTTTTATTTTGCTGGGAATATAGCAATAAACAAGACAAAGTCCCTGTTCTTGTGGAATTTACATTCTAGTTACAAGCAGAAAACAAATAAGCAAATAACCAAAGAAATATAAGTCAGATGATGAGAAGTCCTCTGAAGAAAAGTGAAACAAGGTAAGGGGATAGAGTTGCTGTATGGGCAATTTTTCATAAGATGGTGAGGGAAGTACTCTCTGATGAGGCAAAACTTAAGCCAAGACCTAAATGAAGTAAATGAATTAAGGGACTAAGCTGGATACCTAAGGGTAAAGTGTCCAGGCAGAGGAAACAGTAAACACAAAGACTCTGAGTATATAGCAAGTCAAATGCAGAACTAGTACAATTTATAATAAAAAACATTATCCCCTGCTTCATACTTGCTTATCCCTAAGACCCCTCTCCAAATCATTTTAGATGTTTCATTTGCTATCTATCTTCTAAATAACATGCTTTAGTTGGTTTTTTCTTGATTTGCCCATTTTGGGCATTATCTCTGGATTTCTGATTTGGAAGAGGAGGATCAAGCGCTCTCACAGCCCAAATAACGCTGCCCTCTTCCTAGTTCCCTTCACTCTCCAACATGGTTTCTGATTTAATCAGTATTCAGTGTTTACCTTTTCGTGACTATGAAAGTACTATTTACTGCTAAGGCAATTAGTATCCCATGATTATGCTTCCTTTCTTACAAAAGTTTTTGTTTTTCCCAAAGTTGTTAATTGCTTCTTTGTTTATTTGCTTAGTTTTCTTTTTTTTTTAATCACTGATTCTTCCTAAACTCATTACAAAAAATGGTAAAACCTAGCTGACTGTATTTTTTCCCCTTTTTTGTCCTTTTGTTCTACTTTCTGAGAGATTACATTTATTTTACAAACCTACTTAATTTTTTATTTATGCTATAATTATTTTAACTGTTATCGCAATGTTCTCCAAATTGCTCTGTCAATGTTCCTTGGGTACAGCACCTGCTAAGTGTTTCTTGGATACATAGTCTTTTCTAATCTCTAGAAGGATATTTACTTTTTAAGCTTTTACAAAAAGTTGTTTTTCTCCTTCTTGAGTTTCTCTGTTTCCTATAAATTCCCTTTTTTGCCCTCCCAGTTTGTTTTGGTTTCTGATTTCAGATAAAGACACTTCTCAAGTATCTGGTCATTCTTTGTTGTCTTTTCACATATAAGAATGAGGAAGGGATCTGGTTACGTTGTTGGAAATCCCAACTATCAATAACTGAGTCTTTTCTCTCTGGCCTGCTAGGGAATTTCTTCAGAGAAGAATATACCAATTTCCTGTCCAGGAAGTGGGATGGTGGTGACGTTGGTGGTGGTGGGGTGGGGTGGTGGTGGGGTGGGGTAGGGTGGTGGTGAAGTGGGGTGGTGGTGGGATGGGGTAGTGGTGGGGTGGGGTGGTGGTGAGGTGCGGTGGTGGTGGGATGCATATACACTTCAACCCCAGTGTGCAGATCTGAGTGGCCCTGTGATGGTTAAGATTGTGTGTCATCTTGGCTGGGCCATGATTCTCCATGTTTTAATGTAATCACTCCCATGATTGAATATACTGTGAGTAGCCAATCAGATGAAAGGAAGTCTCCTTGGGGGTGTGGCCCGCATCTGTATATAAGCAGACATTCTGTCTTTTTGCTCTCTCTCGATCCTGCGGCTTCTTCCTGTCGTCTCATCTCCCGTTCTTGGGACTTGAGCTGTCAGCTTATCTGCTGAACCTGGGATTCGTCTATCTGCACAGCCTGTGAGTGGGAGCCCTGCTCTCCTACCTTCCGATCTTGGGCTTGCCAGCTTCTGCAGCTGTATGACTTGGGAGAGGCCTCTACCTTGATCCACGGACTTGGGCCTTTCTAGCCTCTACAATCACGTGAGCTGTTTCCTTGATATAATCTCTCTCTATATATATATTTATACACTTTACTGGTTTTGCTTCTCTAGAGAACCCAGCCTAAGACAGGCCCAAAGAGGCCAGGTCTCGTCATTCAGGATATAAACATTCCCGTGATCCCCTGTCATCAGTAATGGGCCTCTCTCTAGCATACAGCCATACCTCATGTCTACAGGTCTAGAGTACTTCTTGGTCAATTTCTCATAAATAAAGCTGCTAAGCTGGAGGAGAGATAGTTGTCTGTCTGCTTGGATTGGGGAGAGAGCTGGGGGGTCTAATTGTTCATTATGTAGTCATCCCCTTATTTACATCAACATGTCCCCCTCACCCTCATCTTCCACAGTAGCTGGTGCCTCAGATTATTTAGGCTCTTTTTTTGGGGGGGGAGGTGGTGAGGAGGGGCCCAGAATTTTCTTGCTTTTTCCCTCTGTCCCTCTCTTATTCAGGCCCTTGGTGCTTAGCTTTCTCAGCTCAGTCAACTCCTCCACCTGCTTCCTGTCTTCCAAAATTTTGTTAATAATTCTTGTCTACTGTTTCTTGCCTTTTCTCAACAATTCTTTTCCCTTTTGGATTTATACCATTAAAAAAATTCTTTCATTATCATTTTAAGGGGTTTAAGAAGGGTGAAGAGATAAATGAATGTATTCAATCCATCATGTTTAATAGGAAATCTTCCCATGTTCTCCTTTTTGAGAACTGGAAAGACATTTAGTATTTTTAGTCTTCTAGTATGTTTTCCATTCTTCATCATTCCTCAGGAATCAACAACCATCTTCAGTTATTTAATCTTTCAGTTGAAAAACCCGGTTGTTAAAATATCGGGTCTCAACTCATTAATGATTTTTATGTATTGCCCCTGAGTCTTAACTAACCTATCTTGATCTAATAAATTTTTTACAATTCTTTAGAGCAGTAGTTCTTAAACTTGTTGATCATCAAAATCACTGGCTCCATCTGAGATTCTGATTTTGTCATTCTTGGGTGGGGTGAGGGGATATATATTATTTAAGAACTCCCAGGTGATTACGTCTTCTTCTTATGGAAAATTTTAAACACACACAAAAGCAAACAGAATAGTATAATCAACTCCCATGGATTCATTACTCAGCTTCAACAACTATCAACTCATGACCAATCTTCCGTTATCTATACCTTACCCAGTATCCACTCCTCCATATTATTTTTCCCTCCCGTGTCATTTTAGAGAAAACCCCAGACACCCTATCATTTCATTTGTAAGTATTTCAGTATATATCTTCAACAGCTACTTTAAAAAAAAATACATACCACTATCACACCTAAAAATATTTAAAATAATTTCTTAATAGTCTCAGATATCCTGTCCGTGGTCACATTTCTAATCGTCTCATAATGTTGTTATTTTTCCTTTTTACAGTTTTCCTGAATTGGAATCTAAATAAGATCCACACAATGAGATTGGCTGCTATGTCTTTTGATCTCTAGGTCCAGTTCCCCCAGTTTCTCTTCTCTGTCTCTCTCTCCCTCTCTGTTTCTCTTTCTTTTCCTTGCAATTTATTTTTTAAAGAAACCTTCCCATGCATTTTTTTTTTTTTTTTTGGCTTTAACAAAGAGAAATTTATTTCCTCCCAGTAAAGCAGGCTAGAAGTCCAAATTCAGGGTGTCAGCTCCAGAGGAAGGCTTTCTGTCTCTGTCAGCTCTGGAGGAAGGTCCTTCTCATCAATCTTCCCTTGGACTAGGAGCTTCTCCACGCAGGAACCCCAGATGGGTCCAAAAGACACACTCTGCTCCCAGTGCTTCTTTCTTCATGGTATGAGGTTCCCCGCACCCCTGCTCCCTTGTTTTTCCTTTTATCTTGATGTGTGGCCAATCTGGGAACGATGATTCTGCTCGGAGAACCCTTCAGGGGTCATCTAGATAGAGCAGGGAGGGTGGAGCAATCAGTACCCTCCCCCAGCCTTGTTTATGAAACCTTTGCTCCCTTCTCCTCCATGCCACCCGCAAACCTTTTAATAACATTGCATTTTTGGCTCTTGTTTACTTGAGTTTTTTTTTTTTTTTTTTAAATCATCAGTTCTACTCCTCTGTGTGTGTGTGTATAAGAGAGAGAGAGAGAGATTTCTCTTCTTCTTATAATAAGTGCTCTTAAACTTACTGCACATCTTCTTTTTTGGGGGGCACCTCTCTATTCTAATCACATTTCTGCTAGCACTATGTTGATACCTTAGACAGGATATTTACACCAAACCCAGTCAGGTTGTTCTAAATGTCATTTGGAAGAAGGGACTAGGGTTGATAATGGGTGCAGATCTTTCAGTAGGCAAAGACTTTCTGTTCATCTGGGACTTACAAAAAAAGGTGACTTATTGCCCTTCATCCAAGAATTCTCTGATCTCAAGTAGAATCACATTTTGAAAATTGTTAGTTAAGTGGTCAAATAGAGAGGACACAATATATTTATGAGAATTACTCTTTCCATCTTTTCACTAAATTAAGAAGTCATCCAAACGTCTTAGTTTTTGTGGCATCAAGTGGAGTAAAAGCAGGTGGAGGCAGTTTGGATAAGTGTTGGTGGCAGCAGAGAGCTCATGGGCTTGTGATAAGTCAGCCAAATAGTTTATCCTCCAAATCAGGACACTTCTGAGAGTGAAATGGGTGCTGTTAACAATGACACTGGACAACAAACCTTCCTGGTTAAATGGGGATGGAAATGTCTCCCGGACCGGGGCCAGACGGACTGGGGCTCAAATCCCAGCTCCACCTCTCATAAGCTGTGTCGTTTTCCATGAGTTTCCAGCTTCTCTGAGCCTTCATTTCCTCACTTCCATAAATGACTGTGAGGTGCAAATAAGAAAACATATACAAAAACACCCAGTATAGTGCCTGGCATGTGTCAAACAGTCCAACAGTGGTTTTTGCTTATTTATTTATTTTTTTAAAAACTATATCATTATTATTCTTCTGGGAGATTCTGTATTTGTTTGTCCACTCTAACAGTGGGGCTTGGGGCAGCCAGAGCATGTCACATAAGAGTCCTAGACGTCCAACAACTATGAAGGCCTGAGGTGCACCCAAGGTGGGAGAATTACTTTCGTTATTCCTTGGGCCTCCCTATATGCATTATAATACTTTTATGCTTTGGAAAATATGATTTAATTCACAGATCAATCTGATCTATAAAATATTAAGAAGTCCTGCTATCATAGCGTCTATTATACTCTGAATATCAAGAACTGAGTTTGAGATAATTGTTGTTGATATGGTGGGGAAAAGAAAGATGCAAAATATAATAGAAGATGAATTAGAAAATGATGGCCCTTAATTTACTCCCAAATTAAAGCTGATTTAAAGCATGCTTAATCAAGTCTCCATTTCCCAATGTCCACTGAGAAGATAGTGCTAAGATGGATGGACTAAAATAATCTCAAAGGAATCATATATAAAGCTTTTATTGCCCAAGCAATTTGTGATTGGCTGCTAAGCTACAGATTGGCAGTTTGAACCTGCCCAGTGGTGCCAGGAAGAAAGGCCTGGCCATCTGCTTCTTAATGATTACAGGCAAGAAAACTCTGCGGAGCAGTTTTACTCCGTAACACGTGGGTCGCCATGAGTCAGAATCCACTCAGTGTCAATGGATATGTACCCGGCTTTGTTCTAAACATTAAAATAAATAGGTATCATTTCTTCCATTAGCAACTGTTATTTTAATCAAGCAGTTTCGGACAGCCTGCTATCACACACTGGTAAATGTGTGAAATGAATAACTGTTAAATAAGAAATCATCACTTACAGCAATTATTGACAGTCCTGGGGATATACAGAGGCGTGAGACACAGTGTCTTCTCTTAAGGGGCTTATAATTCAAGTAAGATAACAGACTTGTCCATAAAAAAGATTTTAAAAAAGACTCAAAGGCAGTAACGTGTGAGTTCAAAGAACGCAGCAGTTACTAAGTGCTGGGCAACGTGGTAACAAGCCCGGGTGATGCAGTGGTTAAGCACTCCGCTGTTAACCTAAGGTGCGCGGTTGGAACCCACCAGCTGCTCAGAGGGAGAAAGATAGACGTGGCAATGTGCTTTTGTAAAGATTTCAGCCTCGGAAACCACATGGGGCAGTTCTGAATCCCATGAGTCAGAATCAACTTCGTGGTAGCTGTGGTTTTTTGGTTTTTTTTTTTCCCCAAGCACGGTAAAAGGAGCAGGGTATGAAGTGTCCATGAAGGACACGTGGAGTGGACAGCAGAAGAGAGAAGAGAGGGCCTTCCAGGAATAGGCTCAGCACCAGCAATGTCAGGGAGGTGCACTGCGCAGAGCTCATCAGGGTTTGAGCCAAGGAGTCTGAATGCCCTTCAGCTTCAGGGCTATACAATGGAAGAGAGGCGGAGAGAGATAGAGTGGAGAGTAGAGCTGATTGTCCAAGCTAAGGAATACCGACTGTTATTAGCCACCGAAGATTTTTAAGTATGGGGGCGATGTGAACAAAATGTTCTTTTTGGAAGATTAACTTGGCAGTAGTTTGAAAAATGGACTGCATCTCGGAGAAAACAGAAGTAGTTAGACCAGAGCAGGGCCGGTGGTAGTAGCCCCGCCCTGGGACTGGGCTAGGAGGGTGAGCGGATAACTTCAGGCACCTTGGCTGTGGAGCTCTACAGCCCATGATTTCTCTGAACAGTGACTGTGAACCTGGGCCATGATTTGCACCTCTCGTGGGGGGCAGCACTCTCTTTTCTTTTAAAAATTTTTTTTACATTGTACTTTAGATGAAGGTTTGAAGAACAAATAGTTTCTCATTAAACAGCCAGTACACATATATTGTTTTATGACATTGGTTAACAACCCCATGACATGTCAACACTCTCCCTTCTCAACCTTGAAGGACCTTTTTTTTTTTGGTGAAAATATACATAGCCAAAGATAAACCATTTCAAAAATTTCTACATGTACAATTCAGTGACATTCATTACATTCTTCCAGTTGTGCTGCTATTCTCACTATCCTTTTCCAAATTATTCCATCACCATTATTTTCAACTCACTGTCCTCTAGGCTTCCCATCAAACCTTTTGAGTTGCTGTTGTCAATTTGATCTCACATAATTTTTTTTTTGTACTTTAGATGAAGGTTTACAGAACAAATAGTTTCTCATTAAACAGTTAGTACACATATTGCCCTATGACAGTGGTTAACAACCCCACCCCATGACATATCAACACTGTCCCTTCTCAACCTTGGTTCCCTATCACCAGCTTTCGTGTCCCCTCCTGCCTTCTAGTCCTTGTCCCTAGACTGCTGTGCCTCATTAGTCCTGTTTTGTTTTACGGAGCTCTTTAATCTTTTGCTGAAGGGTGAACTTCGGGAGTGACTTCACCACTGAGCTAAAAGGGTGTCCAGGGGCCATACTCTTGGGGTTTCTCCAGTCTCTGTCAGGCCAGTAAATCTGGTCTTTATTTGTGTGTTAGAATTTTGTTCTACATCCTTCTCCAGCTCTGTCCAGAACCCTCTGTTGTGATCCTGGTCAGAGCAGTCAGTGGTGGTAGCCAGGCACCGTCTAGCTGTACTGGATTCAGTCTGGTGGAGGCCTTGGTAGCTGTGGTCCATTCGTCCTTTGGACTAATCTTTTTCTTGTATCCTGTTCTCTTCATTCTCCCTTGCTCCCAAAGGGGTGAGACCAGTGGAGTATCTTAGATGGCTGCTCACAGGCTTTTAAGACCCCAGACGCTACTCACTAAGGTAGAATGTAGAACATTGTCTTTATAAACTGTGTTATGCCAATTGAGCTAGATGTTCCATGAGACCATGGTCCCCACAGCCCTCTGCCCAGCAATTTGGTCCCTCAGGGAGTTTGGATGTGTCTATGGGGTTTCCATGACCTTTCCTTGTACTAGTTATACTGGCTTCCCCAGTACTGTGTACTGTCTTACCCTTCACCAAAGTTACCACTTAACTATTGTCTATTTAGTTTCCCCTCCCCACCCCTCCCATCCCTCATACCAACAAAGATTGTTTCTTTTTGTGTGTAAACTTTTTCATGAGTTTTTACAGTAGAGGTCTCATACAATATTTGTCCTTTTCTGATTGATTTATTTCACTCAACCTAATGTCCTCCAGTTTCATCCATGTTATGAGATGCCTCACAGGGACAGCACTTTTTCCCTCTATAAATCTTCCAGGAACCTACATTAGTCAACCAAGGGGGCTCTGTGCTTCCCTTTTCCATTTCTCTCTCCCTCCTTTCACTTTTTCTTCAGAATTGTCGATTCATTTTTGGTGGGACTACTTTGTCAGCTTTTAATACATTATTTAGTCTTTCAGTTTAATGGGTTTGGTAGACTATTAATTTTATGTGAGCTATCAACCACATGGGTAGGTGGATAACATTGAGTTTTTTTTAAAAAAAATTCTGTGTTTTTGGAGGAAATTCACATAACGAATTCGGTTCTCATTTAACAATTGTATATATATTATTATATGTTATTCAGTGACACTGGTCACCCTTTTCACAATGTGTCAGCATTCTCATTATTTCCATTCTGGTTGTTTGGTTTCTTTCCATCACAGGGAGCTCCCGGACTAAGAAGAGTTCCTCCTCAATTCTGTTCCTAAGTCTGTCTACCCTTTCACGGGTACCTCTAGAGACCAAGTCCTTTTTTTTTTGCCTCTGAAGTTTTATTGGGAAGCTGCTACATCACTGACTTCATGCTGCTGCAAGGCAGGGGCCGTTATGACTCTTTAAAACTGAAGAAACTGGCGTGCGCTGCAAATTACTGTTTTTATAGGGTATTGTATAAGGTATCTGAATTTCTGGAAGGGAAAATAGAAATTTTGAAAATTTTTATTTGTTACACATATATACCAAGAGACCCCAGTGGGGACACTGGGGTATAATTAGTGGTACTTCATATGTACCACTAAACACTTACAGTAGGCTTGTGAGAAGGGGCAAGAAAAACAAAATCCATACTACCTACCAAAAATTCAGACATACTCAATGATTCAGCATGCTTCCATTAATGAAAATACACGGTATTGACAAAAGAGTCAACATGGAAAATAACTGGAGCATGAAAGGGTTAAGTTGAATTTGTATGTAAGTGGGAACAGGTAGGTACTGTTCATATCTAGTGTCAATCAAATGTTTGTCTTAGTATATCGTGTACCTTTCTATGCATAAAAAACATAAAAGAAACACTTTCAGATACACTAAAACGTCTTTAACATAATAATACAGTAATAATAATAATAATGTTTTCATGTGCGTCACAAAGTAGCACCCATTTGTTATTATGAACCATTGTATGTAACTTGAATTATTAATATAATAGGCTTTATAGGGGTTGGTTCATAACTACAGGTTGTAAGTAACTCGGATGTTCAGAACCCGGGGCCTACCTGTAATCTAGCTTCCTAGTTCCCCCTTACCTTGTCGTTTTTGCTCTAGGGTAAATGCTGACTTTTAGGTCTCCTTTAGATGATGCTTTAGAGAAGCACAGTACTCATGGGTGATGTTATTTATTTTATGAGCCACTCTGTCTTTTGGTTGATAGGTGACCACTGGAAGTGTTTTGAGTTCCTAGCTTAAAGAGTATCCCAGGGTGATAGTCTCCGGGGTTCCTCTAGTCTCAACTGTACCAGTAAGTCTGGCCTTTTTTAGGAATTTGAGTTATGTTCTACATTGTTCTCCCATTCTATCCAGAACATCTATTGTGTCCCTGGTTGGAACGGTTGGTAGTGGTAGCCAGGCACTCTTTAGTTCTTCTGGTCTCAGGTAAGTGAGGCCGTGGTTCGTGTAGACTATTAGTCCTGTAGACTAGTTTCTTCTTTGAGTCTTTGCTTTTCTTCTTTCTCTTTTGCTCCAAATGCATAGAGACCAATAGTTATATCTTTTAAGACCCCAGACAATACTCACCAAAGTAGGATGTAGAACATTATCTTTGTGAGCTATGCTATGCCAACTGACCAAATTGCCCCCCGAGACTATGGTCCTAAGCCCTCAAACCCAGTAACCCAATCCCACAAGGTGTTTGGTTATGTCTAGGAAGTATCTGTGATTGTGTCTCCTATGTGCTTTATTTATATATGAATATATATGTAGTACACGCAAACATGTATATACATTTGCCCACAGAAACACCTATACATGCACACCTGTATATTCATGTGCTTAACCTATACATACATAAGCACAGATACCTACCTATATAACCACTTACATATTTTTTGGTTGTTATTACTGTTATTGAAAATTGTATATGTTGTGGCTTTTACCAAAATCATCCCTTATTTTGTGTACTTCTTAGTGTCATTATTTATCTTGGTCAAGTTGTGCTGACCTCACCCTTATTCTGTATTGCCTTACCCATCACCAAAACTAACAAGTGTCTACTATCTACAAAGGGATCTCCCTCCGTCATCCCTCCCATCCCTGATAACCACCAAAGAATGTTGCTTTCTATATATATACCTATTCTTGTCTTTGGATAATAGTGAGATTATACAGTATTTGTCCTTTTGTGATTGACTTAATTGCACTCGGCATAATGTTCTCCAGATTCATCCACGTTATAATGTATTTTGAGAACTCGTGATTATTCTTTACAGCTGCATAGTATTCCATTGTGTGTATGTACTATGGTTTGTTTATCCATTCGTCTGTTGATGGGCGCTTAGGTTGTTTCCATTTTTTTTGATGTTGTGAATAATGCTTCAGTGAACATGTGTGTGAGTATGTCTGTTCATGTCAGTAGTTTTAGTTCTTTAGGGTATATACCTAGCAGTGGGACTGCTGGGTCATAGGGTATTTCTATTTCTAGCTTTCTGAGGAAGCACCATACCGTTTTCCACAGTGGTTGAACAGATTTGCAATCCCATCAGCAGTGCAGCAGAGTTCCAATCTCCCCATAAACTCTCCCCATAAGCATTTGTTGTTTTCCGTTTTTTTGATCAGTGTCATTTTTGCAGGGGTGAGGTAGTATCTCTTTGTAGTTTTGATTTGCATCTCTCTGATGGCCAGTGATTGCAAGCATCTTTTCATGTGTTTGTTGGCTGCTTGAATGTTCTCTTTGGTGAAGTGTTTGTTCATGTCCTTTGCCCATTTTTTAATTGGGTTGTTTGTCTTTTTAATGTTGAGGTGCTTAAGTTTTCTATTTTAGAGATTAAACTCTTATCAGATATATCATTCCCAAAGATTTTTTCCCTAATCTATAGGTTCTGTTTTTACTCTTTTGATAAAGTTTTTTGAAGAGCATAAGTGTTTAATTTTTAGGAGGCCCCAGTTATCTAATTTGTCTTTTGTTGCCCATGCATTTGTACTTGTGTTTGGTAATTTATTACTGAAAGGAATTAGTTCCCATAGTTTTGTCCCTATATTATCTTCCAGGAACTTTATAATTTTGGCTTTAACATTTAGGCCTTTGATCCATTTTGAGTTAATTTTTGTGTATGCTGTTAGGTATGGATCCTGTTTTATTTTTCAGCAAATGGATATCCAGTTTTGCCAGCACCACTTGTTAAAGAGACTGCTTCTACCCCATTGAATGGACTTTGATCCCTTGTTGAAAATCTGCTGCCCATAGATGGATGAATTTATTTCTGGGTTCTCAATTCTATTCCATTGGTCTACATGTCTGTCATTGAACCAGTACCGGGCTGTTTTGATTACTGTGGCTGTATAGTATGTTTTGAGGTCGGGAAGTGTGAGGCCTCCTACTTTGTTCTTCTTCAATATTGCTTTGGATATTCGTGGTCTCTTTCCTTTCAGTATAAAGTTGGTGCTATGTTTTTCCATTTCAGGAAAGAATGTTGTTGGAATTTGGATTGGGATTGCATTATATCTATAGACCACTTTGGGTAGTATTGACATTTTCACAATGTTAAGTCTTCCAGTCCATGAGCATGGAATGTTTTTCTATTTACGAAGGTCACTCTTAGTTCCCGGCAGTAGTTTTTTATAGTTTTCATTGTATAGGTCTTTTACATCCCTGGCTAGGTTTATTCCTAGGTATTTTATCCTTTTGGGGGCTGTTGTAAATGGTATTGGTTTCTTTTCGCAGTTCTCCTTGTTAGCATAGAGGAATCCAACAAATTTTTGTGTGTTGATCTTGTACCCTGACACTTTGCTGAATTCTTCTATTAGATCCAGTAGCTTTTTTGTGGAACTTCTGGATTTTCAATGTAAAGAATCATGTTGTCTGCGAATAGAGATAGTTTTACTTCTTCCTTTCCAATCTGAATACCCTTTATTTTCCTTTCTTGTCTTATTGCTCTGGCTGGGACTTCCAGTACCGTATTGTATAAAAGTGGTGATAGTGGGCATCCTTGTCTTGTACCCATTCTCAGGGGGAAGGCTCTCAGTCTTTCTACATTGAGAATAATGCTGGCTGTCGGTTTTGCAAATATGCCCTTAATTATGTTAAGGAATTTCCCTTCTATTCCTATTTTGCTGAATGTTTTTACCAGAAAAGGAGATAAGGTTGAATCTTGAAGCTCCCTGCAAGCTGGCGGGGGTGGCATTACTTTTTTTGGTCCTTTTCAACTGTTGGGGAGGGTGTTTAGTGACATCATCACTGTCACATTTTGGGACAGTGAGATATCTGCTCCTTGATATGCCTAAGAACTCCTATCTCTGCCTTCCTGAAAAGCTAGGTCTTTCAGGGTAGGGTTTTCAAATTCTTCTGAACTTGTCCCATAGTAAGAAATATATTTTACATCTAGCTAACACATAAAACTAAAGAAAACCAAACCTGTTGCTATCGAGTGATTCTGACCCACAGCAACCCTATAGGACAGAGTAGAACTGCCCCATGGGGTTTCCAAGACTGTAATCTTTACAAAAGCAGACTGCCACATCTTTCAGGTGGGTTTGAACAGCCGAACTTTTGGTTAGTAGCGGAGCACTTAACCAGCCAACACATACATACATATAAAAATATACATACCAACAAATCTCTCTCTCTACTTATATGTGTGTGTATATACACACACACACATATATATAGGGCCCTGGTTGGTACAAACCGTTTGCACTGGTCTACTAACCTAACGGTTGGCATTTTGAACACACTCAGTTGTACTGTGGAAGAAAGACCTGGTGATCTGCTGCTGAAAAGACTACAGCCAAGAAGACCCTATGGAGCTCAGTTGTCTGTAACACATGGGGTCACCATGAGTCAGAATCAACTCGACGGCAGTGGTTTTTTGTTTTGTTTTGTGTATATATATATAGGTATGTATGTAACTATGTAAGGAGCTCTGGTGGCACAATGGTTAAATGCTCGGCTTCTGACTAAAAGGCTGGTGGTTTGAATCTACCCAGTGGCTATGGGAGAGAAAGACCTGGTGATCTGCTCCTGTAAAGATTACAACCTAGAAAACACTATGGGCCTCACAGGATTTGTTTAGTGGGTTAAAAGGCTTAGGACCATAGTCTTGTGTGACAGCTCAGTCAATTGGCATAACATAATTCATAACGATAATGTTCTACATCCTAGTTCACGTAGCATCGGCAGTCTTAAAAGTTTGCGAGTGGCCATCTGAGATACAACTATTAATCTCTTCCTGTTTGGAACAAAAGAGAATGCAGGATACCAAAGACTCAAAGAAGAGGACTAATAGCCCACACAAACCACGACCTCATCTGGCCTGAGACCAAAAGAACTATATGGTGCCCTGCTACCATTACTGACCATTCTGACCAGGGACACAATAGAAGGTCCTGGATAGAATGGGAGAAAAATGTAGAATATAACCCAAATTCCTAAAAAAGGCCAGACTTACTGGACCTATAGAGACAAGAAGAACCCCTGAGATTATTACCCTAAAATACGCCTTGAACTTGGAACCGAAGCCAATCCTGGAAGTCACTATTCATCCAAATAATAGACTGGCTTATAAAATAAACAATATCACGAATAAGTACTGTGCTGCCTTAAATAATCAACTATATCAGACCAAATGGTCAACATTTACTCTAAAGCAAAGATGAGAAGGTAAGACGGGGTAGGGAAACTAGATAAATGGAAACAGAACAAACAGAATGGAAATAATCAGAATGCTGACACATGAAAAAATATAACCAGTGTCATGGAACAATTTGTATAAAAATTGTTAAATGGGAACCTAATTTACTGTGTAAACCTTCACCTAAAACATAATAACATATTATAAAAAAAAAAAAAAAACAACAACCCTATGGGGCTGTTGTACTCTGTCACATGGGGTTGTTATGCATCTAAACCGACTTGACAGCACCTAACAACAATGTAATATATATGTCTGTCTGTCTATCTATCTATAGCTGAAATAAATGTTTCAAGAAAAAATATATGGCCTTACTACATGTGATAAGCCCTAGTATTTTCTATTCTCTTTTATTATTTTCTTCTAAAAAAT
Organism: Trichechus manatus latirostris; assembly: GCF_000243295.1. NCBI lineage: Eukaryota > Metazoa > Chordata > Mammalia > Sirenia > Trichechidae > Trichechus > Trichechus manatus. The sequence goes on along the minus strand of NW_004444050.1, from coordinate 1,242,350 downwards.
GCTAGTTTCAAATCACAAAACAGATTTAATAATCATTCACAATGTTGCCATGAAAAACACCATGTTTTCCCCCACCTGGGCATGTGATCCTATCTAAGTATTTACAAGGATCCATGCTAAGGTCAGAAGGCACAGCCTCTTGAGTGCCAAGGCCACCTTGTCTTCTATGACTGCCTGTCTCTGTACTCCTTGGTTCAACGGACCCCTCATTTATGAAATACACCAGATTTATTCATTCAGAGACGATGGGGGCCTTTGCAGACTGGGGAGCAGAAGGGTATAAACATCTGGCCCAGAGATGAATAAATGGCATTTGGGCAACCTATCATATAAAGGTCTTACTGCTCCAAAGGCATCCACCAACTACTGATTGGTAGGGAGACGCCCTTTTCTTGCCCCCTTTCCAGCAACCTCTATTTTAAGATAATTCTGGAAAACCCAGGAAAGGCTGAGTTTTCCTTACCTAGTTCCTTGATAAAGCAGAAATGGTTGGTGAGAAGTTCTAAATCGCTCCTAAGTTCTAATATGAGAGACCTCCCAATTGAGTGTCTAGACTGGGGTGTGCATTGGGTACACTTCTCTGTATCCCTTATGGGGAGAGATTTTTTATAAAAATGGAATCACTGTTCAGCTTCAGGGCTATACAGTGGACAGAATCTGGACTGATTTGTTTTCTTAAATAACAACAGTATAGTCTACCTGTCTTACCCTCAAACAGATGGTCTGGTATAAAGTGATGTTTGTTTAAAAATTAAAATACCAGGACCATACCCACTTTGGAACCATCAGATCTTATAATCTAGGTTTCTTCTTTTTCCTCTCTTGTGACACTTTAGATTATTTTCATCCATATCCTAGTCTTAGAGCCAGGTTGGCAAGAAGATTTTTCTAAAGGTTTTTTTCTCATTGCTTGGAGCCAAAGGTTTTGTCCTCTGACCTTTTGATTCCTGTTCTGCATCCAATCAATGTCAGGTCACCTGAAGTAAATCTAAAAGGAGGCTAAGTAGAAAAACCAAAAGCACAAAGCCAAAACAAGCACAAAGCCCCAAACCTGCCAAGCCAAGTTTTAAAAGCTCACTATTTTGAAACAGTAGGATCACTTGGATAAGAGATTATTTCTTGTTTCCCGCCCTCTCTTGGCGCCCCCCTTCATTCGTTTGGTGCCTGATTTGTTTCTAGTTGCAGCAGGGAGGTCAAAGCCAGCCAGGAAAATGAATGGAATCAGACTCCTGCCAGGCCGTCTGGAGCTGGTGGGTGTTACGGATCAGCCTAAAGCCAGCTCCCTTTCCGGGCCCAGGCCGATGTAACTCACTGGAGTGGCAAATTACATCAGACCTACAGCTGTAACCCGACATTATGATTAATTTGATCAGTAATTTCTCCTGTTTTTCATTTTAATCGGTGTGACTATTCTGCTGTGGCAGGTCTTTCAGATCTAATTAAGATAAATTTCAGAGTAAAAGACTTGGCAGAATTTCCGAGTCAAATCCAGGCATCAAGTGTGAAGACCTGGCGCACCAGTCAATCACCGCCGGGGAGGGAGAGGCGCTCCCACTCCGCAACGAGCCATTCACATTTAAGCAAATTCATAATCTCTGGCCCTGCTTAGTCATTCTCCCAAAATGTCCCAGGCAGAAAAGGAAAGGAAGAAAAGCCCCAGACAATGTCATTTTCCCCCTATGCTCACACTCCACTGACTTCCCCAAACTACAAGGATAACCCTGTAAGTGGACAGACACTTTGAAGACTCCCTGACTTGGTGTTTCTAACAAAGATTAAAAGAAAAGAAAAAAGGTGTATATGTATATATTAAATAAATCACACATATATGTACATACATAAATATTGTATATACATGCCTATAACTATGAAAAATTAAAGTCTCTGATTCTTTCCTGATTCTTTTGTGCAAGTACACATGACTTGACTTGGATTCGCAGGTTTAAGAATTTATTTTCCCAATTTGTTTTCTTTCAGGTCAGCCCATGCTTTTATTTATGCATCCTTAGGCGTTTTTTTTTTTTTTTCTTGTGCCTGGGAATCAATTCCAACTCATTGACTCATAGCGACCACATGTATTACAGAATAGAACTGCTCCATAGGGTTTTCTTGGCTGTAATTTTTGTGGAAGCAGTTCACCAGGTCTTTCTTCTGCGGAGCCACTGGGCGGGTTGGACTCACCCGCCAACCTTTCAGTGACTAGCCAAGTGCAAACCGTTGGCGCCACCCAGTGACCTATGTCATGCTAAGACTAGTGGCTGATATTTGTACAAGTTCTATTAGTGTTCTGTTTTTTTTTTTTGAAGATGAAGGTATTAATGGTGTTAATGAGTTTTTTTTCCCCAAAGTCATTTAATCTGCAGGACTCGTGTCCAATTGGATGTAGGCAGACATTGAGCAAATCTCCAGGATTTGCTTGGGTTTCTGAGTCCACATGCCACCTTGCAGAAAATACAAAACAGTAAGTCAAGAACATCAAAAGGGAGAATGTTCCTGAAGACTTCCATTGCATTTTATCAAGAACATAATTTCCCATTTTAACAGGAATGCCCATTTCAGAATACAAACATGCGACTAGAGTAAAGATGTTTAATTTCAATGTCATTTTGTAGACAGCTCCTGCCCCCCACTGAAAGGGTAAAGAATTTCTACAATGATATGATCTGATGTCAGGTAATAAGAACCACATTCTGACCTAGACATTTTGAGGATGATTTTCCTTCAGTTTTGCATGTGTCTTTCCATGTGTCTCCAAAATTCTCTAAGACTTTCTGCTCCTGAAAAAGGTGTTGATATGATGGTGCAAGAGAAGGCTCCATGCTCTCTAGTGAGGCACACAGTCTTAAATGCACTTTCATTGCTGCATGTAAAAGGTGGTGGATAGGTTGAGACAGGTAGGTATGATGCTCACCATCATATAGCAAAGCAATCCTGGGCCTAAAAATTAGAATGTGACCTTCCGACTTCCCACAAATGTCCTGTCAGCTCACTCAGCCCTAGTTTAGTTAGCAGTCACAGAGGATGTTAATCTCCTTGCACTGGTGTTACATTTTGGTACAATTTCAGCAAAACTATTACATTTAGTAAAGAAAGAGAAGAATGTGTAGCTGTGTGCCAACTTCTAACTTCAGAGTTACTGATTCTTGAACAATAATAGAATCAAGATTTAGATCAGGAGCTACAAGAAAGACAAGCTACAAGGAAGGTCATAGAGATGGGACTGTGAGGATCTCTCCTTTAAACGGTGCTATCTATCTCCATCTTCATCTGCAAGGGAAGAAATCGTCATGTGAGCTGAATGAGATCTCTTTAAAAAAATGGAAATCCCATAATGAAAAAGAATAAAAAGAGGCAGATTAGCACAGAAGACAAGGTTTTGATGTCAGATGACCTCGCTTTGAATCTTGCTCTTTCAGGTACCTCCTCTTAGTTTCCCCATCTGTGAAATGGGTTTGAAAGTTTATTGAGTAGAGTTTTGCTACTCAAGGTGTAGCCATAGGGCCAGCAGCTTTGGCATCAACTGAGAGCTGTTTAGGATTTCATAACCTGAGGTGGGTTCTCTACCCTAGAGCTACTGAGTCAGAGTGTGCGTTCATCAAGGTTCTAGGGGATTCATCTGCAAACAGAAGTTTGAGAAACCCCTGTATCGATTGTATTAGATAACATCTAGCAGCAGCCAGGCATCTAATAAGTTCTCGATCAGTAGCAGTTGTTCTTGTTTTGAGAGGTTGTTAAAGATTTTGAAAGGATTATTTCCCTTATTAGATTTTGAGTGTCAGATACGAATCACTAGACTTGAGATTTTTCTGGGGACAGAGTACAACTGCCCTGTAGGGTTTCCAAGGAGCAGCTTGTGGATTTGAACTGCTGCTCTTTAATGGTTAGCAGACATACCACTTAACCATGGTGCCATCAGGGCTCCTTTGTGTGAACAAAGGGTAGGAATTTGCTCTTCTAGAAGTGAATTAATTGGGAACCTAGTTACAAGACTATAGGTAGTTGTCCTTAACAATGCACATTGGAATCACGTGGGGAGTTTGAAAAATGCTGATGCCCACGCTTTGCCCTACCCAGATTCAATGAGAACCTCTGGCTGTGGGACCCAGGCCTTGGTATTTAAAACAAACAGAATTCCTCAGGTGATTCCAATATGCAGCCAAAGTTGAGGACCACTGCCACAGACTTTGGAAATTTTTTCTTGAAAAGTAAACAAAGAAATTGAACAAAATACAGCTTCCAGGAGTGTGGGCATGACCCAGCTGTTTGGAGATGCTGTACGGGAGAGACAAGAAGAGGGACTATTATTGGGCAGGGGTGTCCAGTCAGGCAAAGCCGTGACCTGATGGGCCCCAGCAGCCCAGAAAAGATTTGATTATATGCAGCACTTCCTTTCTGGTACGAAGATACCTACTTTATCACTTAAGGGGGGGGGGCGGGTCACTGAAAAAAAAAAAAGGTATGTGGCTTGTGCCTTGAAGATGCTTAGAGCAGATTCAATGTGACAGGTACATGCAGGCAGCTTGGAAAGGATGCCATCTTTGCTTTCTGCCTTTGATAACTTTCTGCCTTGTCCAGGTTGGTTCCCAGTGACCACTGGCTTTAGCAGATTGGTCAGTTTCCCAGTACTGCAGGGGATAACTACTTTAAGGAATGTTACTTCTCAGAATCTTAGGTCGGAGTCCTAGATTATTTTCCCTCTGATTTTAAAAAGCAGAAGTTTCCAAGTCAACCACACTCGGGAGCTTTCCTCGGGGGGATTGAGAGAGTTTCTCTTACATCTTCTTCTCTCTGAACCCTTAAACATTACTTTGTTCTTTTTAAATGTCGTGTTCACAACCTCACAATGCAAAGACAGAGTGTTCAGCTTTGGAAAGAACAGCCAGTCTCTGGGAGGATATGGAGTCCAGCTGAGAAAAAGAAGGGGATCCCTAACTTTACCTCTTTTTTATGACAGTTAAATATCTTCTGGTGTGGAGCACTACACAGCGCGCCAGGCTGATCACTGTTACACCACAGTTTAGATAAAATGTGTTGCCTGGGAAGGTTTCATTGATCGGAGCCCAACTGGGCCTTAGACATAGAGGCACTCGTTGAGAGAACAGAGCTGTCGCATACAAATACAGAGAGTTCCCGCCACCACCGCAGTCATCCCCACCGAGAGGCCAAGGACAAGAAATTGCCCTTTCAGGTAGACGTCTACTCCAAGGAGCACCTGAACCTTTGCCACGTGGGCTCCTCTTAACAAATGAAAGAAGAGACCTTGGAATGGGTATTCTCAACATGGCACCTTTCTCTGCCTCAACTCTGCACTAGATGAGGTCCAAGTATCGGCTTTTTAAGCCAGACTGCCCAATTTAGTTCTTAACAGTGGAGGACAATGAAGAAGGAAAATACCAGTGCCCCTAAGGGTCGTTTTTTTTTTTTTTTTTTTTTAAAGAAAATGGAAAAAGCCAGGATGGAAGCTTTGTAACTAAGATAATGCTCCATAGGCTTGGAGTTCTGACATACTGGTGCTAACAAGGAGTTAGTCTCAGCTTGTTATACGGGTATCAGATTGACTTGACTTGTTGTTTGGAATCCAAAACACCAGTTACCTTTGAGTTGATCCCGATTCATGATAACCCCACATGTATCAGAGAAGAACTATGCTCCATAGGATTTTCAATGAAAACCCTAAGAGTAGATCACCAGGCCTTTTTCCCAAGCATCTCTGGATGGACTCGAACTGTCAACCTTTTGATTAGCAGCATTAACCATTTGTACCACCCTGCTTGGAATACAAATCCTCCCTAAAACACAGGGGTAGAGAATGAGGATGTCAGGATATTAGGGATGTTCCTGACCACTGGATATTCCTCTGCCAAAAGACAAGGAGGCTATAGTTGAGATGGGGAGAGTGTGTTCTCTCTCCCAATCCTCTTGATGCCATGAGTGTGCCAGGGGCTAAGTGGTCCAGGGGCACTCTGCCCATCACTTCTCTGTGCCCTTACCAGGGGAGGAGTGACTCCAGGTGCCTGCTGGTGAACTGGAGAAATAATGGGCGGTGAAGAAATAGAAGGAAGAGAGAGGACCATCTGAAGGAGAAAGTGTCCAAAACTTCAGCTGTCAAGGGGAGCAACCGAGCCAGAACTTCCCTAATTGCCAACTGTAAGGACTGTCCTTGGTTTTGGCTCTTCCTGCTTTTGCTTTTGCTTTTGAGTTTCTCCTTCCCCATTTCCCAGCCTTTCTATACTTTCTTTTCTCAACTGTTCAGTCTATTGGATTTGGTTAGTGGATTATTGTACGATGTTCTAGGTTAGGAAATGGAAGGTTGTTTTAGTTATGTTCACCCTGTTAGAGAAGGATGTTTCCTGAAGGATTTTCCATGGGATATTAATTAGTATTATATAGAAAAAAAGAGTCCAGTGGTTACATAGGTTTGAGAATGTCCTAGTTAAATATGGTTAACTAGACATCTCTACTGCAGGATGTCTTTAAGCTTTCAGGATTCTAATATTCATTGGAAAATATCTCATGGTAGGATACATTATGCAATATTTATTTATTTTTTAAACCATGGAAACTTTTCAATAAAATTTCTTCGGGCTAATATTCTGTGGAAGAGACTTTAGAAGATGCTGCCTTAGAAAATGCTCATAACCAAATAAGGAGATAAGAATATATATTTCACCAACTAGCACAATGAACATTGTAAAAAAACCCATTGCTGTTGAGTTGATTCTGACTCATAGTGATCCTATAGGACAGAATAGAACTGCCCCATAGAGTTTCCAAGGAATGTCTGGTGGATTCGAACTGCCAGCCTTTTGGTTAGCAGCTGCAGTAGTTAACCACTATGCCACCAGGGTTTCCATGAACATTGTAGAGGTAGTAAAATACAAATGGAGATGCTTTGAAGTTGGACAAAGTCTGGAATCTCAATTCAGTGATGTTGAGGAAGTAACTTCAATGTTCTGAGACTCACTTTTTGGATCTGAATGAAGATAATCATTTTGCCTCTTGTGGGCTATTGTGAGGAGAAAATGAGAGACTGGAGTGCTTAGAGAGTGTAAGACACATAGTGATCGTTTGATAAACAATAGTAATTGTTATGATTAGAACTGTGATCGCATGAGGTCAAGGTATAAAATAATGTATATAAAAATGCACTTTGTAAATTTTAAATCTCATTGCAGATATTAGTCAGTATTATATTTCCTTGTCAGGAGTGTTCCTTAAGTATTGAATATGTGATGTGGTTTATGATGTTTTATATATATATATATATATGTATACATGTATATACATGTATATATATATATATATATACCCATTGCCATAGAGTCGATTCCAACTCATAGCGACCCTAAAGGACAGGGTAGAAATGTATATTCTTCTTTCTAAATAATTCAAACCATGTTATTTATGTTATTTCATAAATAGAACGTGGAGTTGGAAATGACTTAAAGATCATCTAACATAAACTTTTCGTGTTATAAGTGATACACTGATTCCCAAAGAGATGATGTAACGTGTCTCAGGTCACATAGCTAGTTAGTTGCAGAACTGGGATCACCAAGATTCTTTCTCCTTACCCATACACTAAACCACATAACTTTGTGGAATTAAGAAGGAAAAATAGTCCAAGGCAAGGTCATGGAAGCTCCATAGACACATCTAAACTCCCTGAGGGACCGAATTACTGGGCTGAGGGCTGTGGGGACCATGGTTTTGGGAACATCTAGCTCATTTGGCATAACACAGTTTATAAAGAAAATGTTCTACATTCTTCTTTGGTGAGTAGCATCTGGGGTCTTAAAGACCTGTGAGTGGCCATCTAAGATACTCCAAGGTCTGGAGTATTTTAACCTGTTTGGAGCAAGGGAGAATGAAGAAAACAAGATACAAGGGAAAGATTAGTCCAAAGGACTAATGGACCACAACTACCATGGCCTCCACCAGACTGAGTCCAGTACAACTAGATGGTGCCCAGCTACCACCACTGACTGCTCTGACAGGGATCACAACAGAGGGCCCGGACAGAGCTGGAGAAAAATGTAGAACAAAATTCTAACTCACAAAAAATGACCGGACTTACTGGCCTGACAGAGAGTGGAGAAACCCCAAGACTATGGCCCCTAGACACCCTCTTAGCTGAGTAATGAAGTCCCTCCTGAGGTTCACCTTTCCTCCAAAGATTAGACAGGCCCATAAAACAAAACGAGACTAAGGGGGCACACCAGCCCAGGGGCAAGGACTAAAAGGCAGGAGGGGTCAGGAAAGCTAGCAATAGGGAACCCAAGTTCGAGAAGGGAGAGTGTTGACACATCGTGGGATTGGCAACCAATGTCACAAAACAATATGTGTACTAATTGTTTAATGAGAAGCTAGTTTGTTCTGTAAACCTTCATCTAAAGTACAATAATTTAAAGAAAAGAAGGAAAAATAATTTTTGGTTCTTAATAATATTGGTAAAGAAACTGAGAGTCTGTAGGTTTCAGTGAGAATCCTTTAAGATTACACAGTTAGGCAACATGAGCATTAGCACATGTCTAAAATGCTTTCTCTCCCTGTTCTAAACCCCTTGTAGGATCCACACCACTGGGAGGCTTTGTTCAGGCTTGCCCTGCACTGCGCTGTGTCTACACCACCCTCTGCTAAGACCCTCATTCTCATCTGAATCCCAGTTGATTTCCCTCCTTCTCTCTCTGAGCCCAGGATGACTCTAAAACGCACATGCAATTATTAGCCTCATTCAAGCTAATATGGGCTTTCTGTCATCTGAAATGCTTAATTTTGAGTAGACATGCATTTGTATATTCCCATGACTATTTACTTTTTGTTCAACTTTGAGTGAGTCTGTTTGTCTCATATTCCTCCTTAGATTATAATATCTATAGTTAAGGAAAGAAAATGGGCAGACAGGACACTAATATTTTTTGAATGCCAGCTATCTATCGGGAGAAGAAATGAATGCTCTCACATAAGTCATTCCATTAATCTTCACATCCATCCTCCATGAGGAAACTGAGTCTCAGGCAGGATTTGAACCCAGGTCATTCTGCTTCTATAAGAATGTGCTCTCTCTATGGTATCGCATTGTTTGTTCTGCAAACCTTCCCTAAGGCCACATGCACATTATAGGTGCTCAATAAATGTGTGCGGATAATGATTAAAGTGCTTTCTTTATGACCTGGAAAATATTTACTTGCAAGTCTATACTAGGGAAGTCAATTGAAAAGCTCATGGGAATTCCCAAACCTACATTGCGGGAAATGAACTGATGCTTAGAGATGAATAACACTTGATCATTAAAGCACTGGAATATTGTATTAAGTTCACTATGAACATGGGCTATGTTCTGCTGGTTCAGAGCAAAGTGCCAGCCAGCACATTTTGGACGTCTCACATTACCACTACAACTTGCATCTATGCACATGGAAGCAAAACTGTTTCAGAAGCTTTCTGAACTAGACTTTGGGGTAAGCTTATCAGCTTCCACCCAGCAGACAGGGGTGGGACCGGAAGGTGTGGGTGGCTCCAGGCTCTTTGCTGAGCTCGCTGCAGACAGGCCTTGGAGCTGCCCCACTGTCAGGATCAGAGCGGTTCTGTTTTCTCTGAGAAGTTAGAACTTGCCTCGTTCAATGCTGCAAAGACCTTTCTAGCCCCCTTTGAGTCTAGCACCCTTTCCATCTATTGCTCCTTGACTTGAGTTTCCATATTCAGTGGTGTGAACATGCCGCCTGCTTTGTTAAATCACCTTCTACATGATTTGACTAACCTGCAGAGCAGTACCCAGAAATGGTAAATCTAGACAATGACAAAGAAGCACCCGCAGTATATAACTATATTCTGGGTAAACTAATTTTTTCCCCTGCCACTCTCAAAGCAATATAAACTTTGTTGTTCCTCCTGGATCTCAAAAGCTTGTAATAAATTCTTTGAAATGTCAGTAATGTTGAACTGAGAGGGTTTTTTTTTTTTTTTTAAGGAGATTTTTTTCTTTCATAAAAGGAAAAAATTGTCCCTTGCAGAGTATATGGGCAGACAGGTTTTGTTTATTTTATTCAGTGCTTAATACAGTTGGGTAAAAGGATTCCCATTTCCCACCCTGCCTCTTGCTGAATGAGTGAACCATGAATGATACCCTCAATTTATTCAATGGTAGTATAAACAGAAACAAATTTATACTCTTTCATATCTTTTGTATAATTAACATTTGCTTAGCAAATGTATAACATACACAGCACTTTCATCAGTGTATTATATTTAATCTCTAGAATAACTATGAGTTTGTATGGATTTTGTTGTCTATAATAATGAGATTGTGTTTGGTTCTTTAGCCTGAGAGGAAGCCTTACCCACCCATGTGGACTATTCTAGTTTTTAAAGAAGTCCTCATGGCCTGATTGTTCTGGGAGAATGTTGCCTACATTAAAAAAAAAAAACCAAACCAAGCCCATTGCCATCGAATCAATTCTGACTCATAGCGACCCAACAGGACAGAGTAGAACTTCCCCATGGGGTTTCCAAGGAGGGGCTGGTGGATTTGAACTGCCAACCTTTTGGTTAGCAGCCGTAGCTCACTGTAGCTGTTAACAACTGTGCCACCAGGGTTCTGTTGCCTACGTAGTAATACTTAATTCTATCATTTTCACCAAACTTACTTAATTTCATCAAGCCACAAACTAGTTCAGTGAAAAATGTCAGCCAAAACAGTTACTTGACTGTTACAGCATTTCAATTCAATCAAGAATGATAGGTTTATTGGTCCTGTGCAATACACAGTTGAGGAAGATGGATTTCCTCCCTACTTCCCTGCCTCAATCCATTATCAAACATGCACTTATTTTTCTACTGCACGAAATTTTGCGGACCTTTCAAGTTCAACTAGAAAGTGAAATCCAAGACCTGGCTGACTATTAATATCCATTTACATTTGTTATGGATTGAATTGTGTCCCTGCCTCCCCGCCCATATGTATTGAGGTTCTGGCCCCTGTACCTGTGGTTGTGATCCTGTTGGAAATAGGGTTTTTCTTTTGTTGTGTTAATGAGGCCATACAACAGTAAGGTGGGTCCTAAACCTAATCACCCCTGAGTTAGAGAAAGAGGCAAACAGTTACAGAGACACACACAGGGGAAAGACAGATGCCAAGGAACACCAAGGAACACCAAAGATTGATGTTAGTCAGGAGAAACTAGGAGAGGGGCCTGCAAAAGGAATTCACATGGCTAAAACTCTAATTTGGAATTTTAGCATCCGGAAATGTGAGAAAATAAATTTCTGTTCCTTAAAGCCACCCACTTGTGGTATTTGTTATGGCAGAGCTGGGGAACTAAGACAACATCCAAGACCTGTTCTGCCATTGACTGCAGAGAATGTTTGTTAACTAATTCATTTACATAGCTAGTCACAAAGCTGGGAGCAAAATTTAAGGATTTTTGCATTAATTTTGATTTTTTAAAATATTATCTATCTTAATTACTGCCTTTGGGGGCACACTTTAATTTTGCACTTGAGACGAGGGCCACACTTGCCTTACCTTAGTCTTGGTCCTGGCTAGGGGACTTCTTTACAGTGGTAAAGCGCTGTGTAGGTGTAGATGTCTGAGCTCTATGAGATTTATAATGGTAACCTAACAGGCTTTGCGGTTTTAAGGGTTTATAACATAAAATCCTAAGTTGAAATGAAGTAGTTATAACCAAAAAAACCAAAACCGTTGCCATTGAGTCGACTCTGACTCATAGCGACCCTATAGGACATGGTAGAACTGCCCCACAGGGTTTCCAAGGAGCACCTGGTGAATTCAAACTGCCAACCTTTTGGTTAGCAGCCATAGCTCTTAACCACTACGCCACCAGGATTTCTGAAGTAGTTAGAGAAAGCATTTAATTTAGTCCCCTCCCTTTATAGATGGGTGGCACTGGTGGTTCAGTGGTAGAATTCTTGCCTTCCATGCGGGAGACCTGGGCCTGGTGATCTGCTTCTGAAAATTAGCCAGTGAAAACAAACCCCATGGATCACAGTGGTTCGTTGGGAAACCGACCACGGGGACGGTGCAGGGCTGAGCAGAGTTTCTCTCCCATGTGCGTGGGGTCAACATGAGTCAGGCCAACTCCATGGCAGCTAACAACTACTTAATAGATGAAAAAACTTTAAGATCCTCAGAATTTTGGGTGATTATCGTGTGAAACTGATCAAGACTAATTGCTGGGATGGGGGCTTGGCCCAGGGTGCTGGGACTTTTCTATAGGAGAGGCCCATGAATGGAAACCATTTGCTTTAAGGAGGATGAAAGGCACATAGGTCTAATGACTTCCCAAGGGTTTCTTTTAAAAAATGATCATGTACTAACCTCCCTCCTCACTTACATACTTTGGAACTTTGCACTGAAAAGTCTGTGAGTGGGAAAGCACCCCAATGAGGAGATCAGGAGAGTGCACCCAGCGCAGCAGAGGGGAATTCAGATAATGTTTTACTCCCTTGTGCCTGAGCTGTGACAGTACCTTTACATTAGCGAACGTACATTGTCAAGAATGCATTTTAAACTATCTCTCCAGCAATGTCACCTCTGTGGAGGTGACCATGCCCCTCATTCCTCATTCGAGCACAGATAGCTTTCTCTGCCTTAACTGCTTCCACTGATCTCTCCCTCTGTTATTTATTAAAATGTGCAATACAACAAGAAAAGGAAAAGATTAGCCTGCTTGCTGCCATGCAAGATGGTATGCAGAAGGCCAAGGTTAAATGCAGTATTTGGTTTCTTAAGCTCCTCTAATGTACAGGTGTGGAAAAGCAATCTGGGACCAGAGCCTATGGCAGTGACTCTCGAGGATAAAAACTTGGCTTTAATTTAGACTCCCTGGCTAAGATAAAATCTGCCTCTGCTATTATTATCCCTCAAGTGTTTGTCCCCACTCTCTTTTCACTCTGCCACCCAGCTGAGTGGGAAGAAATTAACCTGACCTTGAAGAATACTTAGAAAATCTTCAGGGCCACCAGGTATTCAATAACCAATAAACATGCCAGAGGCATACCAACATTTCGATTGTGGTCTTACAGGCCTGAAAAGGATCTTAAAAATCATCTAGGCCAATTCACATTTAACAGATGAGGAAAATGAAGTCCAGAGAGCTAAAGCGACTTGTCCAAATTTTGAGCTACTTGGAGGCAAGGTCAGAACTAGAACAAGGCCTCAAACTCTCCAGCCACCCTCTTTCTACTACACCATGAATGGACTCCCACTAAGCCCACCTCATCCCCAGGTCACTCACAAGGGAATGTTAGGGCTTTTACAACATATGTTGAATTTCCCCAGTGCAAACAAAACCTTCTAAGAACATTCCCAAGAAAAGCTATCTCAAGGTCACAGAATGGAAGCATTTATTTTACCATTCATATGTTTCTGGGGTCTTTATTCTAGATCAAAATGATATATTTAAATTAAATTGTACATTCTTTTCTCTACCCAGGGCTGATTAGGCCACATCTCTTTCCCCAACAGGTTGCTTCCATTTACATTTCTGATCTGCAGCTACCCAAAACACCGTGTATTTCTAGTTTTAGATTCGGGCACAGCCTGTGGCTCTTGGGTTAGAGTAAACACAGGGAGTATAGAATGATACCCATCTTGGAACTCAAGGGCTGGATTCCGCTCACAGATGCATTTTGTTAGGCCTACACTCTGTTTTCAAAAATGTGATTTTGAGTTTTATCCCCAAGCCTACTTTATTTATTTACGCTAACTGCCTGACTACTGAAGACATTGGCACTTGCAATCCCTGTTTACAACTTCGCTCCTTACCCCTCTCAGGAGAGAATGAAGTTGTGGGTGGGTGGGTCCTGAGTTTCAATAGAGAACCTAAAGACAGACCCCCAGGGGCCAGCTTCTAGCATTCATGCTAGACCACTTGCCCTCCTACAACCCTGAGAGGTCAAAATTAATGAACAAAGTTATTCCCCTAGCTGAGCTTCTCTGAAGTGGTAATACTATAGACTCATATCTATCTTGAAAACAACAACCTGGTTTTGTAAATGCAATCCATTGCATGGAATTGAGTAAAAGAGGGAAATAAAATTACATTGCAATATTACAGAAAAACCTGACAGGAACTATTTGGAGAATTTCAGTCTAGAGTATTACTACCCGCCAGCAATATTAATTTTTTTTTTTTTATCTAAAGAAACCACCTCACTCAAATATATCTAAGCAAGCTACTTTGATTTGTTGTTTTTCTTTTCTGAAGACATGACAGCATCTGTACTGTTTTGGAATGATGTTATCCCTCAAAGTTTTTATTTTTTTAAGCAAATTAACCTTTTTATCACTGGCTTTCTTTGACAGTCTAAATTGTATAATTCTAAATTAGTATCTATCAGACAAATTTTGAATAATGTAAAAAGTACAGCCCATATGAAAATCAAGAATTAGAAAATGAAATATAAGCTGTCATATAGGAATTTTGTTGATCTTTATTTCCTTAATCATCTTCAAACAAGAACTTTTTTTCTAGTCCATGAAGATCATTACCTGTGACAGTTAAAATATCTTTGCAATTCCTTTAAATACCTTTCTTTTTAAAAAGTTCAAACTTCCCACGTTCCACAAACTCAAAACCCTGCAGCTATTGTAGAAAAAAATGTATTTTAAAACCATGAAATTCTCCATTTCCTGTACACATGCCAGCAGCTAAGGGGAAAAACCCTTTCATTCCGACTGACATAGATGTATTCGAAATTAGTTCTATATCTACCATGTAATATTTCTAAAAGTTTTACCAAATCTCTCCTTCAGTGATTATCCATTAGATCCACAAAAGAAGTTAGAATAGTCTCTGACCATTGTGTTTATTAAGTATATAAATTAAAATTCCAAAGGTGAAAAATTAGATATTCTCTCAGGGGTATAGAGAAGAAAATGTGGCACTGAGATATCATTTGTTGCAAAAACAAAACAAAAGAGCCCCTGGATTTCCATGGGAAATAGTTGGGAGAATTTTATTTCCATGAAGCCAAGTGGCCACTTTATCTAAAGTCATGTCAATGCTTATACAACTGGCTTCGTCCATACTGGGCTTTTATTGACCGATAGATAGAGATTTCTAGGTTGCTGACAGTGTTCAGGGAAGGCTAATGTCCACAAAACTCAAAGCTTTTGCTTAAAGGGAAGGAATACTGGACTATATGCAACAACTGGGGCTGGAGTTAAATAATCTCATCTCCCAGGGCAGGGTAATTTTTTTTCCTTTGGCAGTTTTACCTACTTCTGTGGCTCAGACAGAGGGATTGTTTAATCATTTGGTGTATGGGTAGGTCAGTTCAACTGCTCTTAAAAGGCATTAAACCCATTCTTTGGAGTAATAGAGTTGAATTCCAAATGCCAAAAACGTTTGGTTTACTATAATCCTGCATTTTGTAAATTTGATTGTACCTACTCTCTTAGAAAATGAAAAGTGTGCAGCGAAGACTTCCTCAGCCTGTGTCCGTATCAGTCCATGCCTAAAGTATTAGACTGTCTCGCACTGGTTTTAAGGTTTGTAAAAATACACCCTCAACCCTGACTTAGGAAAATGGTCAAACTGAAAGTAACTGTGGCCCAAGTGCCCAGGAAAACACAATTATTCATCTCACCCAAATGTTTTAATTTCCAGGAATACTTTGGGCCACCACAGAATCCATGTACAAAGAAACAAAGTTACGGAACAACGGGCTAAGTCAGTTTTAAAATACTAAGTCTCTAATGTACCTGCCTTTCTGCCTGTGTATCAAATCATCTTAATTTTCTTTACTTTTCTATTTGGGACCTAAGGACGCCATGGTTATTGGCATCCTCAGTTCAGGGAGGGCTGCACTGATCCCCACCATCAAGGAAGGGGAGGGTGAGTTGGCATTTGAAATGAGTAAGAGGCTGCTTATTCTGTTGGTCTTTGTCACATAAAAAAGAAAGGCAGAAGGGCAGGAAGGCAGGAGGGAAGGAGGGAAGGAAGGAAGGCAGGCAGGAGGGAAGGAAGGAAGGAAGGCAGGAGGGAAGGAAGGAAGACAGGAGGGAAGGAAGGCAGGCAGGAGGGAAGGAAGGAAGGCAGGAGGGAAGGAAGGCAGGCAGGAGGGAAGGAAGGCAGGCAGGAGGGAAGGAAGGAAGGCAGGAGGGAAGGAAGGCAGGCAGGAGGGAAGGAAGGAAGGCAGGCAGGAGGGAAGGAAGGAAGGCAGGAGGGAAGGAAGGAAGGCAGGAGGGAAGGAAGGAAGGCAGGAGGGAAGGAAGGAAGGAGGGAAGGGAGAAGGAGAGAAAGAAATTGTACTACAAGTGCACTAAATAATCTCAAATTTCAATGGGGCAAAACATCATTATGTTAGTCAAATAATAGGTGGCTCGGCTGAACTCTTAATTTCTGGATCTGCTGTGTTGACATCATAGGCATTACATTTTGAAGTAATTTATTTTCAAAGCTTCTAATTTAAGAATGGTTTTCTGAAGTTTAAAGTTATATATGTCTGGTTTCTCCTACCCATTCCTCCTTCATGGCAGATAAAAGATGAACTTTCACGATAACCTATTTTTGATGTCCTCAGCTTCACAGTAATGAGGTGACTATATAGGTGCTTAATTATTTTATCAAAATGCATATTTGTTGAGGCTCTCAGCATGAATTTAGAATACTTGTTAGTATATGGAGTAATGGTTGGAATCTGGGACATAAGACTGGGGCTAAATTTCTTTACCCTCTTAACCCCAGAGAGTCTTTAGAAAAATAGAAACAAAAGAGCACAAAGTACCAAGGTAAGACACTGTAGTATTCATAATGTAGAGAAATAACCACCTGCCTCATGGACGGTATTTGCAGTTCTCCGCGGGGCTACAAAACTGTGCTAGTA
Organism: Trichechus manatus latirostris; assembly: GCF_000243295.1. NCBI lineage: Eukaryota > Metazoa > Chordata > Mammalia > Sirenia > Trichechidae > Trichechus > Trichechus manatus. The sequence continues at coordinate 1,225,499 of NW_004444050.1, read as the reverse complement.
ATAATTTTAATTGGATGCTATCTTTGCTGCCTTCAAAAAGTATCACAGAATGGAATTATTACTGGTTACAAGTGCACTTACAGTGCCGACCTCTCACAGGAGGAAACAGATAACATTTATCCTTTGGAGGGCAACATCAATGGGCTTCTATTTGTTTTGTTTACACGCATCCCCAGTTGCCCGCTATTTGCTTCCTCTTCCCTACGTCTAGGAGATCAATTTGAATTAGAACAATTTGCTACAGCTTTGGAAACTGTCTTCGCCGGCCTCTGCTTTTGGGGATGGCACAATCCCGCGCAAAGGTGCTCTGTGCTCGCGGGGGCGGGGCGGGGAGCGTACCTGCAGAGGATTGGGTGGCGTGAGCGGCGATGGCAGGCCATGTCCTGGGGACTGACTGGGTTTCTGAGGGGGGCTTGAACTCTGCTGAGTTGGAGACTGTTGGTTCTGGTTCTGGGCGTGGGGATGGGACTGGTGCTGCTGGGGCGGAGGAGCCTGTTGCAGCTGAGACGAGGGAGCTGGCAGTTTCTGGGAGGCAGGTGGCGGCTGCTGGGGCGGGGTGGCCTGGGGCTGCGGCGGCTGCTGAGGCGGGGTTGTCGGCGGGTGCTGGCTGGTCGGCTGTGGAGGTTGCCCCTGCTGCTGCTGCTGCTGCTGCTGGAGCTGCTGGAGCTGCTGGAGCTGTTGTAGTTGGGAGTTCAGGGATGAGGTAGCTAAAAGGACAGAAAGTGAACGTGGGGTTGAAATAAACACGACAAAACATCTCGCTGCGTTTTTGGCAGCTTGGCCGGTGCAAACTGAGACGGGTCTCTTTAGGAAAAGTTTTATCTTCTCCCCCTGAAGCTCTTTGGTTAGGCACCAAAAAAACCGAACCTGTTGAAGTCCAGTCGATTCCAACTTATGGCGACCCCATGTGTTATTGAGTGGAACTGCTCCAGTAGGGTTTTCTTGGCTGTAATTTTAACCGAAGCAGATCGCAGTCCTTTCTTCCAAAGTGCCCACGAGTGGGTTCTAACCACCAACCTTTAGCTTAGCAGTGATGCACAAACCACTTATGCCACCCATGGACTTTTTGGTTAGGCATAGAAAGAAAGAAAGCCACTTCTTGGGGAAAAATTTAAAATTTTGGTAGGACCACCATCAAGGAAGGGCATCAGGCCTTACTTTTCAAGGTATTGAGCAGTGCAAGCCAAGGAGGTGTACTGGGAAAGGAGATTACTTCTAAGTACTTGTTCTCTTGAGCATCCTTTCCATCCTGATTGGGAAATACACACATGCTTTTGAGATTTGCTTTAAAATTTTAAAATTCGCCCAGTTTAACTATTTTGGTAAATACTCAACTTAAGTAAAGAACAGAAAACTAAATTTTTTCTAATTTCCTTTTCATTGTCAATACCATTAATGGTGGCATTTTCACGGACTACTCCAGACCTCCAGTAATTTGCTTAGACATGCTGGTGTCAAGTTTCTATAGTTTTTGAATTTTTTTTCAAGATAATACATGCTTCTAAGGTTTGCAGGGTCAAAAGCCTGAGTCTGAATGTTTTGCCTGCTGATCAAAGAGATAGAACCCCCTCCCAACCTGGAAGGCTTATAGTAGGTAACAGAATTTGACTGTGAACTATGTAGCCTTCCATTACTGTGGAGGTTAGACATATTTGCACCTCAAAGACAGGCAAGGGACCGGAGAATGAAGTTATCTTTCAAGATTTTTTTGTTATAAGCAAAGTAAGAGTTGGTAGGAAAAGTTGTCTTAGCAATGAGCACACTGAATTTGTTCTCATATGCCTACCTAGCACTGAACAATGTCTGCAGCAGGAAGACACTTTGTTTGGCCAAAGAATGAGCTATAGAAAATAACTGCTAAAAAACAGGTTCACTTCATTCTTTGCCTGCATTTTAGTCTAAGAAGCTTTCTAAGAAGCCCACAAATAAATATAAGGGCCAATGCTGAACCCACAGAGCTTGACTGCAATGTCTTCCTTCTCTTGCCCTTCTCAGAATTAGTCAAGACTTCCAAAGGGACTCCTGTTTGCAACATTAAACTAGTGCCCATTTTAAAAAATCCTCATTTTAAATCTAGAGGTTCCGCAAAGTGACCTATGATACACCTGTCTTCACACAACAAACATGTTAAAGAGAAATATATGTACACGGAACTATATGTTAGGGGCACCTGGAGAACTTTCTCTGTAAGGAAATCAACCAGCGACTATTTTATGCAGAGTTAAGAATCATTTTATAAAAAGTATTGAACATCCACTAGGCAACCAGTCCTGTTCCAGGTAAAATGTAATCTTCGAAAAAAGAGACATTGTCCTGCCTTGAGGGAGCTTACAGTCTATTTGGGGAGATAAGATTCACTCACAGAAAGCAATCCGGTTTGGGGTTACCTGTTACAGAGTCCTGCCAATGGTAGATGCTTGATATAGATCTGTTAATTGACTAACTGGTCAACAGTGAGAAACTGACCAAAAGGGCAGGAGAATGAGGAGAGGGTGTCATCAGTGGGCCAGAGAGGCAAAGGCAGCATTCACGGAGTCTGTGGGTAGGAGCAGAGAGGGCTCTGGAGGATGAGGTTCATACCTCGGGAGGGAAGAAAGAGAGAACACCTAGACTGACACCATGGCATTGCTGAAGCCTCTGAGAGACAAGGTGAGGAATGGATGCCCAGAACAGAGGCTCTAGGAGGTTTTGAATAATTTTAGACCCTAGAGATGGTGGAAAGGCCATCTCATGAAAGTAGTGGGAAAATGGATCGCTCCCAGTTAATCTTTGGTATAAGTCACATTTTAAATATATAATCAGGTTTGTTTAAAGGTGTAGCTGTGTTGGAGTCCCTGGATGGTGCAAATGGTTAATGTGCTCGACTGCTAACTGAAAGGTTACCCAGAGGCACCTTGGGAGAAAGGTTACCCAGAGGCACCTTGGAAGAAAGGTTACCCAGAGGCATCTTGGAAGAAAGGTTACCCAGCGGCACCTTGGAAGAAAGGTTACCCAGAGGCATCTTGGAAGAAAGGTTACCCAGAGGCACCTTGGAAGAAAGGCCTGGTGATCTACTTTATAACTCTGTGGAGCACAGTTCTACTCTGACACACATGGGGTTGCCATGAATCAGAATCGACGTGATGGCAAGTGGTATAGTCGTATTGGTGAAATGATAGTTTTACCTTTCGCAGCAGCTCCAAATACCACTTCTGTGCTCTCAGACTGTAGGGATTCCATGTTGGGCCAGTTGGGATGGCAAGTCCTCACTGGGCTACAGAATTACTCGAGGTCTTTCAAACCCTCGGGCCAGTTGTGTGCCTTGCTTCTAAATTTAGGATTCTCTGAGGCTCGTAAGGTAACTCTAGAGGTGGAGATGGTGTGTGAGTGAGGAGTGACAAATACCCAGTCATCGTTCCTTTTATCAGAACTTTGAAAGGAAAGCCTAATTTTGCCATTGTCTCCCTCCCTGCTCCTTTTGTACAAAATCACATTTTACTGAACACCTGAGAGCCCAGCTTGATTCTGACCTCTCAGGATCTTCTACAATCTGGGGGGTCCTGAGGGAGTGGGGGGGGTGATCTCTCCTTTGGTGGAGTTACAGACTTCGAGAATCTGATTGCATCTGGCCTCCTGCCTGATTCAAATCAAGCCTGTCCTGATTTCTTTCAGGTGGGGCACATATGTCAGTGCTTATTTTCATGGTTGAATTAAATACCATACTGTTTCTTTCTGGTTAGAAAAGCATTTATCTAAATCAGCATTTAGAAACAGGAAAGACTGGGGAATATTGACAGATAGATATTGGCAGACAGGAAGGTGCAGCAGACCCTAACCTACTAAGGAGACATGGTCCCAAATGTATCTTCGTTCCTTTATGTCTGTGAGTTAGCATTGCTTGGATATTTTTGTGCCATAACAGCAGCTTGTCTGGAAAGGTATTAAAAAACAAACAAACCAACAAAACTCATTGCTGTCGAGATGATTCTGACTCATGGCAAGCCCATGCGTTACACAGTAGAACTTCTCCATACGGTTTTCTTGGCTGTAATCTTTATGGAAGCAGATAACCTGGGCTTTCATCTGCACAGCCACTGAGTGGGTTCAAACTGCCAACCTTTAAATTAGCAGCCAATCACTAACCACTTGCACCACCCAGGCTTCTGGAAAGGTATAAACCTAAGCTAAATCCCTTTGAGTTACCTTGACTAATTAGATACCTGCAAGTAAAAAAAAAAAAAAAAAGGAAAATAGAATATTTCAGGTACATACTGAATGCAAAGAAAAGCATGAGGGTGTTGTATAAGAATCCAACTCTGGTCTTAAAAAGGCCAGAACCATCTGCACAATAATGTGTGAAAATGAAAGTAAAACATGTTAAAATATGGAGCATATAAATGGCTCATTGTATAAAGCCGATTGAAATATGGACACAGAAGATGAATAAAGATAGGAAGTTTCAAGGACATATTTGAACTACAGAGAATGTTTGCAGATAAAATGATGCTTGTTGGGATAGAACTCCGACCCTATACATGGATGATGAAAGGTTTTACTGTCTTCCCTGATATTTATGTCTTTTTATGATTATTTTCTTTATGCCCAATTACTATGCACTAGAAAGGCCAACATTAAATGTAAAATTTAACTGTAATAACAGAAGCTCTGAAACAAAAAGAGATGCACAGAATTTACATTAGAATGTTTGAAATTTTAAAAACCTACAATTGTGAGAAAGAAACACAAAATATAATTCCATCAAACTTTGAATTTCTTAGAGAGAAGAGAGCATTATTTATTTGGCAGGTCGCAGTGGCTTGAAACTTCCTAAATAAATAATTTAGTATGACAAAGGAGTAGCCAAGAATCCTGCATTTCTATATCAACTGTAAACTAGAAACAATTTCTCATTTTGAATCTATGTTAAAGATTTCCTCAGTGAGCCATGCAGATAAATAGAGGCACAGTACCAGAACCCTGTTGGTGCAGTGGTTAAGAGTTTGGCTGCTAACCCAAAGGTTGGCAGTTCAAATCCACCAGCTGCTCCTTGGAAACCCTATGGGGTAGTTCTACTCTGTCCTCTAGGGTCGCTATGAGTCAGAATCAACTCGATGGCAGTGGGTTTTCTGGTTTTTTATCAGAGGTATCAGAATGATAATGGATGGGGTTACATAAGATTACTTCCAGGGCAAGAGAGTGGAAAGTGAAAAGCATCATATATACCTACATTTGAAGAGCAAGTCCATGAAAGATTCTGGAGAACTACAAAGGTGTCCTACACTTAGCAAGATATTTGAAACCCGCTCTCCCCCCAAAAACATATCCAAATCTGTAGGTATGCGTAGATTCCGACTCATGGAGACCGTATGTACTTCAGAGTGGAACTGTTCATAGAGTCCTCTTGGCTGTAATCTTTACAGATTTTCCTCTGTAGCACTGTTAGGTGGGTTTGAACCACTGACCTTTAGGTTGGTAGGCCAGCGCAAACCTTTTGCGCCATCTAGGGACCTTTTTCACAGAAAACAATACGGTACTCAAACACTAAAGGAAACATGATTCTTAGCAACTCATCTATGCCACAAACTACAGCGTTAGACTATTGTAATGACTCTGTCAGGATCTCAACCTCAGCATTTTCTCGGACTGTTTAGGTTTAGGCATATGAGGGCATTGTTGGCAAACTGTGGTTTGGGTCTGACAGCATGCAGGGAAGGAACACAGCTCTGCCGATGTTTACATGCCTGTGGGCACATAGCCTGAAGAGATATGTTTACAGAGGGGAGAGGACCCATTTCAAGAGGAAGGAAGTAGGCAGGGCTGCGGTAATGGTTTTTCAAACCCACCTAACAAGCTTGGTCCTAGGGAGAGAAAGAGCGCTAAGTCAAAACAAAAAGAGCAACCTTGAACACATTATGCTAACTGAAAGATGCCTAGTGCAAAAGGCCACCTATTGTATGATTCCATTTATATGACAAATCCAGAATAGGCAAATCACCGAGTCAGAGAGCAGATTAGTGACTGCCACAGGCTGGGAGGAAGTAGGGAATGGAGAGTGACTGCTTCATGGGTGCGAAGTTTCCTTTTGGGGTGATGAATGTTCTGGAACTAGATAGAGGTAGTGGTTGCATAATGTTATGAATCTATTTAATGCCACTGAAGTGTATACTTTAAAATAGTAAATTTCATGCTATGTATATTTTCCCACAATAATAATGATGATAAAAGAGTTGTTTCTCTGTGCTCACACACTGGGGACCAAGCTACAGTGCTTTGGGAAGCCACAAAGAAGAAAGCATTCCTTCTCCACTCTCTGTGGCTTTGCGGTCCTGAGGGATCGGGGTTGTGCCTGGTGAAGCAGCCCGGGAGACAAGGGTTGAGCAGAAGGATTCCAGGCCATGCAAGGAGGAAAACTCTGTGCCCACCAGTGAGGCGTAGGCCTGGCAGTACAGAGCAGTGGGATTGCTATCAGAGTGGACTGTGACCTGTTCCTAAGCACATGGGAGACCCTCTGTGACTTTTAGAAATGCTTGGAGAAGACTTGGTTGAGGGCTGGACACTCTGAGCAGGAGGAGAAACAGAGTCATGGCAATTTGGGTTCAATATAAGAAAATGCTTCATAGTTTGAAAATTACTTCCATTTATATGATTGGATTAGCTCTTTAACACAACCATATGGGTATGTGATGTCACCTACCATGTTATACATTTAGAACTTGGGCTCAGAAAGGTTAAATTACCTTCCTAAATTTACACAGCTAGTGAGTGCTAAGGAGGACTCCATCTTAGGTCTGCTATTCCCAAAGCTGCGTCATATAACAACGTGACATGATGTCACATAACGTAACGTAGCATAACTTGTACAGATAGAGTGATCTATTTCCCCCTAATAGTTTGAACATACCGAATTGCTCACTCATAGAAGGAAGACTTCCATGCTCTGCTCTTTAGAAGAGGTGGTAAAGGTAACTGGCTACTGAGCCTAATTTGGAAGGTGTCTGCTCAGTGATGAAGTATCCAGCTTCTGGGAAAATGTATAGTTGTATGTCTTTTTTGCTGTAGGCAAGACATTTCTTAAAGCCTGCTGACATGAAATGTAAATGTTTGTCTTGAGGATAAAGATGTTAATTTGGGTATGAGCCATGAGTTATTACAAGCAACAAAAACACAGGGTCACGGGAAGGGACGGTGAGAAGTATGAGTGGAGGGGAGATGGAAAGAGCCACGGCGCACTTTATTCCTGCCACGAGACTGCCTCCTGTATGCTTAGGCAAAGGGCAGCAGCAACTCGGTCCTCAGCCTTGGTGACAGTCTAAAAAATGCAACTGAGTAGAGCCTCAGTTCACATTGTCCATAGGACTCTATGACACGTTGTCTCTAGAGCATGACTGGGTGGCAGCTAAGTGTTCTCTAGCTGGATTTGGCCTTAATGGGGAATAGCAACTCCCAGATCAGCACTGGCCTTACAGAGTCACTGAGTTTATGGGCCACCAAAAAGGAAAGGGCCACACTCCCTGATGAAGCCTTTGCCTCCATATTTATTGCTGTCTTTTGTTGCTCACTAAAATTCCAAAAGAAGAAAGAAAAAAGTCTAGAACAACCCAACAGTCGAGGAATTTGTGTTAATAAAATTGGACATCCACACACACACCCTAAGTCATAACATAACATAAGTCATAACATCTAAGGTAGCTGAACCAAGCATGTGGTCAGGAACCTCTTCTGGTGCCCTCATTAAGCTTGCACTGGCAAACAGAAGCTTTGCAAAGTAACTGGAAAACAGTGTGTCTGGGGATTTTGAAAAAGTGCAGAAGGTGAGAACTTTCTGGGAAATCTGCCTTTTTTCTTGGCAATAATGTCAGAAACAAGCAAAATCCATTTTGCCTCAAAGATTATGATGTGTAACCGTCTCACATATGATCAGTGTTATCAGCTCCAGAAATATTGCTGCACAAGTCCTTAATTTGTCTTTTGCTTCTTTTGCATTTAACGCAGAGATCTAAGTGTCTCTTGAGATGTCAGGGAAAACAAAGAGGAAAATTCTTCCAATGAAAACATCCCTACACATTTCTATACGTTGCCTGAACCATCCAAGTTTCTTTCTTAGGTCAGTTGTTTTCACCAATTTGAGCAGACTATCTCAAATTATGGATCAGAATCACCTGGGAGCTTGTTAGACAAGTAGATTCTGGACAGTAGGGCAAAATCTGCATTCTAAAAAATTACCTCAAGGGACCAAGAGCCATTGCCCCTAGAGTTCCTAGCAGCCCGTTCAGAAGTTGCTGCAAATGGCCGCTTCTCCCTTGGCCTTCAACCTGAGCAGCTTTATTATCCATCTTGGTAACTTTGAGAATATTTCATTTAAAGAAATGCTTCTGCCATTAGTGAAACAAACAAACAAAACCCAAAAAGCAATTGAAACAAAATCACTGGTTGGAAAGAAGAGAAAACGGTTGTCTGGAAATCTCCCAGTGTTCTTTAGTGTCTTCTTTGAGAAGTTGGGGCAATTCGCTCACTGTTACTGCCGTTGTTGACATTTTAGGGAGCTCTGGTTTTAGGGTATCTTAACAAGAGTTAGGAGCCCTGGTGGCACAGTGGTTAAGAGCTATGACTGCTAACCAGAAGGTCAGCAGTTTAAATCCACAAGCCACTCCTTGGAAACCCTATGGGCAGTTCAACTCTGTCCTATTGGGTCGCTATGAGTCGGAATTGACTCGACGGCCATGGGTTGGGTTTTACAGGTTTGAACAAGGGTTAAGTCTGAAATATAATGTTAACTTTTAGCTGCCCAATTAAATAGTACAGAAAGGTCTGAGAGCGTCAGCACGAGTTGTGTTAATAAACCTACACTTCATTATATATGAGTGTCAATTCAAATATGTCACTTTGACTTCTGGTTCATATGGCACAATAAACACGTAGCCATTTATTTCTTCTCCTTCCAGGGCCCCCAAATTGACAGTAAGTTTATATAACAGGAAAAAAAGTGCACAACAATAATGAGAAGGGGGAGATTCTCTCAGCATCGGAAGGATCACAACAGCTTTCTGGAAAATGAAAAGAGAAGGATAAGTCCCCACTGTAAAGCAGAGGGAGGAAGCTGTGGCATGGATCTTCCAATAAGAGCTACAGGGAATGGCTCACCTGCCCAGCAAAGTGCCCAAGAGGTTTAGGACTCAATGTTAGCAAGTATAGTGGAGAGCTGAAAACGGGGAATCATTGAGGTCTCTTTAGGGAACAGCTGATCTTCCCACCCTCTCCACCTGCAGAACAGCCCACAGGTAGCTCTAAACTCTTGGAAAAATAATGGGAAGCTTCTCCTGTACAGAAATTGAACAAACTGGAGAAGAATTATTATCTCTAATATGGATGTAGGGACTCTAAAGTAAAGTCCTCCTCTCACCGTAAGAAAGCTTGTCAGTCCACAATCTCATCCAAATACACAGAACCTTCAATCACTCTTTCAAGTCCTTTATTAACCAGTATGAATGAAAAACAAGCAAACAAAAAGCAGCAGGCCTTTGTGGAAAGTCTGTAGAATGACAGAAAAAGACCGAGAAAAAAATAGAGACGGTAGCCTTGGTGGAAATAGGGATAAGTTAGGAAACAGAAGAGAACCTTTAAAAATACTTAGAACACTTAAAAAAAAAGATGTTTTATTCATAATATAAGAACATGATGCTATGACAAAGAATAATTTAAAAAACAAGAAAAAGATGTTGGAAATAAAAAAAATAATTAAAATAATGAATCATTAGAGAGTGTGGAAAATAAAATGAAAAATAAGATACAGAAAATGTGAAAAAAAAGGAATTTAGAGAATTAGTCCAGAGATCCAATATTGTACTAATAGAGAACTTACAGTAATTCCAGAAAGAAAAAATAAAGAGGAAGAAATTATCAAGGAAGTAATAAGATATGTTTTCCAGTTTAAAGTTCCTACTGATTGCCAGCCAAGTTGAAAGAAAAGAGACCCACACCTAATACTTTCCCCTTGGAATTTCAGGACACCAAATATAAAGATCTTTAAAAATCCCAAAAGATTTCAGAGAGAAAAATTAAAGTTCACCTACAAAGAAACACAAATCAAACTGGCATCATGCCTCTCATTAGCGAAAGTATTTACTGAAAACAGTGGAACAATGCCTTCCAAGTACTAAGGGAAAATGATTTTCAATCTAGAATTCTATTGCTAGCTAAACTATCTGTCAACAGTAAGAGCAGATAAGGCCCATTTTGGAAACTGCAAGACTTCACCATTTTATCTCTACATAATTTTTCTTAGGAAGTTGAGTAGGTACTTCAGCAAAATAAAGTAGTGAGCCAAGAAAGAGGAAAATTTAGGACCCAGAAAGCAGTGTATATTAACCAGGGGAGCATTACAAGGCGGCCCCACTGTGAACAGCTGTCCAGCAGTTCTAGAGAGCAACCAGTCCAGATTGGAGCATAAGGCCAGTGGGCTCTAGGTGAAACAGCTCTAGAAAGAAAAGGGAGGATTCCATGGAAGTGATCAAATATTTGAGATTTTGGAAAGATTGGAGAATCTGGGGGAAAAAAGGAAACTAAAAACTTCAGCAAATACAAAAGCTGTCTGGGAAAGTCACAATCCAGATATGAAGCAAGTGTTCCAAATTAGAACAAGAAGTCACTGAGCTCCAGGAAGAAACACTGAATGGATTTGAAGTAATAGAAAAAGTAAAAAGTTAGAAGATGGTAGTCATTGACTAAAGAAGGTACGTATATTTTTTCACAATTAAAAAAGAACGAGAAATAAGAAACCAGGCAAAACCAATAATACGAGAAACAGTGTATTGCATGACCCAGTTATACAATAAAATGAAGCATGATTTTGAGCACTTGGTGGAGTATGAAAGGATGATGTATTTGAATATTCTCTTTGAGTAGCACTAAAGTCCAGACTGAGAAGAAAATTTGATACAGTATATTTCTTGGCTTCGAAGGAACCAATATTTACATAGTCATAATAAAGTAAAGGGTGTTTCCTGGCTTTCAGTTTTTTGAAACAATCTATAAACAAAGCATGAAAGATTTAACGAGAACATAAGTGCTGTCATCCTTGACAATGTAGAGATGAAAAGTTGGTGGGAGGGAGGAGGGGAAGTAACGGCCAGGATGCTAAGTGGGGAATCAAGAGATGCCTCTATAGATGACAGAACAAGAAATAGGGGATTAAGGATGCTATTTAAAATCACAAAGTTAACTAAAAATAGTGCTGTAATTCTATTGGGAAGATGGGGAAGAGAAGATGGGATGCTGTTAATGAGTTAAACCCTCATACACCATAGCAAAAACTGAATAGGTAATACATAATGTTAATAAATTAAGATCAGTTAACATATTGAGAAATATGGAGGCAACCTCATAAGGCCTAAAACCAAAAATGGTTAAATGTGATTGCACTAGCAGAATATACTGAGGGTGAAGAGGAGTATAGCTGAGAATTGGACATTGGTTTATAAACTCTGTGCTCTAAATTGATTTTTAACCACATGCATATATTACATCGATAAAAATTACAAAAGATCAGTTCCCAAATTTTGGCTACCTCTTGTATGCTATCAGCTAAGCCTTATGTGCCAGGCACTGTGCTAAGCCCTTGACCTTCATTTTCTCAATCAGTCCTCCCAACAACCTTATAAAGTAAGTGTCCTAAGGCAGATTCTCCCAGAAACAGACCCTGAATCAAGGATTTGAGTGCAAGTGATTTTAAGGAAGGGATCTTGGGAGAAGCTAGTAAGTAAGTAAGTAATGCAAGAAGGGGAAGAAGCTAAGCAAGCGTTTGACTGGAAGCCCAGCCTCATCTTCAACCCAGGGAGCTTTGAAACATAAACTGCAACTCACAGTTTATCTAGTCTTGAAACTCTCCTTCTACTCCATCCTACACCAGTGAATCACTGGTTATAGGTTATAGGTGGGAGTAGAGCATAAACTCTAGGCACTTCAGTCCTCTTATAAGGGACTTCAGTGCCCAAGGATCAAAGTACAGTATTTGAAAATTACTACTGGTAAAGGGTTTATACTATGTAGAAGACCATGTTGTTGTTGTTATGTGCCATTGAGTTGGTTCTGACTCACAGTGACCCTATAGGACGAGGTAGAACTGCCCCATAGGGTTTCCAGGGAGCGACTGGTGGATTCGAACTGCAGACCTTTTAGTTAGCGGCCATAGCTCTTAACCACTGCATACACAGAAAGATGCCATTACGAAAATGGAAATTGCTCCTCAGAGTGACAAGATGTGAATTTCCATGGAGTTTGACCATAATGGGTTTGTCAAAGGGCAGTTATATGAGGTCCCTTATGATTGGTGCCAAGCCAGCTTAATGAGACATATGGTCCTCAGGTTCCAAAAACTGGTCAATTATGACTATTAAACAGTTGAACAGGGTGCTGGTGATATAAGGTAGAATAAGGTAGAAGTGGTTTCTGTTCTCATAGTGCTTAGAGTTCAGCTCCACTGAAGGCGTTGACCTGATAAGGTTTTCGTATATTGATAGAAAGTAAGACTCGATCAGAAAGGGATTGTGATGGTTAAGGTTGTGTGTCAGCTTGGCTGGGCCATGATTTGCAGTGGTTTGGAAGTTATGTAATGATGTAGCGATCCTCCATGATGTGATCTGATGTGATCAGCCAATCAGTTGTAAGGGGAGTTTCATTGGGGGTGTGTCCTACATCCAATATATATATGGATGTTCTGGCAAAGCTCACTCGCGTGCTGTGGATCCTGCATCTGGATCATCATCATCTGACCTCTGGCTCTTGGGACTTGAGCCAGTGGTCTGCTGTACTGCCTGCCAATCTTGGGATTCATCAGCCTCTGCAGCCTGTGAGCCAGCAGCCTGCTGTCTTACCTTCCTGTCCTAGACTCATTAGCCTCCACAGTCCATGAGCCAGAGGCCTGCCGTCTGACCTGCCAATCGAGGGTTCATCATCCCTTGCAGCTACATGAGTCTGGAGAAGCCTCCAGCCTGACATCTGACCCACAGACTTGGGACCTGCCAGCTTCTACAACTGCCTGAGCCATTTCCTTGAGATAAATCTCTCTCTTTATATATAAATACACACACTTCACCGGTTTTGCTTTTCTAGAGAACCCAGCTTAAGACAGGGGTTATTTAGTTATTATCGGAAGCTTGGTTTATGGTGTTTTATACATGTATATATATATGTTTGTATGTATGTATATCTTCTTACCAAATAATTCAAACCATGTCATTTATGTTATTTCATAAATAGAACATGCAGTTGGAAAGGACTTAAAGATCATCTAATATAAACTTTTCATGTTATAAGTGATACACTGATTCCCAAAGAGATGAAGTAACTTGTCCTAGGTCACACAGCTAGTTAGTTGCAGAACTGGGATCACCAAGATTCTTCCTCCTTACTCACACAGTAAACCACACAACTTTGTGGAATTAAGAAGGAAAAATAATTCTTGGTTCTTAATAATATTGATCAATGTCCATGGAAGAAGCAGTGAAGAGATCAAACAACATATCACATTGTGCGAATCTGCTGCGAAAGACCTATTTAAAGTCTTAATAAGCAAAGATGTCAGTTTAAAGACTAAGGTGCACCTGACTCAAGCCATGGTGTTTTCAATTGCCTCATATGCATGTGAAAGCTGGACAATGAATAAGGAAGACTAAGGAATTGACGCCTTTGAATTATGGTGTTGGCAAAGAATATTGAATATACCAGGGACTGCCAAAAGAATGAACAAATCTGTCTAAGAAGAGGTACAGCCAGAATGCTTAGAAGCAATGATGGCGAGACTTTGTCTCACATAATTTGGACATGTTACCAGGAGGAATCAATCCCTGGAGAAGGACATCATGTTTGGTAAAGAAGAGAGTCAGTGACAAAGAGGAAGACCCGCAACCAGATAGACTGACACAGTGGCTGCAACAATGGGCTCAAGCATAACAACGATTGTGAGGATGGCGCAGGACTGGGCAGTGTTTCGTTCTGTTGTAAATAGGGTCGCTATGAGTCAGAACCGTCCCGACGGCACTTAACAACAATACATTATATTCTATTGTTGGAAATTCATAGTGAACACTAGAATGTGAATGACTTAGAATTTCAGTATTAAAGAAACCTGATTAAATTTTCCATCCAACACTGACCAAATTCATTTGACCTCAGAACCCTACCATCTTTTTTTTTCTTTTGACACAAGCTTATTCATATGTGTGGAACTAATATTGTAGGGGGACCATTTTCAAGTAACCTTACAGTGTCTCTGCTTTATCAGGGTCTATGGAGGAAGTGATGAGCTATTTTCAATATAATAATGAAATTTTTAATAAATGAAATAAATGAAGGCAATAATGAAATTCTTAAGTTTATCTGTAATAAAACTGCATGGATTAATCCATACATTACGCTTATCTGATGTGGTTAATTCATGCTGCAGAGAAACTTTCAGTGAATTGTAATAGACATATTTGATTGATTTGAAATGTCAATATGTGTGTAAGGCAGTAGGAACATAAGAATTTCTTAGTAAATAAAGTTTCCTTGAGATCAAAGTCTTTTGGATTGTCTGACAGGGAAGAGAAAGAAATTAAAAAACAAAGGTTCTTGAAGAGGGCAAAGGTGGGAAACCAGGGCTGGAATTTTCTATGGTATGACCTTCTGGGACAACCTGGGGTATAACTGGACTCTCCAGTGCTGAAAAATCTTTGTGGTTATGTGTTTTTAGCTGTGAGGAGTCTAGTGTGGCTACCCTGCTCCTCAAGCCACATAGCATGAATGAGTAAGGGAAGACAGTGCAGTTCTACCAATACTGGAAGTTCTTATAAGATTTTTCATAAGGAAAAAAAAAAATCCCCTCCTGTCTTTTGCCATTAGATTTTCAAGTCTTCTTCAGGTGTTAATATAATATCAAATTAGAACTCCAAGGATTTGAATGTGTATTTTGACTGAATTCCTGTGGATAGATTCCACAGATTGCTTGATTTTGCTTGACTGATGTTTCTATAACCTGCAGGGAATCCTAGACCATAAATATGAAAATCCATAAATATGGAAACATTTATTCTCTATTTGAAATCCATTTGTTCGACAGATAAGACCAAATTTATCCATCAAAGAATTCTAACATTCCCACAATAACTGGTTTCCTCCTCTTACTGAGCTTGGCAGAAGGCTTGGTGAAGAATATGGCAAAAACAATTGTACTCTTCTTAGACTTCCGTTCTCTGCACTCTGCATATTCTCCAATATATGAACAATCAAGTTGGTTTTGCTTTGTTTTGTTTTTTGAGAGGTCTGAGATTCACAGTATATCACTGACCTTGTCTCATTTTCTTCTTAATATTATATAAGTCTAAGGACAGCAGATACTTTTGGGTAAAATAGGAAACAGCTCAAAGAAGTACTCATGCAAAATTCGATTCCATTTATTTCCCTCCATGTGAAGAACAGTTAATTCACATCCTAGGTGACCTCTTCTCAGAAGGCCAATCCACCTTCCACTAGAGGTTAAAAGATACTAAAAGTATACCTAACAGCTGTTGAGCATGGTTTTTCCAAGGAAATGTTTACTGCTTTCATTAGGGGAGAAGAGAAGTCAGTATTCCCTGAAAGAGATGCTATAGAAATGGGAGAAATATGCACATTTTATATTCCTATGCTAATAAAATAATTATTTAAACATAGAAGACAGAGCTGCTTTCAAAGCATCAGCATTTACTTTCCCCTTTAATGGAGATTTTTCAGGAGAAAATATTACAGGCAATTCAATGGATATGATGCCTGGTTTAAACACAGCACAATGTTCACTCAAATTCCTTTTAGGTTCTAGACACATGGGCTAGTGCTTATTTTCATGGTTGATTTAATCCATCCCTTCTGCCAGGGTGGGGATTATTCCCTACAGTTATTCTCCAGTGGTCTGTCAGTTCAGATTAAAAAAATGTTAAGTGACAAAGATGCTGTGGCTGATTCCTTGATAAGGCTGTGGGGGCTGGAGTGTATTGCAAGAGATTTCTTTTTAAGAATTTGACTATGTTCTCTTTTTAATTCACCCCATAACATCATGGACCTTCCTTATCTAGGCTGAACTTTAAACTCCCTAATCAGGCAATTCAATTTTGTTTCTATACAGCAGCTTCAGAGTTGCCAAAAAGCTTTGTAGATCTGACTTCATTGGCGCATGCTTGTTCTTTGAGGAGATAGCGTGTATTTCCTCTCGCTTTACAGATGAAGAAATCTAAACTCAGACATGCTTCCAGAAGCACATGTGTACTAGCTTTGCTTAGCCTTCACAATAAACAATAATATTTTCCTTAAGCAATGTCTGTTTTTATATTTTGAGATATAGGAATCAAAAATATACTGTCGCCAGATATGAAATTCCATTCGAGATTTATTGAAAAGAAACCAATAAAATAACAACTTTTTTGGTAGCAAAATGTTTAATATTTAAAAGTTACTCCTATTACATAATGAATGTTATTGCTGTTCTCATTCTTATTTTCTCTTTTCATCCTTTGGTATAACTCTTTAGTAGGATAATTAATATAATTAATATACTGCAGGGAGCCCTGGTAGTGCGGTGGTTAAGAGCTCAGCTGCTAACCAAGGTTGGCAGTTTGAACCCACCAGCTGCTCCTTGGAAACCCTATGGGGCATTTCTACTCTGTCCTATAGGGTCACTATGAGTTAGAATTGACTCGATGGCAACGGGTTTGGTTTGGTTTTGGTTTGGTATGGGCAATTTGGTTATTTTGTACTGATTTGAAAATTAGTCATTCAATTCATGTAATTCATTTAAAGTCCTTCATATGTAATAAGTTAAAAAGAAGATAACTAATAGCTTTAATGAAATAATTAATTACATTAATGATAAACCCTGTTGTTGTTCTTGTTGAGTAATGTCGAGGCAATCCCAACTCACAGTGATCCTATAGGACAGAGTAGAATTGCCCCAAAGGGTTTCTAAGGCTGTGATCATTACAGAAGCATACCTTCTCCTGCAGAGTGGCTGGTGGATTTGAACTGCCAACCTCTTAGTTAGCAGCCGAGTGCCTAACCACTCCCTGCCCCACCCCGGGCTCCTTTGATAAACCCTACTGGGAGAAAAGAGTCAGCAAAAGAAAACAACCCAGGGAAAATTAATAAAAAGCAACAAATGTTGGAATATTAATGAGGCTGCAATACAACAGTAGCATTACCTTTATGGGCACAAATGTTTTTGCAAATGTCTCATGGATTTCTGCCAGACTGGTTGATTTTGCACATGGAAAGTAAAATAGTATTATTTTTACCTTGTCTAATGCAGTATGGAGCCCAGGTGGCACAATGGTTAACAGCTATGGCTGCTAACCAAAGAAGTCAGCAGTTGGAATCCACCAGACACTCCTTGGAAACCCTGTGAAGCAGTTCTGCTCTGTCCTGTGGGGTTGCTATGAGTCGGAATCAACTAGATAGCAACGGGTTGGGTTGGATCGGCTTGGTTTTAATGCAGTACGGAAAAAAAGAAGCAAACACAAATGTATCAACCAGTACAGGTTAAGTTATGCAGTGGTAACAAACAATCCTAAAATCTCAGTCACTTAGGACAACACAGATTTACTTGTCTTCATGTCATCATAAGTTGACAGAGGGGCTTAGCTCATTGGATCACTTAAGAGCTCAGGGTCATGGAGCAACAACTATCTTGAACATTGCCAGATGATACTAGAAGGAAAGAGAGTTTTGAGGGTGTTGAGCAGGGAATTAAATGCTCTGTTACTTTCCTTCACAACTCACTGGGCAGCACTAGTATCATGGAGCCACTCAAACACAAGAAGACCAGGAAGTGCTATCCAATGAACTCCCAGAGAGGCAAAGAGCCGGAAAAATTGTGTGAACAAAATTAATGATCTCCACAAAAGCCATCACTCTACCACTCAGATAGTTTCTATGTTCATCACTTTGTTTTCATTTCCATCCTCCCTGGTAGCACAATAAAGCACTCAGCTGCTAACTGAAAGGTCAGTGGTTCAAATCTACCATCCGCTCCATGGGAGAAAGATGTGGCAATCTGCTTCCATAAAGAATATAGCCTTAGAAACCCTTTAGAGTAGTTCTACTCTGTCCTACAGGATTGCTATGAGTTGGAATCGACTCGATGGCAACAGGTCTTGGTATAACCTCATTTTATCTTCTCTGTATCTTTGAAAGAGCAGATTAACTGGCCTCTTATCTTCTACCTTTCCCATCCTCTCTCTCTCTTTCATTCATTCAACCAATGTTATCAAGTCATGTGCCAAATGCACATCTGCCACCAGAATTATCTTTCTAAAACACAGACGGGCTTATCCCACTAATTAAGAAGAAGACAAAGAAGACGAGGAAGAAGAAGAAGTACCAGCAGCTGCTGCTATGATAGTTACCCATTGTTGTTGTTGTTAGGTGCTGTGCAGTCAGTTCTGACTCATAGCGACCCTACGTACAATAGAACAAAACACTGCCTGGTCCTCCGCCATCCTCACAATTGTTGTTATGCTTGAGCCCATTGCTGCAGCCACTGTGTCAATCCATCTTTTGAGGGTCTTCCTCTTTTTCTCTCACTGTCTTTGTTACCAAGCATGATGTCCTTCTCCAGGGACTGATCCCTGCTGATAACACATCCAAAGTATGTGAGATGAAGTCTCTCCATCCTCGCTTCTAAGGAGCATTCTGGCTGTACTTCTTCTAAAACAGATTTGTTTGTTCTTTTGGCAGTCCATGGTATATTGAATATTCTTCGCCAACACCATAATTCAAATTCATTGTCCAGCTTTTGCATGCTTATGAGTAGATTGAAAACACCATGGTTTGGGTCAGGCACACCTTAGTCATCAAGGTGACATCTTTGCTTTTCAACACTTTAAAGAGGTCCTTCGCAGCAAATTTGCCAATGCAATGTGTCATTTGATTTCTTGACTACTGTTTCCATGGATGTTGATTGTAGATCCATGTAAAATGAACAGAATTAAACCACAGCCCAATATTGTAGAATGACTGTGTTCTGGCTTCAGTTCACCTTTCCAAACTCATCCTAACCCTCTTTGAGGACCCTCACTCAGAGGTTGAAGCTAGTGGTACATAGCTGGACAGAGCCAGGAGACAGGGATGCCCCACGCGCACATTTATCAAACCCGGGCTTTTAAAAAGTTCGAATTGGTTAATGAGACTTAAAAATCAGGAGACTGTACATAACATATACACTGTCCATTTCTCTTCAAGAAGTCAGAAGGCCTGGCAACACGACTGTCTTTCTTGTATGGGAATAGCCTGTTCCTTTAGGGAAAATTGAGCTGAGTAGCAGCTGCCCTGCCAGCAGAGATGGTACCCACAAGTAGTCAATACAAGTTGCTCTCCTCTGCACCCCCTGACATGTTGTGCTTTGCACTACAATTAATAATGTGCACCTGTCTGCCCTTTTACTGAGTAGTCAGCTTCCTAAGGATGGTAATGAATTTTTTTTTAATTCAGGTATTTATTTTTCTTAATCTTCTTCCTTCATTTCCACAACCTGCATAGAGTAGGTGCTCATTCAATAATTGAAAAATGGTAACTGTATGTAATCTTAATTTGGTTGTTGCTTGTCAGCTTCGTTTCATTCTTCTTGTCTAACATGTATCGTTTTTGTTGCCTAACATGTATCACAGGGGGCAGTGGTGGCTCAGCGGCAGAATTTTCTCCTTCCATGAGGTGGACCCAGGTTCAATTCCTGGCCAATGCATCTCATGTGCTGCCACCACCTGTTTCTCAGTGGAGGTTTGCATATTGTTACAGACTAAGACGAACTAGGAAGAAAGGCCTGACTATCTGAAAATCAGCCAATAAAAATCCTATGGATTGAAAAGGTTATGAATCACAATGGTCTGATCCGCAACTGATCATGGGGATGGCACAGGACTTGGCAGTATTTCGTTCAATCGTGCATGGGTTGCCATGAGTTGGGGGCCGACTGGATGGCAGCTAACAAGAGCAACATGTATCATATAGTTGCTCTGGCTTTGGCTCACCAAGTAAGAGATAAGATGGGGGAATTCTTCACATTAAAGACATCCACTGCTTTGGTTTCTAGGAGAATACATGTCAGTCAAATGACCTCTAAGCATGTGAGGATCAGCCATTAACTTTGGGGGTGTTACAAAACTTAAGTGAAATTCCTGCATTTCATTTTTGTAACGATACTCAGTCACCCTGATACATCTGGAGACATGTCCTAAAAATTCTGTACAATAATTTTGTTTATAAACTAGAAAGTTACTCAAGTAAATTAACATTTAAGGATTCTATATTTGAAGGTGTATTACAGGGATACAGCATGAAATATGTGCATAAAGTGTGGTCAAAGAGGAAATGACAAGCTTCGAGAGACCTGAAAGTTTATCTGGAGAAACAGAAAAATGCTTCAGGTGCATCTAAGATGGACAGATTCAGTCATAATCTTGGAAGAGTGAAAAATGCCATCCCAACCCAGGGCTGACCCAAATTTAACCCAATCAAGGGAGAAACATAATGGAGCATCTGGATTAACAGGGTTTGAGGCAAAGCTTAGGTTGTTAGTATGTCCCAGCTAGCAGGCTGGGGAAGTCAGCCAGGCATAACTAACGCCCTGCCCTGCTAAGTAAGCAGCTGGTGCAAGGGCAGAATGGCCGTGGATGTGGGGCCCCCACGGGTCAGTTCCTGTCTCCTCCTTGCACGGCCACACCCTTTTCACCGTCAGCGAATGCACGCTCTGTCCATGAGGGAAGCTGAGCTCGAGTATAGGACGGATGGGCACGAATTCACTAACAGTACTGATAAAACAAAACTTACAGAGCCTTTCTACTTGTATTAATGAACTGAAACATAAATACAAATCCTGAGCAGGTTTGGGAGATTATAGAAAAGCTGTTTAGAGGAAGATGAGAATTTGAGTTCTACGGCACATATATCATCTCATCAGTATAGGCTGCTCATTCCCCTCACGACACTAGACTCCTTTCAAAACCCACCTCTCACTGTTGCTCGCCTGGACTGATGTAATGTAGTAGGTCCCTGTCTTCTGTTCCAACTTTTCTTTTTTTGAAAGCACAACTTTCATGCTTGTTTGCTTGCTCTCTCTCCCACACACGACCTCACCTCCCTCTCTTCCCTCCCTTTCTTCTCTCGTCTTTCCCTCCCTCCCTCCCTTTCCCCTCTTCCTTCCTTTCTACCTGCCTTCCATCCTTACTTTGCTGTGTGCCAGGCAATACAGGAAGTTAGATTTATAAACACAATCTAGACTTTGTTTCTGCTCTTAGAGTCCATTCACATTCTATCTGGGAAAACAGACGCGCCAACGTCCAATTACGCTACAGTGTTACGTATTTATAAGATTTCTTCTTGTTTCATGATTTTCACTGTCTCCCTGTTTCTCCAAAATGAGTACAAAATCCTCACCCTTCACATTCGAAACCTTTACAGCTTAGCACCAACCCCATTTTCTGGCATTAGCGGTCTTCATTCTCCTGCGCGTGACCTGACATTCCAGATGAACACTTGCTTGTGTTTATTCTTCTTCCTGAAATGGTCTTTCCCTCAGTTTCTCTCTATCATGACACTATACGCCTTTCAAAACCCAGCTCATCTTTCTATGCAGCCGCTCTGTTCCCACTTAGTCGAATCAACTTGATGGCAACGGGTTTTTTTAGTTTTATTTTTAGGGGCAATGAAATAACACCCAGCTTATCGCATGTGTATATCTGTTTTATAGATGCTATTGCTGTTAATTGCTTTTGAGTTGACTCCAGCTTACGGTGATCCCATGTGTCACAGAACAGAATTACTCCATAGGGTTTTCTTGGCTATAATCTTAGTAAAAGCAGATTGCGAGTCTTTTCTCCTGTGGTACCACTGGGTGGGTTCAAACCACCAATCTTTAGGTTAGCAGTTGAGTGCAAACTGTTTGCGCCATCTAGACAAACTGTATTGTATTATAACACTGTTTTCCTTATTGAAACTGTATTGAGACCCTGTTGTTGTGTGCTGTCGAGTCCATTCCGACTCATAGCCACCCTATATGACAGAGTAGAACTGCCCCATAGGGTTTCCTAGGCTGTAATCTTTACAGAGGCAGACTGCCACTTCTTTCTCCTGCAGAGTGGCTGGTGGGTTTGAACCGCAGACCTTTCAGTGGGCGGCAGAGTGCTTAACTGTTGCTGCACCAGGGATTCTTGTTGAGACTCTAGGGCTGCGATAACTATTTTTGGGTCATGAACCCCTTTGAGAATCTGATAAAAATATAGACTCTCTCCTGAGAGACACGTTAACACATTCCAAAATTAACATAAGTATTCAAGCAAATTCAGACCCCTCTGCAACCTATGTATAACCACCTACCAAGCTAAAAACTTCCATGGGGGGATCAGTCTACTCATCAGGGAGAAGGGCACCTGGCTTTCCCTGAAACAGGTGGCCCTTGCTGGCATCCATTGGTGGGGAAGAGGTAGGTCTTCAGACTGAGATTCAGAACGTGGAAGGTGGGCCACAGGTGGCTGAGGAACTCTAGCCCCTCAGTGGTTTTTATTCTCCTGGGTCAGGTTTTGAGAATTCTCAGCTGTTGTATGGATTGCTCCGGTGGGAATGAAGCATTAAACACCCTGTCTGCCACATGAAGATCCATTCTGAGCTTTGTTCGTGAATTTCTATTACTACTGTTACTACTCTTATTACTGTTATTACTATTAATACTCTTATTGCTGTTACTTCTATCTAGTGGAATGTTACTCTCTGAGCTTTTACTAAAATTATGTTAAAATATTCTAGCTTAGTCCCGCATGAAGTGCATTACCCCAGCAAAGGATCTGTATGTGAGAGGCCGGTAATGTTAGGTTTCTAGAGAATGACTGTTGTAAGCACCAACAAACAAAAGTGTTCATATAGGTGTGAGAGTCAGGGTTGGGGAGAAAGGATAAAGTCTTTAAGTGGCTAATCACACTGAGAGAGCACCTTAAAATTTTAGGAATACTCTGCTAGTACTCTGCCAAATACATGGGGGCAGAGTCCTGTAAACTGGCAGGCTCCTTGGAACCCACCAAAACCCAACCCTGTGCTTAGGAAAAGGGAAAAATGAGACCCAGAGACCTTACATGATTTCCTCAAATGTGCAGAGAAAAAAAGGTAGCATTGTTTATCTGTATATTTTGGATATATCTTGAACCAATAACCACTCATATCAAGGGGAGGTTTTTTAATTGGCTTAGCACTCTAGAGGCAGTTTTACATCTAATAGTTAATATCCCTGTAAATATGTGATTAAATAGTTGAAATAGTTAGAAATGCCTCCAGAAGTTTCTTTTTAAAGACCTTTTTATCTAATATAAAAAACCAAACCCATTGCCGTCAAGTCGATTCCGACTCATAGCGACCCTATAGGACAGAGTAGAACTGCCCCATAGGGTTTCCAAGGAGCGGCTGGTGGATTTGAACTATTGACCTTTTGGTTAGCAGCTGAACTCTTAACCACTGCGCTACCAGGGCTCCAAGATAATATAAATGAGTGAAAAAAAAATTCTCATGGTAATTTATTATCTCTTAGCTTTTGACCATAAATTATTAAACCTGAAAAATATCATTGGCACAAAACTGTGTTATGTATATATCTTCATTTATTCAGGCAACACATTGATTGAGTGCTTACTATGTTCCAGGTACTGTGATTGCTTAAAGCCAACTTGAAATATTAAAGGAGGAGGTACTCAATTGAGAAAGAACTATGACTCTGAGTGTGTCCTGGCTTTTTACAAACCATCAACGAGTGCCAGTCATCTAGGCAGTCAGTTTCTAGATCCAGGTGGCCGGGAGTCAGTTTCACATGCTACTGAGTTAGAAGGTCCTCTGGGAAATACCATCCCTTTACTGCCTTCAAGGCCAGGCAAAGCATCTCAGCTACACCTACTTCCTTAAAGCATAAAGGATGATTTACTGCAGAGGTCCCTGGGTGGTAAACTCAGCTACTAAACAAAAGGTTGGCCATTCAAACCCACCCAGGGGCACCACAGAAGAAAGGCCTGGTGATCTGTTTCCAAAAATATTACAGCCAAGAACACCTTATGGAGTGGTTCTACTCTGTAACACATGGGGTTGCCATGAGTCAAAATTGACTCAACAGCAATGGGTTTGGTTTTTGGTTTGGGTACCACAGAGGAGGGGGAGGCATTCAAAAAAGAGAACTTCTTACTCTTGAATAAAGCACCTCATTTATTCCTGAGAAGGCAAGTGAGCTCTTGATTCTTCTCTTAGGAAAACATCAGAGTCTCTCAGCCCTGTCTCAGACTACAACAGCCTCATGTCCCCGAAAAGCTTTTATAACCTTGGGCCAGGCTTTCATGGACATCCGCTGATTTTGCCCCTCACTTTTTAAGGGCAAGAATTGAAACAGAGAACAGGTATTCAGCATTCATAAGTTTTTGTCTTTTATTATTATGTGGTTAAGAAAATATATTTCTATTGTTAAATTCATAATTGCAGCAACACTTCTTCCTCCAGCCACAGCAAAGTGGAGCAATAGGGTGGAGGAATCTGCTGCCTTGTTTTGGAAATACATACTTTGAAAGTATGGAGAGGAGTACTTAGGATAATTAAGAAACCTAAAGTCTTTCGCAGGAAACTGCACAGAGGACTGTGTACTAGACGAACTCAGGTACTCCCCAAGTCACAAGTCATAGCTGGAAAAGAACACAAGAACCTTTGCAGGTGAGGGGACTGCTAAGTGTACCCCCCTCCCCACCACCAGCCAGGATTCACCCAAGAATTCCAACTCGACTCCACCTTGTGGCCCGGTCACTCACTGGGCACTAGACAGGAACTTAAAGCTGCCTCAGGGGCAAGCTCTGTTCCTGGGCTATGTCTCAGCCACGCTGCCTGAGATCCTAGGCCTTTGTGGTCAAAATCTTCATGTTTGGGACCCTGGATTCAGTGGGAATGATTATCAGATGCAGCTATAAATAAGATCACAATTACACATTGTTAATTTTGGAGTTAAAAGTGGAAATCAAAATACCGCGTCTCTAGTACTGTTCAGCAACAAGATAAATTCAAATCATGAGCTCAGTGACTTAAAGGGTACTGTTTGAGCATCTAAAACAGAAGTACTAAAAGACAGCAAGTTGAATGTTGAACCCTGTCAATAGACTAAGAGGCACACTACTTCTAAGACTTCTACTACTAGCATTACTACTGTTACTACTCTTATTACTGATGTTACTATTAATACTCTCATTGCTGTCACTTCTATTTTTACCATTATTATCATTATCAGAACACAGTATTAAATAGAACTTGAATTCAAGGAGGATCTCCTCAATCTGCTCTCAACCAACTTCTCCTACCTCCACTGACAGGATTTTTTCACAGGATAAGTATATCAGAGTGTGGACATAAAGTAATTAATTGTGGGCAAATTGTTGAACTGAATCATAGGTCTTTTGTCTGTAGAATTAAAAAAAAATTAATGACTCCACATGGATGTTATAAAGCTAAAATGAATTAGTGTGTGTAAAGCCCCTAGCTCAGTGGCATCCAGGAAGCAGGAATGTCGAAAGTGTTGCTTCTTTCCTTTCCTGTCTCCCTAACCCATCACTATTTGTGCTATTGGACATCCCAACGTGGACTGAAATGAAATCTGTGAGATAAGCAGGGGAATTTGAAGGAGATGGGAGGAATGGAATAAAGAGGAACAGAGGGAAGGATATTCCCAAAGAGAGCGGAACTGCTTGCTCCAGTGGCTACTGTGAGAGGCCCCTGGTACGGGAAGGCAGCCCATCGGGAAGACGGAGGAGAGTGGAGAACTGTCCATAAACTAGTGGGCGTTTATTCTTCTGACAATACATAGTTATCAGCCTGAAAACACAAACTAATACAATACAAAAGTTTACCAAGCATTCATTGAGTATTTATTCTGTGCCACACCTCATCTCCTATAAGCCTTACAAAGACCTTTGATGGTTAACTTGCTCACGTGGTTTAAGGAACCTGTGCAAATGTGCAGCCTCACGCCCAGCAAAGCAAGTCCTTCTTGCTGTGATCCTACAGTCTGTACGCTTCTCTGGGAAAATCCACACTGTGAACATTAAGGAAACATTTAGAAATGGAAAGAAGATTCTTTCAGATTGTTTACAGAATTTGAACAGTGAGCCTCCCTCAAAAATCCTAACCTTGGCATAGTTGTCCGCCACTCAGCAATGAATGGGAAACACTAAGCTTTCTTTCTATAGCTGTAAAGCAAGATACTCAAACTGACAGTAACATAAATCTCCGTCATGGAAATGCTATGAAACACCATGCTGAACTTAAGATACAAGAGGCTTGGGGTTTTGTTATGTTTTATTTTTGATCACCTGAAGCTTCATCTGGACCATTTTTAGGAAGGTTATCACTATCATGGTTCTATGGCTAAGAGATTTTTTTAAAGTTGCCTACTTTAAAGTATAGGACGCTGATTGTCAGCATCTGGGCTTAAGAAAGTGCATTTCTAAAGCACTAACAGGAACTTTCCTTTTTTTTTCCCAGAACCCCAAACTCTCTAACGTCTTTCCTTAGTTCATGTATCATATAAAACAAAATTGTGATTAATTTGAGTTCTAAATTTCCTATCCATATATATATGTATATTGAATGTCAGCAATTAATGCTACTGTGAAGTCCACTTCTTATCAACTGGACTTAGAAACAGCAGTAGCTACAAAAAACATGCTTATTTGGCAAACTAATAACAACAAAATCGAAAAACAAACAAACCAAAACATCTGTTTCATGTTCTTCTTTCCAGTCACAGTGAGACTGTGCTGTCTCACTGAAATACCTGGAACGAATGCAACTCTTTTCAGAATCTATGTCTCCTTCCCATGGATCTTTCATCTTACTACAAGGAAACCTAGGAATCTGCTTCAACCCAGGTTCATGTCTAGTTTGGAGGAAGTGCCTGTAGCTCGTATGAACGTAGTCATGATTTTCAGAAGAAGTAGGAGAAGACCTGCTTACCGAGTTACAGTAAACAGATTTCTCCTGTTGGAATTACTGCTGAATTGTAAATCTCTTCAAGAAACGCCAGTCAACCAACTAGGCAGGTCTCACAGTAACTTGGGGTGCTGCAATTGAGGCAGCAAGTGACCCTAAGTCAGGAGTACATTTCCAGTCCCAAAATGCAAGCATCTGTAAAACCCCGTCACACACGATGGGACATGCAGGCAAGATGTTTGCATAACATCACAGAATCTTCAAGCCAGAGAAGAACTTGGGGGCTCTCTGGACTAAACTCCTTTACATGGTGTGAATTTCTTCTGCAGGGTCCCTGTCAAAAAACATCCAACATCTGCTTCACAATCTCCATTGGCAAGGAAACCTCAGTGTTGTGAAGAGACCTATTCCACTGTTGGAGTCTTTGAGTGGTGCAAATGGTTAACACGTGCTAGGCTACGAACCAAAAGTTTGGAGGTTTGAGTCACCCAGAGGTGCCTGAGAAGAAAAATCAGCCATTGAAAACCCTGTGGAGCACAATTTTAATCTGGCACACAGGGGGTCGCCATGAGTTGGAATTGACTCAACAGCAACTGCTTATTCCCCTGTTAGCTCTGACTATAACATGCTTTTTATTTTTTGGAAAGCTGAAAATACACTGCTTTATAAATGGCCAAATTCTATTTCTAGAGAAATACCTGACAAATCTTCTTTGACGTCCCTTCCAATACAGTTAGAGTCATTAGCACAAAGGTTAAAGTCAATTAACACAAAGGTTAAATTTTTGTTAGATTGTCCTAACAAGACTTGGTTTCAGACTCCTCACTGTACTGTTCAGCACATTCTGGGTTCCCTCTGGCTCAAAAAAGTTTAAGCGGATGAGCAGGAAGGGATGGACTTATACCCCTAGGGATTTACTCATCCATTCAATACATATTTGAATACGTACTATGTTCCAGGCCCACCACCCATCTGTCAGTTTGTTATACTGTTGTGACTTTCATGTTGCTGTGATGCTGGAAGCTATGCCACTAATATTTCAAATATTAGCAGGGTCATCCACGATGGACAGGTTTCAGCAGAGCTTCTAAACTAGGAAAAAAGGCCTGGTGATCTATTTCCAAAAATCAGCCAATGAAAACCCTATGGATCACAACAGAATATTTTCTGATATAATGCTGAAAGATGAGTCCCCTAGGTTAGAAGGCACTCAAAATACACAGTGGTCACAACAGTGGACTCAAGCATACCAGCAATCATGAAGATGGCACAGGACTGGGCGACATTTTATTCTGTTGTATGTGTTATCGCCGTGAGTCAGAGCTGACTTGATAGAAGCTAACAACAGCAACATGTTCCAGGCACTGTTCTAGGGCTAAAGAAATGAACAGAACAGATAACAACGTGTGTCTTCAGGGAAAATCAATCAGGGAAGAGAAATAGAGTGTGTCAGTGGGTATGGAAATTTTAGATAAGGTAGCAAAGAAGGCCTTACTAAATAGGTACTATTTGAGTAAAGACCTGAAGGAAGTGAAGGAGCAAGACATTCAGACAGGAGGATGAAGAACCCTCTAGGCAGAAGGAATGGTGCAATGACCAGCAATCTGGTTGATGCGTTTGGGGATCAGGAAGGACACGAGTGAGGCTGGAGTGCATAGGGCAAGGGGGAAGACATGGGGGATAAGAATAGAAACGGAAGGGAAACTAGAAGGCTAAGACTTTGTAGAACATTGTAAGAACTTCACCTTTTACTCTTTAAGTGAGGTAGATTCTTCACCCATCTCTTCCTTGAGTGTTTCCTGTGCTTTTCCTGTGTAGCTTTAATGCTTGAATGACTGGACTTGGTACAAAATACTAGAAAATACTAAGACCACTGTTTCTCTCAAAACTTTACTGCATTTGCACCATCACTTTGTGAAACTGAGTATTTCTGTGGATAACCTGGAGACCAGATTAACATTTATCCTTTCTGCATAACTTGTTTTTGCTGCGTATATGCCTGAATAATTGACCTTTAAGTTCTGTAACAATACCAGAATATGCCTATGTCAAGTATTCTCTATTAATTTTTTTCCTGAAACATGTTTTTAATGCTGAGTCAGCCCTTTCTTAATTTCCAGATTTTTTTCTGTTCAATATTTTCCGTTTTCTTTGGAAAATCAATTATATTTATGTTGGATCATCGTCTATCCTCCATATCTTTTACTCCTTGAATTGGTTTAATCTATGACTCCTTTTCTTCTACTTTTACTGCATGAAGATACAGTGCTATTCATTCTGTTTTCAGTTTTGTGTATTCTGTTCCAGGATGTTTCTAATTTATCATTCCATTCTGTAATAGTGTTATTCTGATTTGTAATGCATTTTTGTAGCCGCGAATTATTTCCGTTAAAGTTAAAATTGCATTCAGTGTTAACATTCCCTCTTTGAGGTGTCTTATTTCGTTAGTTTCATGTTATCTTCCTTTCCTTTGTAGAGGATTGTTTTTTTCTGTTTCTTAGACATTATTTTTTCCAGGATAAACTCTTCACTCAGCTTTTACGTAGTCAGTTTCTTTATTTTATATACATTCATGTGCATCTGTATATATATCTGCCTTTATATGTGGCTTTATCTGTAAGTATATCCATTTCCATTGTATGTTTATCTATACCTATACAGATATAAGGTCATTATGAATTGGAACTGACTTGACGGCAATGGGATACAGCTGTATCATTGTATTACTTCTGTCTTGTTTCAATGCTGCAGCATCATTTATAGATTCATTCATTGAACAAGTATTCATTGAGCACCTAGTAAATGCCAGGCACAATTTTACATACTAAAGATAAGTCAGGGATAAAAACAGCAAAAATCTCTGCCCTTGAGGAGCTTACATTCTAGTGGAGGGAGACAGAAAGTAAATTTAAAGAACCCTAATTAGTAGGTACATTACATGATATGTTAAAAGGTGAAAGTGTTATGGGTAAGGTGACTAGAAGTGAGATGGGTAACCAGTGGAGGGAGTGATATAATTTGAGGTATTTTTTTTAGAAGAAGCACCTTGACTGCTTTTTATATTTTTACCATTAGCCTAATCTGAACTCTCTTTGCTTCTGTGTAGTGTGAGTGTATTCTTCCTGATCCTTTTCTTGTGTTATCAAAGTTGTTTGTCCCTCAGAGCTTCAGCTGAAGGCTGGGGCTTCTTATTGCTTGAGGGAATGAGAAGGAGGAGAGAACGCTGGAAACTTGGACAGTCACTTTGTAGATCCACTCTCTGCTCTCTCTTCCGAAATATTGTTTACAATAG
Organism: Trichechus manatus latirostris; assembly: GCF_000243295.1. Lineage (NCBI taxonomy): Eukaryota > Metazoa > Chordata > Mammalia > Sirenia > Trichechidae > Trichechus > Trichechus manatus. Next base: position 1,195,240 of record NW_004444050.1, on the reverse strand, counting down.
CACACTAAGATGACTCTGTCTAAACAGGGATACATCCTGCTTCCCTGGGGGTTACCCTGATTGTTCTCCCAATTCAGGTTGGAATCTCTTTCAAAGTAAACAAAAGAAGTCAACTCTAGGTGGTCATTTCTCTGTTTCATTTCTTCACCCTCCCTTCCCAAACACTCTGTCCACTCCTCTCTTAGCCAGTGGATGGGAAAAAAATGGAAGTTGGTGGGGGCCACTGGCCAGAGGTGGGTCAGGGGACTTCCTCTATGACTCCCTTTCTGGGCCACCCACTCACTTGGTGGCTCTTGACTTATGTATTTTCTCTTTTGCCTTTCATTCAGCCATATCCATGTTTTTGGCTCTGGGTGATTATGATAACCCTCCCTTTTTCCTAAGGCCTGGTGATCTACTTCTGAAAAATCAGCCAGTGAAAACCCTATGGAGCGCAGTTCTACTCTGACACACATGTGGTCACCATGAGTCAGAGCTGACTTGATGGAAGCTGGTTTTTTTTTTGGTTTGCTTTCCTCCTGGCTAGGAGAACAAAACTAGCGGGCTCTACACATGTAGTTTAACATCATCCTTTAGCATCACAAAGTATGAACTGATGTGTGGCAGTATTTTCTTAATTCTAAAAAGAATCAGTCCTGTTTTTAGAAAACTGCAACTTCATTTTGATATCTAAGGCAATGGCAGATGTTTTGCATGAACACTTAAGGATTTGGTTGTCTATCTCAAGACTGGTTGTGGAAATGAGGGTCTTTCATTCATAAGTCTGCGCTTATAAATGACAACTACCTTTGTGTTCTTGAGTCTTTTGAAATGAAAACTTAAGCAGACATTTGTGTATAAATCAATAAGGACACTTTTTCCTTCCACACCTTATACATAGGCTGTTATTTTCCTAAGTGTGTGTGACATGTGGAAACTCACTTCAACTATTTTTCAACCTTGGGAAGTTATTTTTCAAAGCAAAAAAATTAGATCCAATGTGCAGATCTGAAAGGCATCCCATCCTTTACGAGATTTTTTTCTTTTTCTTTTTCTGTTCTTTGTAAAACACTGTGAAGTACTGCGCTGCGGGGCTATATACTCTGGATTGCCCTAGATTTCAGGGAATTCAGAGTCAAGGTGCCAACGGTAACCTTAAATTTTGCCTTCTCACAGGGTTACAGCAGCCTTTTGTTATATGATCACATCTTCCAAAAGAGCTAAATTCTCCACCTCTTATCTGCCATTCCACCTGCAAAACCCTCTTTGAAGTCAGTGAGGCTCTGGGCACAGAGGGGCCAGGCATACTACAGGAGAATTAGGCCTCGTGCATTTAAAACTACAAAATGACACATACGTGTGCGTTTCTTATCTGTGAGGAAAGGTTGAAAAGGCCACAATTTAGCTACTTGATGGTGCTTTCTAGAAGAGCTATATTAAAAAAAAAAAAAAAGAGCATGAGCCCTTCCATCTGTGTAAGTCAAATACTATGTCATGTCACCAACTTGTATATAGTTGTTGGATAAAAGCCTCTATTGGATAGGAAAGGTAACCTTGTAAAAATGACAAGCATAGGCTTTCTGGTGTTTTATGCAATTAAAATGTTAACCTTGACATTATACTAGCCCTTCAGTTTTCTTTAAATGTTCTTCAGTTTGACAACCTGAGGAAAATTAAGAACAAATATATGTGTGTGGAGTCTCTATAGCTAGGCATTACCTGCGTCTTCTTTTGTGTGGTTCTAGTAAAACCAGTTGCAGTTGAGTTGACTTCGACTCATGATGACCCCATCTGTGTCAGAGCAGAATGGTGCTCCACAGCGCTATTTTCAATGGCTGATTGTTTTTGGAAGTAGATCACCGAGCCTTTCTTCCAAGGCACCTCTGGGTAGATTCAAACCACTGAACTTTCAGCTAGCAGCCACTCGCGTTAACCAATTGCACCACCCAGGTACTCCTTTGTGTGGGTAGCCATGGCAACTCGCTGTCCTAGCCAATGGCTATAGCTACTTTTTGGGGTTTCCTTCACCATCTCTAGTCCCTCATTTCTTCCAGACACTTTCTTTCCCATTCTACTCTACCTGTCCTGCTGTTGAGTGATTAGAGGGTAGAGGAGGGAAGGGAAAGGAAGACAGCAAAGGTTGGTCCATCCACATTGGTCTTTGCTAGAGTGAACACTACTTGGCCATCTTCTTAAACTATCTTCTCACTCATGGAGGGCCCTGTACTACTCCTGAAAGAAAATTCCTTGAACCCTTGTCAAATCCTGAGTTTTCTGAAATGCAGTTGAATCTTTTCAGTTCTCTTTGTATTCTGTGCCCCACTCTCTCCTCTTTTGTTTCGTATAACCAGAAGGGCCTTATTGCAATCTACACGGGGAAAAAACACACAGGAAGGTGGTAACGTGGAAGGAGCCTCTGAAGAGCTGCTTGCCATCATTACTAGCAGTAACATCTTGTTAGACTATCTCATAAAGGTGGTGCTTGTGTAGGTGTGTGTTTGAGCCACCGGATGCTAGCGGAGAGGCTGTGAGACACTCTTATCTAAAATGGCTATCAAAACCTTGGGCTGAAAGGATAGGAAGTGGACAGGGAAATCAATTCCTGGGGCCCACGGGGGAAGGAAATGAGTTAATGATGGACAGCCAGGTTGCGTTTCCTGGCGTGGGATAGGGGTATGCAGCCACATGGTGCCAACTTCCGTGGCTCCTCATCCTTGGCTTTGTAGAGCAGAAATGCTCCCTTTTTGGCTGTTCTGGGGAGAAGTTAAGGAGCTCTGGAGGCACAGTGGTTAAGCACACAGCTGCTAACAGAAAGACCAGCGGTTCAAACCCACCAGCCTGCTCTGTGGGAGAAAGATGTGTCAGTCAGCTTCTGTAAAGATTTACAGCCTTGGAAACCCCATGAAGCAGTTCTACTTTGCCCTATAGAGTCACTATGAGTTGGAATCAACTTAACAGCAATGGGTTTTGTGGGGTTTTGGGAGGAGCAATCACATCAGTTTGGAGCTGATGAATTTCTGCTTTTTCTGTTGGTATGGTGGGGGGCAGAGACTGTGAGTGGTATAAATGGTTAATGCCCTCAGCTCCTAACGTAAAGGTTGGAGGTTCAAGTCCACCCAGAGATGCCTCTGAAGAAAGGCCTGGCAATCAACTTCTGAAAAATCAGCCATTGAAAACTCCATGGGGCATAGTTCGACTCTGACACACATGGGGTCGCCATGAGTCAGAGTTGACACAACAGCAACTGATATGGGAGGGAGGGAGTCCAAAATCCTATTGTTTTGTAAGGAATGTATTCTGACATTACCATTGGAATTTGAGGGTAATTTTACATAGAAACATGGTTTAAATTCTCATTCATGCTATAGTCTAGTACTGCCTTAGGTAGGATCTGGTGTGAGCAGACCTGACAATCTTCCTTTTGTGGACTTACCATGAATCTAATGAAGCTTCAGGCTCAGGGCCCCTCACTGGCATAGACCATCTCAAAGTCCCTGAAAGAGGTCTTAGCACTGTGTTCACCCAGTGAAAGGTTTAATAATATACTTTCATTGCAAGTGGCTAAGCTGTTGTCTCTCTTCTCTTTAATGTCCAACCCTCCCACAAATACTTCCCCTCAAGTCAACTGGTTGCGGGCATTTTAGGAGAAGTTGAGTTGAGAATTTATTTGGTATTAGTTTAGTGGGATGTCTTTATGTGGTTTGCAGTTACTTCTGTGAATAGTTAAGCTATGCTAGCTGTTTTTGTGTAAGAAAGGCTTGGAGCAATGCTTCTACCATCAGTCTTTGTGACATGGATATGCAGGGCCACATGAACTTGTTGATGGCGCCTGGCATTGGACGTCTGGATAGTGGAGGAAATAATTGAAATGTGAAAAGTCAGAAGCTACACTGAAAAATTCTTCCAAATCTTACAACTTAAATATTGAAAGTAACTTACTAGAGATTGTTCTCCAATTAGACAACAATCCTAAAACTTTATATTACCTATTACAAGTGAAGTTCTAAGAAACTTTCCTAAAGTATAAATAATTTTTTTTAAAGATTAACCATGATAGAGGAAACACTGAACTATCTTTCAATTATCTCAATAGAAATTGATATTACATAATTTTTATTATCAGAAGAGGCAACCAAAAGGTATTAACCATAAAATGTAGGAAATATTATAGAGTATGGTAGATTATATTTGTGGATTTTGCCCACGTTTACAGTTTTTTCAGCTTTTACATTTGTAATTTGTTGTGATTTCCTTTTCATTCTAAAAATATTAACTTTTATACATTATATTGTATTCTTAATCTTATATTCATTTTCATAAAGATGAATTCCAAAATTATATGAGCATCAGGCTTTATGACCCCAGATGTGCCCCTTAGGAAAAATATCTGATTTATTAAATATTGACCTAGCAAAAAGACACTTGCTTTTTAAAGTGGTGCCTGGCTGTCAGTTGTTTTACAAGTGTAACAATAACTGCAGAAACAGTCTTCTGAGTGCTTCTTAGAATTCAAATCAACATCTTTTGAGCAGTCATTTAGGTGGGCCTTTTGGACTTTCGAACAAACCAATGCCCTCAAATGCTCCACCCAGGACTGAATCCTAACAATCCTCTTCTCACGTATCTCTCCAAAATTCTGACCCCAAATCACAGCTGACATTTTGTAAAGTCAAAGCCAATTAAAAACAGCAGCAAAGAAATCAAGGATCAATCTTTATCCCAACTCTGATGGAAAGAACCAATCAACAGGGCCCTCTGGCACAGTAAATAAAAGCCACGAACTCTGCTTTAGACAGAAGTAACAGATCCAAAGATTAACATAAACAACAATGCTCTGTACCAGTTGAGAATACATGCACATAGCATGCCTTTCTACTTGGAAAGGAAGTCTCTAGGCATTTGGCATTCTGCAGAAAATTCTGAATCCTGGCCAGTTTTTCTGGATTTAGTCAGCTATTTAGGTTAGATAGTGACCTCAAGAGTGAGCTTAGACCATGGTATTTTCAATCGCCTCATATGCAAGCGAAAGCTGGACAATATATAAGGAAGACAGAAGAGGAATCCACACCTTTGAATTAGGGTCTTGGCAAAGAATACTGAATATACCATGAACTGACAGAAGAATGAACAAATCTGTCTTAGAAGAAGTGTATCCAGGATGTTCCTTAGGAGCAAGGATGGTGAAGCTTTTTCTTCCATACTATCAGGAGGGACCATCCTTGAAGAAGGACATCAGGCTTGGTAAAGTAGATGGTCAGCGAAAAAGAGGAGAACTCTTAATGAGTTGGATTGACACAGTGGCTGCAAAAATGGGCTGAAGCATAACAAAATTGTGAGGATGGCACAGGACCAGACAGCGTTTTGTTCTGTTCTACATAGGGTCGCTATGAGTGGAAACCAACTTGATGGCACCTAACAACAATAACAACAGAATATAAGCCATCTTTATACATTTGCTCAGGCATTTGAGATTATACGCCTTCTCTTAACTTATCGACTGTCTCATTATCTGACATTTCGTACTTACAACAATTGTAAAAAAATCTATTATCCGACTATTTTGTGCATTAACGATATACATCTGCCAGTAACGAACGCTGAAGTGCTAGGCAAGGGTAATGCTGGCTTTGATAGTTAAGGTTATGTGTCAACTTCACTGGGCCATCAGTCTTAGTGGTTTGGCAGTTATGTAATGATGTAGTCATCCTTCATTTTTGGATCTGATGTGGTTATCCTCCATTTTTGCATAAAATTGATTTTGCATAACAATGTGATCTTTGTGATCTAACCATGTTGATAAGTGGAGAGGGTGTCTTGCATTCAGTACATTGTGAAAAGTAGATCTATTAAATAAACCACTTGCTATACACTTAAAAAAAAAAAAGAGTGAGCTTAGAGCTAAAATCCCTGAGACAATGATTATTACGGATGCCAGAATGTTGTAACAAATTCTGGAAAGTGGAATCATACAGAAGAGTCTCAACTGGCCCCTCTGAAGTGATGTCATATTGGTAGGATGCTGTAGTGGCAAGAGCATCGGTCTTGGACACCTGGGTTTAAATATTTAATACTTACTAAGTGGACCTGGCTATGTTACTTAACCTCTATGAGTTTCGGTTTCCTTATCCGTAAAGCAAGCTTAATGATATCCACCTGCAAGAATGTTAGGAAGAATAAGTATAATGCTGTGGATAAAGTGTCTGAATAATGGTGGGCACTCAACAAATGATAGTTATTATTTCCTGTAGGTTTATGCCACCACTGCTGTTCGAAGGTCAAAGTTGTAGGCTCATCAATAATAGCTGCTTTTATAAGCAAGCGTGACTTTATTTTCAACAATGCTAATTTATTGACGATGGACAGGCTGGCAGTTCTGCTTGATTTAATGCATTGGGCTCTTTTGATTTGTGAGCCTGGTCTCTATTTGTCAGAAGCCTAGAAGTTTTCAATATTGTTCACAGCTATAGGATTTCTGAATTTGCAAATATAACGTTTCTCCCTACAGTTAAGTAACTAAAGATAAAAGAAAAAAAGAAAAAAGAAACAGTAATAAGGGTTATTCTCCAAGGAGAAGAAACTGAGTCGTATTCCATAGTGTTAAAGAATTTACTATTCTGTTCCAACAAAGAAAGCTATCTATTGAAGCTTTCTAGGAGCAAATTTAACTCATTTCCCTTTTCTCTTACAAGGATTCAGTGGAAATCACATACATGACAATTCAGGGTATCGCACTTTAGGATGTTCTTAGCACACTGAAGAACATTAGCAAAGGCCTGTTTACCATCTTACATTTTCAGAGAGGAATAATATTGCCAGTTTAAACCAACCTTTTCCCTTCAGGGTGGACTTGTATGTTCTCATTGGAATTGCACGGCAAGGAAAAGCCTTTACAGGAGTCTCCACATATAAATATGATGCCTGAGAAATCTTTGCAAAATTTCTCTGTTGAGGACTATAGCTACTAATAAAAACAACAAACACCAGGAAATGTGCAAGCATTTCCTGCGTATCTGAATAAACATCCTGATTGTGACAGGAACACTTGCGACTGATCTGATTCACTCTGATGACACTTGAATACACCCAATATAAAGTCAGAGTGCCCTTCTGATTTTTGCTACCTTTTAAGGGAAGACAGCTATCTGGCCAACTGACTGGAAGACATCTATATTTTTGCCCCTTCCAAAGAAAGGTGATCCAACAGAATGTGGAAGTTATCGAACAATACCGTTGATAACACGTGCAAGTAAAATTCTGCTGAAGATAATTCAAAAACGGTTGCAGCAGTACATTGACAGGGAACTGCCAGAAGTTCAAGCCAGATTCAGGAGAGGATGTGGAACCAGGGATATGATTGCTGATGTCAGATGGCTCCTGGCCAAAAGCAGAGAATACCAAAAGGATGTTTACCTGTGTTTTATTGACTACGCAAAGGCATTCGACTGTGTGGATCGTAACAAATTATGGATAACATTGTGAAGAATGAGAGTTCCAGAACACTTAATTGTGCTCATGAGGAACCTATACATAGACCAAGAGGCAGTCATTTGAACAGAACAAGGGGATACTGCATGGTTTAAAGTCAGGAGAGGTGTGCATCAGGGTAGTATCCTTTCATCATACTTATTAAATTTGTCTGCTGAGCAAATAATCCAAAAGCCGGACTATATAAAGAAGACTGTCGCATCAGGATTGGAGGAAGACTCATTAACAACCTGCAATATGCAGATGACACAACCTTGCTTGCTGAAAGTGAAGAGGCCGTGAAGCACTTACTGATGAAGACCAAAGACTAC
>NW_004444050.1:1083363-1187365 GCF_000243295.1 Trichechus manatus latirostris | reverse complement strand
GCATCAGGATTGGAGGAAGACTCATTAACAACCTGCAATATGCAGATGACACAACCTTGCTTGCTGAAAGTGAAGAGGACGTGAAGCACTTACTGATGAAGACCAAAGACTACCGCCTTCAGTATGGTTTACACCTCAGCATAAAGCAAACAAAAGTCCTCACAACTGGACCAATAAGCAACATCATGATAAGCGGAGAAAATATTAAAGTTGTCAAGGATTTCATTTTACCTGGATCCACAATCAACACCCATGGAAACAGCAGTCAAGAAATCAAACGACGTATTGTAGTGGGCCAATCTGCTGCAAAACACCTCTTTAAACTGTTAAAAGCAAAGATGTCACTTTGAGGACTAAGGTGCGCCTGACCCAAGCTATGGTATTTTCAATCGCCTCATATGCATGTGAAAGCCGGACAATGAATAAGGAAGACGGAAGAACTGATGACTTTGAGTTATGGTGTTTGCAAAGAATACTGAATATACCATGGACTGCCGGAAGAATGAACATGTCTGTCCTGGAAGATATATAGCCAGAATGCTCCTTAGAAGGGAGGATGATGAGACTTCGTCTCAAGTATTTTGGACACGTTATCAGGAGGGATCAGTCCCTGGAGAAGGACATCATGCTTGGTAAAGTAGAGGGGCAGAGAAAAAGAGGAAGACCCTCAATGAGATGGATTGACACAGTGGTTGTGACAATGGGCTCAAGCATAACAATGATAGTGAGGATGGAGCAGGACCAGGCAGTGTTTGGTCCTGTTGTACAGAGGGTCGCTGTGAGTCGGAACTGACCTGATGGCACCTAACAGCAAGGGTTATAAGAAAGGCACTTTCGAGTTAAAACACATTTTGGGTTGAGCACGTTTTAAAAAACAACAAGAAAGGAATTCATGATTGATTGCAGGGCAAAAAGAGCAAGAGTAGTGACATATTATTGCTAATTGTATGCTCTTGGGCAAGTTACTTGATTTCATTAAGCCTTAGCTTCTTCAAGGGTAAAATGTGGGAAGGTACCTTCCTAATAAAGTCACTGTGAAAATTAAATGAAATAATGTGTCTGAAGAGTTTATCTCAGTGCTAAATGGTCTACAATGGTAATTATTATTTTGGCTTATAAGACACATATTGGATTTTAACTTCAAATATGTTAACTTGTGAATTTGTATATTATAGATAGTTGAAGAAAAGGCAGAATATAAGCTAGGATATGTACTTTACCGGGTAAGGATTAGCCTGAGGTATAAATCTTGCCTTTTTTTCTTTTTTAAACATACTTTACTTAACTGAAAGATTTTTAAACTAAATAATGGTCTGTATGATTCACTTTCGCGAGTTTATTATCACAGTCTAGCATTCGTAGTAATCACCGTCTCAGGGATTTTATCTCTAGGCTCACTCTTGGATTCACTACCTGATCTAAAGATCTGACTAAATTCGGAAAAATTGGATAGGAATTTAGAATTTTCTGCAAGAATATAAAAAAAACCTGGGGGCTTCCTTTCCAACTAGAAAGGCAGGCTCTGTGCGTGTACTCACAGCTTGAATAGAGCATCATTTTTTTAAATTTACTGTGCTTTAGGTGAAAGTTTACAGCTCAAGTTAGTTTCTCATATAAGGATCATTGGTCTTTGTGTAAACTAGAGTTCACAGTTTTCAATTACGATGCCAGAGAACCCTGATTATTGGTTGTTTCCATCAGAGTTGGGATTAAGAATGCATTGTATTGTTCAGACGTCTAAGATATCTACCAAATGACTGCTCGAGAGATGATGATTTGTTCTGAGAAGCCCCCAGAAGACTTTTTCTGCAGTTGCAACATTTCCCTTCTGTGTCCTTGCCTACTTTTTTTCCTCTGGTGCGTTCCTCCATTTATTATTGAATTCTAAGATTTCTTTATATGTTATAGGTACTTCTTTGTAATGTGTGCTGCTGCCACTTTTTCTGCTTGTCATTTCATCTTTTCATTTCTTCGGTTTTTTATGTATAGTTATTTTTCATTTTTATGCATCAAATCTTTGAAGATTTTTTTCTTTATAAGTTTTTCCCTTTGCTTTTATTTTTAGAAAAGCCTAATCCCATTTGAGATGAGATAAATCTCACTGAAGGTGTTGTGCAAGGAGGTGACATTATCAGGACTGTGGCTTAGTGAGTTAACCTGATACCATGTTTAGGGTAGTTTGAAGAGGGTTGAAATAGAAGATAAAGAGGATTGAGTGTAAACCAACTTGGTAAGAAATAATAAAGGTCTGAGCTAGGTGGTCTTCAATGAATACTTCCTAACTACTTTTTTTCTCTAAGTGAAATTAATGAGAATTTTTTAAAGATGTATTTACCTTATTCCCTCACTCCCTCCTTTCTTTTTTCTATTGATATATAGATCACATATTCATTCCTGAGTCTACAGCTTGATGGGACCCTGACATGGGTACAGGTGCTGTGTCCATCATCACAAAGGTCGTAATTGGTCTTGAAGTTTTGTACCCACATTTACTGAAGAGAGGGAAGTCAGTCTAAATTCCAGATTATCAGCCTACCCCACCTAGTCCACTCAATACTTACGGTCAACTCATTTTGCACCTTCCAACAGTCACAAGAATGAGAATATTATGAAAAGACAGAGGATAAAAACAATTATAATCTGACAATCTGTCACCCATCCGTCAGTTTGTCCTACTGTGGTAGCTTGTGTGTCGCTATGATGCCGGAAGCTGTGCTGCCAGCATTTCAGTTATTAGCAGGGTCACTTGTGGTGGACGGATTTCAGGGGAGCTTCCAGACTAAGACAGACTAGGAAGAAATACCTGGCGATCTACTTATGAAAATAAGCTAATGAAAACCTTATGGATCTAACAGAATATTGCCTGATATAGTGCTGACAGATGAGCCCAAATATACCAACGATCATGAAGATGGCACAGGTCCAGGCAACAATTCGTTAAACATAATTTTCTGTTATACACAAGGTTGCCATGAGTCAGAGCTGACCAGACGGTAACTAACAACGACAATCTGAGAACGTTAGGTGTTTCCACACATTCATATAAAATAGCTGAGTAGAACAACTAAAACATAAAGCAGTATATGGATTAAAGGCGATGTCTGTGCTCTAACAGCTGTTGCCTTTTCAAGCCCCTATGCTGGAGCAGTGGTTCCCCAAGTGTGGTCCTCAGCCAGCAGCATCAGCATCACTTAGGAACTTGTTAGAAATGTGAATTCTCAGGCCCCAGCCCAATCCTGCTGATAGAAAATTCTGGGAGTTGGCCTAGTAAACTGGGTTTTAACAAGCCCTTCAGGTGCACATTCAAGTTTGGGAACCACTGGACTAGAATTAGACCTCAGCTCTAGATGACATTCATCGTTCAGTAATGATTGAATGCCTACCATGTGTTCAGTTCTACAGGCATTTACTGTGCTCTGTGGCCAGCTCTACCATAGATGCTCAAGCTACGGGAAAAGAAAAGACGCAGGTGCCCATGTCACTCATGTGAAATGTAATTCTGAGTTTACTCCAGTTGCTTGGCTGTCATTAGTTGTTCCTTTCAAGACAAGTAGTTGTTGTTGTTAGGTGCCGTCGAGTTGCTTCCGACTCATAGTGACCCTGTGTACAACAGAACCAAACCCTGCCCAGTCCTGCGCCATCCTCCTAATCATTGTTATGCTTGAGCTCATTATTGCAGCCACTGTGTCAATCCATCTTGTTGCGAGTCTTCCTCTTTTTCACTGACCCTCTGTTTTACCAAGTATGATGTCCTTCTCCAGGGACTGGTCCCTCCTGATAACATGTCCAAAGTACATGAGACAAAGTCTCCCCATCCTCTCTTCTAAGGAGCATTCTGGCTGTACTTTTTCCAAGACAGACTTGTTCTTCTGGCAGTTTATGGGATATTCAAAATTCTTCACCAACACCATCATTCAAAAGCATTGATTCTTTTTCGGTCTTCCTTAGTCATTGTCCACCTTTCTCATGCGTATGAGGCGATTGAAAACAACTAGTACTTACTGAAATTCCATAAATCCTGTGCTGTGCTAATCACTGTGCAGCCCCCTAGAGGACCACAGGAATGGCTCCTGCCTCAAGGGGCTTACAGTGTCACTGAGACCAAATCAAACAGGCAGGACAGAAGTAGTGTCAAGCCAGGATACAGATTCAAATACTAAATTCAGTGGTGCAAGGGTTGAGTTCTTTCAGTTTTTCCTTCTCCACTCTATTAATCTTCATATGACTATTTTACTCAAATATTTTGGCTTTGGAACAAACCCCACAAGAGAGTATCTGAGTATCTGTTCTGGTCTTTATTCCTGGGGAGGAGGAAGGTCTCCCCTGTAGTCCTTTAGCCCCTTGAGGGCCCTTAGGTTACTCAGGTTCAAGGTTTATTGGAACCAAACTTGCCTCATAACTTTTGAATTTACATAAGAGAATGGGGTGTGAAATTGAGAAAATGTGCTAATTTTCAAAAGAGGAAAGAAGGTGGTTTCTGAAAACTGTAGATTGGAGAAATTGATTTTTTCTCAGGCAAAACTTGCAACTAATGTATTAAATAAGTGATTTGTAATGCTTAAAAGGGGCAGTGTTGATCACTGAGCTGGCACATGTTAACCATGAACAAATTCCAAGGAAGCATCATTTTTCTTTTTTCCTGAAAGATTTATTAACTTTGCAGATTTTGGGGAAGCGGTAAAAAAATTACTATTATTATTGGGAGTTAGGCAGAATAACCAACAAAGTCTCTCATCATGTCCGTGCAAATAAGTTGGAAAATGGAGGCTACTGGTGACTTCCTAAAGTGCATAAATCACTGAGCAAGCAAATCCAGAGGATTTTTTAAATGGGGCAGTGTCAACCCAGATACAACTCTGATGCACTGCCTCAAAGACATGTCCTTGGCCCTTTCGTATTTAATATTTTCATTAGTGATTGGAATGGGGGAACAGGAGGGATGACTGCCAATGCAATGATGGGCAGAACGAGTATCCAAGAAGTGCAGGACAGGCTGGGATAATGAAACAAGCCTGACGAAAGAAGATATAATGAAGAACAAGTTCGAAATATATGCAGTGGTTTAAAACACATGCACTCACACACACACGTATGCATGCACACACACACACACACACACACATCTCTGCATAAATGCTAGCGTGTGGATCCACGAGGTAACAGCCACACACATTAAAAAGCCTTCCAGGTTCTGGACGACAATGAGCAACACGGCAGTCAGGAGAATAGTGTGGTTGCCCAAAGCTGATGAAATTGATAAAAGAAAAAGTCTGTAGCAAAGGCTGTAAAGGCCCCCTGCACCCCAGCCTGGCAGACGACACTGGGGAATCCTGTGTCCATTTTTGGATACCATGACTTACAAGGGGCACTGAGAAGAATGCCACCATTTCTTGGCGATGCTGCAAGACCCTGAAATAAACAAAACCCAAACTTCTAGTAATATGTCAATTCACATTATACAGGATGGTCAAGAAAAGGAGACAAAACATTATTAATAGACACTGAAAAACACTTTCTAACTTCTGGATTGGCTTTTTCCATCATGTAGGACTGAAATGTGAAAATCCTGAGAATAAAATGGCAAAATTACTTTACAGCATGTCCTCAAAATACGAACGGGGCACACTTTTCTGTATAAAATAAGACAGCAAGACTGAGTGGTCAGCTTTGCAGTAAGGTAGTTAAGTGAGGGGTGGAGATAGTGGCTGTCCTATGGTTCTAGCAAGTGTCACCTGCTAGGGGAACTGGGCTTGAGAGCCATCAGCCCCCTTACCTGGCACACTTCATTCCTTGTGGGTCACTTAGCACTTTGAAACACCTTCCTACTGTTCCAATACTCCTCTGTCAGCTTTCTATTCTCGCCCTGGTCTTTGGGGAATGTTGGCATTATTATTTGTGACTTCTCCATTTTATACTCATCCATAGATTCTGGTCTCCATTCTATTTCTGGTTATTTATTACAATGTTGTGGGGGCAGTGATGGTTGGTGGTAGAATTTTTGCCTTCTGTGCGGGAGACCTGGGTTCAATTCCCAGCCAATACACTTCGTCTGCAGCCACCAGCAGTCTGTCAGTGGAGACTTGTGTGTTATTATGCACAGCAGGTTTTGATGGAGCTTCCAGACTCTGACAGACTAGGAGGAAAGTCTTGTCAATCTACTTCTGAAAATCAGCCAGTGAAAACCCTGTGGATCACAACGATCTGATCATGGGAATGGCCGCAGCACCAGGCAGCGTTTTGGTCAGTTGCGCACGCGGTCCCCATGAGTCGGGCCGACTCAACGGCAGCTAACAGCAACAGCAACATCACAATATTGAATTTAGCCAGGTAGAAGTTTTAAACTCTTCTAAAATCAAATTTACTCATCTTTTTTCTGATACCATTTCTGTGGAGGGCGTAATTTTCTACATTTGAGTTTGAGGATTTCATTAGTGATTGAAGGAGATCAGAACTGCGTGATGTATCCTCTCGGATCCTTCCTAATTTTTGACTTCCCTGTAGGAGACGAACAAGTCTTTGGCTCTGCAGCTGCCAGTTGGATAGGCCTCCCTGGGACTTCGGGGAAAGGCAGGCTGGATGCCGAGAGAGGAGCCTGAACCTCCTGGCTGCGGGGATGAAAGTACGGTGGCTGTCTAGCAACAAAAAGCGTGGCCTGAAGGAAGCTGCTGGGAGCAAATGCCCGTGTGCGAAGTTAGCCGAGTTGTGGCTCGTCTCTACTTCCCTCCCAGAGAACTCTCCCGAGTCTTTCCTGCCTGAAGGACCTTGACACCTGCAAAGGCCCTTTTGGAGTTGAATGAGGGCCCACCTGCAGACACCGGTGCAAATGCCAGGAGAAAGTGAACCTCCGAGCCTTCTTTAGGCTTTAAGCAAATACTCCTTACATCTAGCTCGTTCTCACAGTTTTTACATTTCACCCCCCAATTATGAATGGAGCCATCCCCAAAATTCGAAACAATCCCAGTCCCTCATCACTTATTCAGTTGTAGTTTTCTGCTGGGCAGGAGAGGCCGTTTCCATGGCCTGCTGTGAAATTGACACATTTCTAGCTGTTTTTATTTTATTTCAGTGTCTTTTGGAAGTATCAGTGCTGTGGGCATAATTCAGGGAGTTGGGTTTATTAATTATTTGGGCTCCCTTTCTAAGTGGACCCAAACAGATCTTTACAAGAGAGAGAAAATACCCAGCAGTAGCCAAAAGGGTCAACAGATAAGATTGTTTATTGAAAAAGATGAAAAGAAATGTGTGAAGTAAGTGATGAAGAAAACGGCAAACATCTGACAGACCGGGCTTGAAAAGCAGATGAGGAGCAGTTTAATTTGACTGCCCTGGATCCACCCAACACTGCAAGGGATGCTTCACAAAGTGGACTGCTCCGTGCGGCTGTTTGATAGAAGAATCTGTCAGGACACATGCTTTTATTTATTAGCAGGTAAGATATGTATGTCACCATCATCTTGTACACCAGCAACAGCGATGATTATACATGTTCAAGCACTGGAGTCTGGTCCTTCCACTTTGTGGTTCTAGTAACTGTCAGATAAGGGACTGACTGGTCTGAAGCAAAATGATATACTTAGCAAGGCTTTTCTTTTGTTATAATAATGCAGCCCATCACATTACTTGTTAAACAGGAGTTTCAGGTGATTTTTTGTTTTACAGTGAAGGTCAAGTGCAAATAGGAAACTAGTGGAGGTTATGGGTCTCACGGTGCAAAGTTCCAGGCTTTCTACAGGTATGCTTGAGTCAATCCAAGAAAAGAACATGTGTGTACATAAGTGTGTGTGTGTATACGTGTATGTGAGCGTGTGTATGTGTGTATGTGAGTATGTGTGTATGTGAGTGTATGTGAACATATATATATGAGCATGTATGTATGTGAGTGCGTATGTCTGTGTGTATGTGAGTGTATTTGAGTGTGTATGTGAGTGTGTCTGTGTGTATAAAAACCCTCCATTAAATAACTAAGCACACAGACACTAACAAATACAATTTAAATACGATTTTTATTAGAGATTTTACTCTAATCACTAACTCTTCTTAATCACTGCTTAATTTCACTCTTTTCTCTCCCAGGCATAAACAGACCTAGGCTTTCAAAATTATTTTAGAATCAAAGGCTCTTTGGGCTGCACGTACTGTTCTGATACCTTAGGGTTTCTGGGCTCCTCAGTGTTAGAAACTCTTGTGGCCTTCAATAAGATCCATTCATCAAGCCTTTATTGAACAGTTCATCTCCTTCATTCATTCATTCATTCAGTGTCAGACATGTGCCAGACACTGGGGAAACAATGGTTTAGAACAAAACCAGGCATAGGGCCTGTTCTCATGGAGCTAAGAGTCAAGACGGACACACACAATTAGTCCAATAATCACACATATGAATGCAAAATAACACCTCGGCCTGGTCTGAGAGTGGCAGCAAACAGGAGGGCCAGTAGGGAACTGAGAAGAGAGTGGAAGGATTCATGGAATGCTTCCCTGAGGATGAATCTGTACCAATAAGCTGGGGAGGGAGGGAGGGTTCCAGGTAAAGGGAACAAGAGCTGCAAAGATACTACAGGAGGAGGAAGTGAGAGGCAGCGTGACTGGAGTGGAAACTGGATGAGCCCTCCATATGTGTTTAAGGATTGTGTAATTTATCCCAAGAGCTATAGGGTGGCAACATGCTCAGATTTGCATTTTGAAAAGATCACTTTGGCTGTGATGTGGATTTGGAGAGGGGGAGAACACACCCCAGAAAGGACAGGAAGCTTATTTCAAGTGCTATAAACAAAAAACATGTTTATTGGGGCTATCTTTATGATTATACATGGTGTCTTGCTCTCAAGGGTGGTTAGTATGGGAGGCAAAAAATTAACACTTAAAATTTAGTTTGTAGGGAAAACAGTGGTCAAGAGGAGAAATGATTAGTTATAAAGGTCTCATAATTAATTACCATCAAATAACTTTTCTATTTTGTGTTCCCAGAAATGATAAAAATCCAGACAAACCTCAGCAGGATTTTATGTGGGAAAACTGGGCTCCACTTTGAAATTACTAAATAGAAAATTGTAAGCTTAATATCTCTCGGTTTCAGTTTCCTTAAATCTACGATGTGACTTTGTTCTCATTAAGTATTGCAGAAGACATTTATGTGATAAATTAATTCACAGTAAGGTGTGAATGACTGATAACCTTCATGTAGCTCCTAGTTAATTTCTACCAAGATGTGAATGGTTGATAACAGTGAGGTACAGCTCCTGGGAGGAAGGGACCAGGGTCTGTCTTTATATTATCAGGTCTAATGTAGTGCTTGGTATATAGTTGTGATATGAAATTTAACTGGGTTAATCTCCAAGTTGCTTGTATTTTAAAAGAATATGTTTAATAATATATTGGAAGAAATTTCTAAGGGATGAAATTCAGACAACATAAACATTGCAGAGGCCATTTTCAGTAGTAAGGCCTTCCCGGCACTTTTCAAGATATAAAACACAGAACTACTCTATCAAAATATCAAGCATGTGCAGGTACTTTTCTGCTCCCTACCCAATTTCTAAGGAGCCCTGGTGGTGCAGTGGTTAAGCACTTGGCTGCTAACCGAAAGGTTGGCAGTTTGAACACACCAGCTGCTCCACAGGAGAAAGATGTGGTAGCTGCTTCCATAAAGATTACGGCCTGGAAATCCTATGGGGCAGTTCTACTCTGTCCTATAGGGTCACTATGAATCAGAATTGACTCGACAGCAATGGGTTTGGTTTTTGGTTTACCCAGCTTTTTATTCTGACCTCACCATTCTCTCGTCAGTCCTAAGAAAGCAGTGAGTTGGATTTTCCTCTGTTGCTTATACAATTCAGTCACACCCCAGGTTTTCAACTCAGGAATCTGGCAACTCTATACTGTACTGGAATAGTACAAAAGACAATTCAAACTAACTATCTGGGGTGGGGGGGGGCATTCAAAATAATCTTGCTTAGGACAACAAGAATGCATAAATGGAGTCTTTCTACTTTAGAGGGGTTAGTAACATGACCCACATATAAGAATCCTCTAATAATTTTTTCCTTAGAATCCATGAAATGTTGTGGAGGGTCCTGTCTCAACCACACACCGAAGGCCCTTCTCTTGACCCGTTCCTGATCCCAGTACAGACCGTCCATTGATGACAAGTGCCAGACCTGGCTCTGGAATGATCTCATATATCGGGCTCAGCCCAGCAAGCATCGCATGAGAGGAATTTCCTAAGGTCAAATACAAGTCTGCCTCATGGAGGAGGTCACACATGCCATCACAGCCATCACTTGTGGATCAGGCTGGATAAATATCAGTCCTCACAATGGGCAACAGTACAGGTCCTATAGTCTCTTGTCAATCTGGCTTTACCAACACCAACCCATCTCTTTCTTGAGATCTGAAATGAATCAGGCTTGTTTGGTGGACCCCAATGGTACAGGCTAGTAGGCAGCAACTAGTCAAACAACCAACACTTTTAGTCAATAAGATTCAAAGGTAAGATTAAGTTGTTGTTTAAATCAAATTGAGATAAACTTTGTTCTGGAGTCAGATACAGACTCGGATCACTTATTAACTTCACAGCTCTTTGGATCAGGATAGACAGAGGAAAGAGCAGGGTTTTGTTTAGTTTCTTCCTTGTCCGAGGTAACTCTGTTTTTCCTTTTGCCAATGAATTGTGAAGTACTATTTTCAGGAACCATTGTGAGGATGGTGCAGGACTGGGCAGTGCTCCGTTCTGTTGCACATAGTGTCTCTGTGAGTCGGAACCGACTCAATGGCACCTAACAACAACATTTTGAGTAAAGTGTCCCTGAGAGGTGCAAATGGTTAAAGCTCTTAGCTGCTAAGTGAAAGGCTGGCAGTTCAAGTCCACCCAGAGGCACTTCAGAAGAAAGGCCTGGCGATCTACTTCTGAAAAATCAGCCACTAAAAACCCTGTGGAGCATAGTTCTGCTCTGACACACATGGGCTGGCCATGAGTCAACAGGACAGCAACTGGTTGGTTGTCACTTGGAAAAATTATACAAAATGCAGCTTATTAATAATTTGGCTGGGAAAACCTACTTTTAATACTTGCAGTTGACAAGTAAAAACAGACAGGCTCTTTCATCATGGTGTGGGTTTCTGAATGGGCGTTGGATCTTTCCACAGTGAAGTGATTTCATTAGATCTGATTCTCATAATTTAAAAACAGGCAATATTTCATCTCCTCTTGCTAATTGACTTAGACTGTTACTAGTTTTTACAACTAATACATTTTATTTATGCACTGTCTCCTCATTTTAATACCAAAAATGTACCTATGTAATTATCTTTTTACTTTCCTCCTTTTCACTTTTCAAATCCTTTGCTCTATTATGTTCAGCCCAGCTGTAGAGCCCCGTCAAGTATCGCCTGATTCCTCAGGCCATGATTTTATACTTCTCAGTTTCCCCTGGGAGAATACAATTCACCCCCACCTCATGGAGTTGTGAAAAAAGAGATGTCACTATTCTTTGGAATTAAAAGGACATAGGATTTTAAAAGGAAATGGTAACCCTTCTCTCTTTTTTATGTTGAAAATTTTAACTCGGTCATAAGATGCTGTTGATTAGATTTAGAATTTACACAAAACCTGATCCAAGGACTTGACCCACACAATTGTCCCTTTCACCACGGTTCACACACAGCTCAGAGCCAGGCTCAGCAATCCTTATGAGGAAATGTGCCCATTTACCTCAGCCAAGATGGGGTCCCATGTGATAATGGTTCTATGTGGATCAGAAAGGAAGAGCTGGACAACAAAAAGGAATGAAGAAAGGAAAACAAATTCAAGGGGAGTAACGACGGGCCCCAAGTGGCCTTATTATATGAATAGACTGCAGATAACTACATCTTTCTGCCGCAGCGCTTCATAAATTCTGTCATCTTGTAAGGATTGTCAGAAGCACTGACCTCACTTCCTCCATTAACGAGCTCGCTCGATTTCGAGGGGAGATTCTGTATAAATACACAGCCCAGAAACACCTCATAAACAGCTTGTCAGCCTTGTAATTCTGGAAGTAGATGGAGTCCATGCCAAGGAGAGGGAAGGTGGCGTCTCAGAACCAGCTGACCACCTGATGCTGGCTGCAGAGATCCCGCCTGGCACCATCACAAGTGAGCCACGACGGGTAGGTCTGTGAAGTGGCTAAAAGCAAAGTCTAATCCCTGCTTACCAAGAAAGGTGTTAGAGGTAGATTGGTGGCTTTTCACACAAAAACCAGGGCTCTTTTTATTTGCCTGGATGGTCTCTCTTCAGGAAGACAGAGGAGGACGCAGCACATGACCCACGGTTGGAAATATGCTACAGAAAGGTCTAATTTGTGGACAGCCCACTCTGATATTTGGTTTTTATTTATTTTTTATATTTTTATTTATTTTTATTTTTGCGAGCTACCTCCAGACTCTCTCCCCAGTTGGTTCTCTTATTTCTGGCTTGATGAGGACAATAGCTTTATGTGCCCAGTGATCCAGGATGGATTAAGTGGTCAAAAATTGCATTACGCTTCTGTGAGACAGTTTTTGTAGAAGTCTCCAGTATGGTCGTGAAACAGAATCTTGACTCTATAAAGGCACAGAAAACTCCCCACCGTCAGCTCGTGCACCAGTGAGGTTCCATAAAGCTGCTCTTGCTGACTAGCCTCGGTTTTAGTGTCTCAAGACAAACTGCGTCAAATTACATATAAAAACAAAGCATCCCCAACACCAAGGAGGACCTTATCGCTGATTCCCAAGGTGTTTCCTCTCCCTCCCTGGTGAGATACTATTCATCCCCGTTGATTTAACACTCTCTCCACAGATGAGACGGTGGACGGAGCACAAACTGTTTAGAGCCTGCACGGGTGCCTTTAACAGATAATGAAAACAGCTCAGTGGCCTGGACCCCCTGCCCTTTCTTTCCTGTAATGATGGCACCGAAACCCATAACAGCGCACACCGCAATCAGAGCCCGCGGACAGGGAATGGATTCATCAAAATTCATTTGATGCATTGGGGGGCGGGTGGAGGTGGGGAGCAGAGAGGCAGACGAGAAGGTGGGCTCAGCCGTCCCTCCAGCTCTTCTGGGTTTCACATCTCGACCAGCGCTGGGTGGAAGGGAGTGTAGGGTCATCAGTTATTTCCCGTTGCTATTTTGGCCAGTCACATAAGAAACATCCCTGACAATTCTGAATTGCATGTATAAACCATTTTATGGCTGTTGGTCTTGTTGTTGCTCTTTCCTCTCTTCTCAGTTTTTTATTTCCCCTTCTGAGTATCCCATATTTCCTCCTCTCTGCTATACACAACATAAACATTTATCTTCTTGGACCATGTATTTAAAAAAAAAAAAAAGGTAAAAGGGAATAGTAAAAATCCAGAGTCAAATGTGAGTGGCAGAGCTATAATTCTTTATGAAGTAGCAGGTAAGATTGATTGTCAGGGGTCAAAAGGCTAGGTCAAACTCCGCTCATTCGCAAGCTGAATGTCATTTTTGTTTTCCCTGTCACCAGATAGCTTTAAAAAAAATTGCAACTCCTTCCTCATTATCTGGGACTCGGCTCCTTTTCTGCCATCCACTATTAATGAAACCGTGCTTCAAGCCTGGCCCTCATCTTTTGAGGTTCGTCTTCACGTGATACCTTCCTTTCTGAAGTACTACAGAGACAGCGCCATTTCAAAGGCCATTTTCTCCCACAGCCACATTGGGAGATTGCCGCCAGAGTGAGGATGATTTGAAAACACACGCGAGGTCTAAACGTTTGAATGAACAAAAATGTAATTAAATCATTGTAGGTGTAAAGCTTGTGATCCAGTGTAATTGGATGGTGGCAATATCTTTGCATCTCATAAAGAGGAAAACAAAATGAGATGTAATATCTGGGAGCCATCTAAAATTATGTGTCATAAATAAGGGAAAAAAATTTCTGCCTTATAATTACAGCTGGTCACCAACAACTTAATGCAAAATCTAAACTAATGCGTCAGTTTCGCTGGGAGTCTAACATCCCATCCACAGTGGGTCAAATGTAGGTTAACACAATCAAATAATTTCACCTCCAAAAGACTCATTTAATTAACTCATGTTTAATTATCCTAAAGTGGAAGAGAATAATGATTAGTTAGATGGGAATTAATTTGTTAATTTTTAAGCATAGATCTACCAAATGCTATAGTTATTAGCTTAAAGAGGTGATTCCATGAAATACAAATTTATATCCACAGCTAGATAGCAGTTTAAAGTTTAAACCTTAAGCAATGATAATGAGTTCTTTATAATTAACCCCGTGCTGTTTTTGCCCCCCTCTGTCCTCTTTGCCTCTAAATACTGTTAAGTACATAGACCTAGGCCAAACTGAATTTATAAATCTAGATTAGAATTCTCTTTATAGTAGTGACATTATTTGGACCAATTGTTAGTTTAGCTCACTCCTATTGATTGGCAACTGCGTGGTGTGACTAAAGCCTTCTTCATATGAACCAGTGAGTTTTGCTTTATTTCTGTTTCATGATCACAGGCCTGAAGTCTCCAAAGGAGGGCAGTCACCAGAAAAAGTCTTGCTGAGTATCTCAAGAGGTTGGAAAGAGAAAGCACGGCTGGCTGTGTGTAAGTCCGTTACACCTTCTGGAAAAATAACTCAATGAGTACCCTCTACTATCCATGGCATCCTCCTACGCGAAGGCCAGCACATCATCTCCTTCTTAAGAGAAAAAATAATGGCAACAACAAACAAAAGCCTTCAGTGAAATCCTAGGCTAATTTCAATTTACCTAGAAATGATTATTAACTTGGAATATAGCATCTATTGATTTTGTAGCATAATATGTTTGGTGTTTTAAAAATGGCGCTTACAAAGCCATTCACCAGGTTCAGCTTGAAGAACTTGATTAAAAGGAATATGGCACAGCCATGTTTAGAGTCTGGAATACAAGAGCGAAAAGCTCAGAGAAAAAATTCTATGCTCGGTGGGGAGACATGCCCGGATAACCTGAAGCATACAGTCTTGCTCCAAGACTCTAAGATACTCTAAGTCAAAGCTGGAAGGGAGAGGTTGGCTGCAGGAACAACAATCCTGGAGTGAGATTTGGATTCTGAAAGGGGCTGGGTAGGGGTGGGTAGCACTGGGGACAGAGTAATGTACATGGTTCTCCAACAAGGAGACAGACTAATCTAACATAACATAGATTTAAAAAAAACTGAAAAGTCATGTGTATAAGAAAGGAGCTGAAATAAGCTTGTTAAAATGTTAAGTTAAAAAAATAGACTTTTCCTTAAGTCCTATTTTTTCTACCTTTGCATGTTGTTTTATTTAACTATAGCTTCTAATAAAAATGATTTTATATTTTGTTATTATAAATCTTACATTTATTCTTTGTAAGTATCACTGGGACTTCTTGATGGTTGGAGCTAAGACCCAAGTTCATATTATCATGCTAAGATGGCTTAGCAGCAGCCCTGCTCACACTGCTGACAGTGAATACGAGAAAGAATACAGTCTAAGGATGACATAATAAGCCCCCCGAGGATTGTCCCAAACTACAAATAATAATGGAAATGTAACATCTTTAACTGTAAATGAGCTCGACTCTACATTTTGAGGTTAGGGTATTGGTTCTAATGGCCAAATCAAAACCAGGGCTAACTATTTTGAACCATAAATTCAGATTATTGGAGGAAAAAAAAAAACTGTTAAAAACTAGCAGTGTACGTTTTCCTTTAACAGACCGTTTTAGTGTTATTGAATGATCAGTAGACATCCTGGAGTTGCAAACAGCCAGTAACCAAAGTGCTAATTTCAAAAAAGAGGACAGCGAATATTTTTCGCAACTAAATCAAAATGCTAAAAGATCTTAAGGGTTTTAAATGTGAGTGTCAATAGAAAAAAATATGAAGTCTTGCTTTCTGGTTAAAATAAAACCAAGTCAACAAATACAGGACCAGGAAGAGTTGGTTTAACAGTGATGCATGTGAAACAAGCTAAAGATTTTAATTGATTATAACCCGACAATTTGGCATTGCCAGCAACATGGTCATGGGGTGAGTGGTTTAGTTGCTGGAATGGAGTTCAAATCAAGGACACACCAGCTCATCTGAGCTTTGCTGTCTAGTTCCTAGTATTGAGGCTGGAGCGGCCCCATGGAAGGGTGGCCTGTGTAAGGGTAATGCTGGGCTGGGGGGACCTTTGGCCAGGCAGGACTGGCAGTGGTGTCTACCAGAGGGCAGCTGGAGGAAGGTGCCAAAGTGGAAGGAATTGTGGAGGGGGAGGGTAGAAGAGGGTAAGAATGAATAGAAATGGGAGACATGAGTGCTGTCTTATATTTGAAAAGGTTCTCATGAAGAAAAGGGATTATATTTAGGTACCAGTTGCTGTTGAATCGACTGACTCATGGTGACTCCACGCGTGTCTGAGTAGAACTGTGCTACATAGGGTTTTCAATGCCTGATTTTTTGGAATCAGATTGGCAGGCCTTTCTTCTGAGGCATCTCTGGGTGGACTCAAACCTCCAACCTTTCGGTTAGCAGTCGAGTACATTAACCATTTGCACCATCCAGGGATTTCATACATAAGTAGTGTAGCTCTAGTCTAGGGCAAGATCAGGAACAGTATTTGGAAGTTAGAGGAAGGTGAGCGTAGAGATGAAAATAAAGATAAAGGCTTAATAACTTAATTATAAGGATGGAATGTGCTATCTCAAGAAGCACTAAGGTCTACTGCTGGCTGTTTAGGCAGAGACTTGGTGACTACCAGCATAGAAATATACGCAAATTGGATGGGGGCTTGGACTAGACATCCTTTAAGGCTCTTTACAGTTATCAATTTCATTGGCCAATTGATTAATTCATTTAAGAACATTTAGCAAGCATCTTTTATGTGCCAGATACTATGATTCTATGAAAGATCTGGTGTTGCCAGTATCCATATGATATGCTGAGCCAACTGTTTTCTGATCATGTGGTCTCTACTGTCAGTAATTGGAAAATGGATTGAAAAGTCCTCCCTCTGCTCACTAAGGTGACTGTGGGCACAGTAGGATGGACAGTTTGTGATCTGTGACTCAACAATGGACTTGCAAACCAATGAACCGGGTTGTTATATATGTAAAAAGCATTTTGATTTTCCCTCCATTACGGTTTCCATAAAGAGAAAGTTGGTATTTGGTAAAAAAGGCAGAAGCCAATATTTGTTGAGTGCCTGCTACGTAGGAGTCATTATGCTATCTCTATATGCATTATAATATTTTATCCTTCTTTCAAATCTTGATCTTTCAAATCAGTCTTAGATGAAGTAGAACCAGAATGCTCCTTAGACACGAGGATGAAAGACCTCGGTTTGCTTACTTTGGACATGTCTTCAGGAAAGACAAATCACTAGAAAAGAATATTAGTTTGGTAAACTAGAGGGCCAGTGGAAATGGGGTAAACTCTAAATGTGATGGGTTGACACAATAGCTGCAGCAATGGACTCAAGCATATCAATGATGATGGAGATGGTGCAGGACCAGGCAACTTTTAGTTCTTTTATACGTAAGGTCACTGTGAGTGGGAGCTGACTTGATAACAACTAACAACAGCCCTGTGTGATAGGTATTATTATGCCCCTATTATAGATGAAGACATTGAAGCTCAGAGAGGTGAGGTGGTTTTCCCAGGGTCACACAGCTGGTAAGAGGTGGAGCTGAGCTTTGAACTAAGGTCTGTCTCAATGCAAAGACCACAGTCTTGACCTTGCTTCTTATTGCCTTCCAGGATAGATAGTCCCCTGAATTGCTAACATTTATCCCTCACAATTTGGAGCTTTGTTTATACTCTGAAGAACAGTAAATAATTAAAAAACAATTGAAAAAGAAAAGATAATTAAGAGCTGGGTCTTCAAGTATTTTATAATGTTTACGTGTATCTGGCCGAGGGGAGGAGGTAAGGCTGGCGGATGGAGGAATGGGAGTTATTGCTGAAGGGGTGCTGAGTTTGTTTGGGGTGATGGGGTAGTGTTGATAGTAGCACAACATGGCAAATGTAATGAATGTCACTGAATTGTACAGTTAAAATGGCAAACTTTTTATTATATATATTCTACCGTAATAAAATTTTTTTATAAACCAAAAAAAAAAAAGTTCAACTAAAAAAAGAAAGCGTATCTGCACTTTGATCTTATTTAGGCAAATTTTGGTAATTACTATGAGGCAAGCCTCTCCCCATCTACTCTTTGCATGCCATTGACTTCAGTGACTCCATCACTGTTCATACAGGTTAACTGAATAAACACTGATGCAGGAAAGCCCCACTGGGCACCAGCTGTGTGCAGAGCCCGGGGCTGGGTGTTGTGGGGGTGGAGAGGCTCAGCGCTGTGTGCAGAGCCTGGGGCTGGGTGTTGTGGGGGTGGAGAGGCTCAGCGCTGTGTGCAGAGCCCGGGGCTGGGTGTTGTAGGGGTGGAGAGGCTCAGTGCTGTGTGCAGAACCTGGGGCTGGGTGTTGTAGGGGTGGAGAGGCTCAGCGGTGTGTGCAGAGCCCGGGCTGGGTGTTGTAGGGGTGGAGAGGCTCAGTGGTGTGTGCAGAGCCCGGGGCTGGGTGTTGTAGGGGTGGAGAGGCTCAGTGGTGTATGCAGAGCCCGGGGCTGGGTGTTGTAGGGGTGGAGAGGCTCAGTGGTGTGTGCAGAGCCCGGGGCTGGGTATTGTAGCGGTGGAGAGGCTCAGTGGTGTGTGCAGAGCCCGGGGCTGGGTGTCGTAGGAGTGGAGAGGCTCAGTGCTGTGTGCAGACTCTAGAACGGTGTTTATCACTTCATGTGCCCACAGATCACCTGGGAACCTTGCTAAAATCTGGGTCCTGATTCAGTAGGTCTGAGCTGGGGCCTGAGATTCCGCATTTCTAATGAGGTCCCAGATGATCTTGGAGCAGCAAGCCTCCGGGGAAACAAAGAATGACCGTGGAAAGGTAAGAATTAGATCATCAGATGAAGGGCCTAATGTTTTCCTCTGTGTCTGTCTTCTGAAATCTGAATATAAAAGGCAAGACCAAACAGAATTAAGAGGGAATTGAAGCCCTAAAGAGAAGAGAAATTAGAAAAGAGCATATAGCCAACACATAGAGTATTTCACATACATTAACGTATTTAATTTTCGAAATGACTCAGTGAGGTTGTAGACTATTACTTTCCCCTTTTTATAGATGAGAAAATTAAGGCATAAATTGCTAAAGTTACACAGCCTATAACCAAAAAACCAAGCACACTGCCGACGAGTGGATTCTGACTCCATAGCTGCCCTATAGGACACAGTAGAACTGCTCCGTAGGACTTCCAAGGCTATAATCTTTACGGAAGTGGGCTGCCACATCTTTCTCCCAAGAAGCAGCTGGTGGGTGGGAGCCACCAGCCTTTCGGTTAGCAGCTGAGCACTTAACCACTGTGCCACCAGGGCTCCTTTAACAGCCTATTGGAATTATATATCTGGAGTTCTGCCTTCAACATAGTCCCTGGGAGGTGCAAAGGGCTAACTCACTCAGCTACTCTGACACACATGGGGTCGGATGCCATGAGTCTGAATAGACTTGACAGCAACTGAGCCTTCAACATGTGCATTAGAAGAGGTGCAACATATTGAGAGATGAATATAACAAAGAGGGGTCAGGATGTTGAGAAGGTCTAAGAACAGTGTCACAGGCACAACCCTTTAGGGAATTAGGCTACTTCAGCCTGGATTTATAACTTATCTTCCTTATAATTATCCCCAGATGTTTGAAGAGCTATCATGTGGAAGGAGAAGTAGGTTTATTTTATGTTAATATAAATAACTATTTGCAAACAGTGCTTGTTGGGCTATCACTCTTGCAAGATGCTCTTTGGGAACAAGTGATGCTGGGGTCACGAGAATGCTGTTTGTGCCTCAGCTCTTGGAGGTGCACAGCCAACATTAGGCCATTAAAGTCTCTGAGAAATTCCAGGGCAAGCAGGCCTGTTTGACATCTTTTAAGGAAGGATCTCCACTTTATTTGACCACAAACACTCCCCCTCCTCTTTTAAAAAAATAATAACCTGTTAACATCCCTTGGAACTAATTAGCATCCTTAGGGCACACTTAGGAAAATGCCGATGTTGACAAATGAGTTAGGCCAAGGAGCGTAAGTTTCAGGGAAGCAGATTTCAGAGAAATATAAAGGAGAACTTTCTAACAATCTGACCTGTCCAAATTAATAAAATCCCCATCACCGGAAGTGTTCAAGCAGAGGCTACAAGACTGTCTTTGAGAGAAAGTTGAGCATCGCTGGTAACATACGCCATTTTAAGGAATATGTTGGTGTTACAATACCACCTGTGTTTTGAATGGTCTTATTGATTTTACCCCTTAATTTGACAATAAAATTAAACCATGTTATAGGACTAAACATGGGGCGTGAGGCATTGGTGGTTCAGTGGTAGAATGCTTGCCTTGATGCAGGAGACCCAGGTTTGATTCCAAGCCAATGCATCTCATGTGCAGCCAACATCCATCTATCATTGGAAACTTGCATGTTGCTCTGATACTGAACAGGTTTCAGCAGAGCTTCTAGTTTAAGATGGACTAGGAAGAAAGACTTAGTGATCTACTTCTGAAAACGAGCCAGTGAAAACCCTGTGAATCACAATGGTCCAATCTACAGCTGATCTTGGGAACCGCGCAGGACCGGGCAGCATTTCATTTTGTTGTATATGGGGTAGCCATGAGTCAGGGGCCAACTTGATAGCAGCTAACCATGGAATGGCACAAAAACAATGACATTATGAAATGATGTTATAGAAAGTCTGTAAATAATTAAATTAGATTCACTGCTGAAAAAGGATGTTTTCTACTTATAAACCATATGTGCCCCAGCCATTCTGTTACAGAAATACTTTTGTAATACTTGGCCTGGGTAACAGTTCTAGAATCTTTGAATTCATGTAATGCAGCACTCAGACTGTAGCACTCACTGTGTAGGTGAGAGGATAGATGTATGCCCATATACACCATGACTTCAGAGATCCTTTTCCCCATTCCCCAGGGCTCTTTGGAGTCTAAGTTCATTTAATAAGAGATAAGCTGTACATTCAACAATTAGAGACAGGGCTTTGAATATAGATGCTGGTGGGAGCAGGAATTCATCACTCATATTCACTCATTCATTCCCTAATTCCCCCTATCGATCAACCTTTACTGAGAAGCAACACATACCACATGGTGTGCCAGGTGCTGGGAATATCGAGATACCCACTGCCTCCCCTCAGGGAATAAAAGCTGAGTTCACATCCAGCCCTGCAAACAGGCTTAGATATGAGAATGGGGAGGAAGGCACTGGGTGTGAGAGAGGGAGCAGAGGAGCTGACACAGAGGGGAGAACACAGAGCTCCTAAGGATGGCACTGAAAACCTCAGCATCTCATCTAGGAGTCAAGGGCTGGGGCATTTTATAGAATTTCAGATTTCTTTTCCTGTGTAGTTAAATGGGATATACAGTGGTTTGTTTTTTTTTCACCCAACATCTAAGTCACATGATTTAAAAAACAAGGTTTTAGTTCCTTAACAGGGCTGTGTTTTAATCTTGCAAAATGTTAAAATCTATACAGTTGATATCCTCGTTTTAGAACCACAAGATAGCAATTGGGCCCTCCACAAATACCAGTTTTTGAAATAAGCTGGTAACTCTGCCTGTGTTTCCAAGTAGGAATTCTTGAACCTTTGTTACTGGTTATGGAAACAAACCACACATTCAAAAGGCCTTTTTGCCAGTCGGTCAGTGCGTTAGAAAACTGTGGGTGACTAATACACCAGGTACAATGCGTTGTCTTCCACCAGGTACAGGGGGGATTCTAGGTTTCCAGGACAGTCTTGAAAAATACTGTGTCCCTTTGTCAGTCCATGCATCATACACACAACCAATCACGGTATCTGGGTTCTGGGAGGTGGGGGGAGTAGATATTGTCTCTGCAGGGCGCGGGTACGAACCAGAGGTGGGAGATGAGTGATGATCCCTGCAGAAGGAAAAATCCAACCAATACAGTTGTGATGATTTAGAAAAAAAAATCACGGATTTGCTATCAGAAGACCAGCCTTTGTCACTTTCTATTCATATGACCAAGGCAAGCCACTGGAATAGCCTAGGTTTCTTCATCTGTAAAATGGGATGTTATCCCCCCTTAGAGGGCTGTGGTAGACATCCCTACGGCTGGACTTGGCACAGTTCTGTGAAGCCTTCACAAGGTGAAGCCTTTGCAAGGACCCTACAGGTCTAGACAAGGAGCGATGACTGCAGAGAGCACCTCGAGTGAGGACCCAGGCATCCCTGCTACTGAGGACAACATATACCTGCGGATCTTGTATGGCCAGAGCAGGAGGAGACAGCCCCTGAAATGGCTAATGCCATATTCTTACCGACCTTGACTTAATTTAACTTAACTTGGGGGAAAAAAAGGACATTTCTTATTCCTCAAGTGGCATGGAGAAACTCAAATTTGTTATGAGTTTAGTGTCAAACACTTCACAAGCAGAAAGTATTTGAAAGCTAGCACACAGAAAAAGAGACGTGTATTTCTCCAAAGGATGCAGTATCTCACTCCCCCTCAGAAGGTAATATCACTATTTTAAAGAACAAAGATCAACTTAAATGTTTAGTGCCACAATGTGCTGTCACCAAGTGTGTCAGTATATTTATGAACAATTTATAATTTGAACTGTTTTCCAGACAGCTGGCCATATGTACGCTGAAGTAGTCATAATAACCTGTCAAGAGAAATTTCCTATAGCACATTCATTAGAGAAAATACGGGCAAGGACAGCAGCCTTTTTAAGCTCCACTAGACCCCTTTATCTTGTGGATGTGGACAGCCAGACCACAAGCTGCAAATCCCACAGTAAGGCCAAAGCTCACAGAGGTGTATCCTATACCCTCACTGTGAATTTGCTGCCAATTGCGAAGGCTTTGGGCTGCAAACATGTGTTTACATATACAGAGTTGCACAAGCCCAGCCTGGATGTGTTAAACGGAATAAGCCAGGTCTCCAACACATGTAGTAAGGAACTATCTTAATTATACAGATGTCGGGAAAATTGATCTCACTACCAAGTCTCTTTTACAAAGTAATTTCCTCGCTTGTCAAGACTTTAGGATCTCAATAATACATATAGGGCTTGGATGTGGTCTAGTGGAAAGGCTCAGACTCGGAGACAGATGGATGGGATTTGCATACAGATCCCCTGGTGGTACAAATGGTTTGTGCTGTATTACTAACCTAAAGATTGGCAGTTTGAACCCACCCAAGTGGTGTTGCGGAAGAAAGTCCTGGTGATGTGGAGCACGGTTCTTCTCTGATACACATGGGGTCGCCATGAGTTGGGATCATCACTTACTGGATGTGTCCTTGGGCAAGTCACTTAAACCCTTATATGCTCATCTGAGGAATGGCAGTAATAATGCCTGTCTCACATTTTGAGAGGGCCTAGATGTTAAGTTGTTAAGAAGTTAGGAAGGAAAATAAGTATCCTTTGGTTGAGCTATTTAAAATTAGTGTCTCATTACCATGTTCAGTGGACAAGATCTATGGGTCTTGGGAATGAGTTATATTAAAAACCAGCTGTCATCGAGTCATTTCTGACTCATGGTGCCCCATGTGTTTCAGAGTAGAACGGTGCTCCATAGGGTTTTCAGTGGCTGATTTTTCAGAAGCAGATCACCGGGACTTTCTTCCAAAGTGCCTCTGGGTGGACTCAAACCTCCAACTTTTTGGTTAGCGGCCAAGCACATGAAGCATTTGCACCACTCAGGGAGGCTGAATTAAATTAAAGTAAGCTTACAAAGTCATGATTTATAAGTGAACCTGCTTTTGTATGTCTTGTATGCTCTGTTTATTTCCCTGGCATTTTATGTTGTCCTCGCTGTTAGTTGTCGTAAAGTTGATTCTGAATCATGACAACCCCATGCATGCAGAGTAGAACATTTGCATAAGATTTTAAAGGCTGAGACCTTTCAGAAGCAGATTGCCAGTCTTATCTTTCGAGGTGCCGCTGGGTGTGTCTGAACAGCCAACCTTTCAGCTAGTGTCCAGCACTTAACCACCAAAAGATCCATCTAACGCACTAAGTGTCCTTCTGTGCTACCCTAAGAGATTTTGCACACAGGGCTCTCTGTATTCTAGCAAGATCATGAATATTTGGAAATTCACTAGTGTCTGCCAGCTTGTGAGGATCATTACATTTTAGGGCCCTAAAATGGTATATGATGATTACTTCATACAAGCAGATGTCCTCCCTCACGGGGAGTTTCGGTTGTGAGATTCTAGTGAAATCTCAAAGCAATCACTACCTAACCTTATTTTTCTCTTGGTTGCATTATCTTATACT
The DNA here is from genome assembly GCF_000243295.1 of Trichechus manatus latirostris. Classification (NCBI taxonomy): domain Eukaryota; kingdom Metazoa; phylum Chordata; class Mammalia; order Sirenia; family Trichechidae; genus Trichechus; species Trichechus manatus. The sequence continues at coordinate 1,163,028 of NW_004444050.1, read as the reverse complement.
TAGATAATTTTCTTCCTCCATTATGTTGTTATCTAGTGTGAGCTTTCAGTGGAAGAACCCACCTATCCCACTTCACTGCCCCCTTAAATTATCTATGAGAAATATATCAAATACATAATTTCAAAAAGTAGTCATAATTATTTCCATTACCAACACGCAGCTGTAATTGCCTCTTCAGCAATTTTCAGACGCAATTGAAAGGCGAGTAAGTTCCAGAGACATGGTCCATTTCAATCTTTATCCTTGGGCTTGTATTATGTCTAGTGGCATAATTTCAGATTCTGGGGTTCCCCTAATGTCAGATGTGCGTGCTTGGGCGAGAGGGAGGAAGGAAGCAAGATCCAATTGTCATTCCTTCAGTGAACACACAATTTCGGTGGGTCAGTGGTAGAATTCTTGCCTTCCATGCTGGGGACCTGAGTTTGCTTCCAGCCAATGCCCCTGATGCATAGTCACCACTTGTCTGTCAATTTGTGTGTTGCTGTGATGCTGAACACGTTTCAGCAGAGCTCCCAGACTAAGACAGGCTAGGAAGAAAGGCTTGGTGGTCTACTTCCAAAAATCAGCCCGTGAAAACTCTATGGCTCACAACGGTCTGATCCCCAGCTGATCGTGGGGATGGCATAGAACCAGGCAGCATGTCATTCCATTGTGCATGGGGTCACCGTGAGTCAAAGGCGGACTCGACTGCCACCACCACCACCACCAACAACAACAACGTGGTAGACACGAGAATCGTCCCTGAGAGTGGAGCAGGCAGAAGATCTCCACACTGTTGGCGGGGCACAGGCTTAGCACACACCAAACTTACTACAGACTTGTAGTTATTATTTCATTGCATTTCTACAATCACCGTATGGGACAGCTGTTACCATTTCCCCCCCCTCCTATTTTACAGTTGTGGAAACAGCAGCTTAGAAAGCTAAGTACTGAAACAAAAATTATACAGATATTACAGCAACTCCTGGGCAGGAGTTTCTGGAGGATGTCTGGGAAGATTTGCTGGTGGCGTCTGGAGTTAGGCCTTGTAACACGAGAAGATGTTTGCTGGGTGGAGAAGAGCGTGCATTCCAGGGTGACGTGAAGGAAGAAGGTTCTGGTGATAAAGTCCTGAATGACTAGAATATAGGAAGTATGATAGGGAGAGGCATGAGATGAGATTGGAAAGGGTGGTTGGAGCCTGAGTCTAAACAGCTATGTATGCTATGCCAGGAGGTGTGGAGAGACTAGAGCCAGTGGGGAGAAAATAGGAGGCTGGGTAGCTTCTAATCCCAGCTAGAAATGACAAGGATTGGGGTTAGGGCTGTAAGAGTGAGGCTAGAGAGCAGGAAGTTAATTTGGATACTATTTCAGAGACAGATTCCAGAGTGTGGAGGTGTATGGTGTTGGAAGTGGTTGAGGTTTGAGTCTCGGTTCTCCAGCCTGAGGGATACAGTGAATGGTGATGCCTTGACTGAGAAAGGTAATATACAAGGTGAAATACACAGAAAGGCTTGACAGCTGAGCCACATGCTCAACCTGATAACAGGCACATATTCACGTTGTTCATGCCCATACTGCCCCCTGGATGCTCGGTGTGAAGAAAGAACACAGACAGGGAGCCCTTGAGTAAAGGGACTTTGCTGAGGTGAACAAGAAAAAGATTATAAGTGATCAGGAAGCAGTAGCGGGGGTTCTGCCACTGGAATAGAGTGGGACAAGTGCAAGGTATGTGTCCAGATTGGGCCACCCAGAATCTCATAACGCTTATGAGGAAGATTGGTCAACCAGTGTCAGATCCCCTGAACACTCTTCATTTCATTGCATCCCCTTATCATGGTAAGTTATAAAGCATCCTCATTAGAGAGGGTGGGCTCAGTCATTCTCTAGTAGCTTTTTTTCATGAAGGACAGAATTAAAGATTATTGGAACCTGAACCACGTGGGCTCCATGTGACTGCTGTGCAGAATGAACAAGGCCTGGTGAGCAAACTCCCTGCACACCCAACACCTTGCACATGGTAACTGTATCCAGGCTCAATGCCCTTCGTTTGTGCCTCTTGTGCCCAGAGACATAGCAGCTTATTCCCAGTTTCTTCTCACCCTCTACTGCTGAAAAGCCCAGTAGTTCATATCTTAGGTGCTTTTCTGAAATATCCTTCTCTACTTCTTCTCAGAGTTCCTCTTGCACCATGGGACCTAGATGAGCTGTTCCTTACCCATGGTCCCCCTGCCTTTCCCTATATTGGCTTCAACAGCTCCTCTAAGAGCATTTCTCTTCAACCATCGTGGTGGCCCACCCTCATGAAAGATTGTGAAGGGAAATTTAACCAGGGCATCCATCTTTTCCCTTTCCCTGGGACTGCCTAGGCTCAATTGATGATGAAAAAGGTTCTGAGACATTAGATACTCCATACTCCCCCAGGGCTGAAATCACGGCACTGGTCTAGGAGACATAATTACATGTTGTTTCCGATTATGTTGACTGATTAGTGAGGGGATTTGAAAAGCAGAGGACTTTCCATCTACCTTTGTTTACTTGAAATTGTACTGTTTCTTAAATCTTGGTTATTTTCTTCCCATTGAAAGACATAGTCCCCCAGAAGCACAGTGCTGCTAGCTATGTTTTGAAAGAAAATTTTACATTTGGCTGGTTCAAATTAAATGTTAGTGGGCAATAATAAGTATTTGAGTGGGTAGTTTGAAGGTGAAGTGAGGGGCCCACCAAACTCCTGAATACAGCTGTTAGTTTACATTAAGCAGATTAAATTTGTTGGGAGTAAGTGTACATGGCTGTCATATCCATATGGTTATTATTTATAGTTTTGTCTTTCTCCTTGCTCCTTACATTTTGTAAATAATTTTCCAAAAAGCACATGAACTATATAATGTTTTGTTCATTTACATTTTTTCCTTGTTATCACTACAATTTTGATGCCGATATGGACTTCTATAAACTGGAATATCTTTAACTTTTCTTAAGCAAAGGGTTAAAGAAGTAGTTGATAAGTTGCAATATAATGGGATAAAGGAAGGAGAGAACTAGGTAGTACCAACTCTACCCCAGATACCACTACTTTGTAAAACTTTTAAGTAAATGCCAGACTTTATTTGGAATTCACTAGTTTTTTCGTTTATGTCATCTTTGTGTTTCAGGATCCCATCCAGGGTACCATATTGCATTTGGTTGTCAAGCTTCCCAAGTCTTCTCTGGTCTTTGACAGTTTCTCAGTCTCTCCTGGTTTTTCATGACCTTGACAGTCCTGAGAAGTACTGGCCAGGTATCCTGTAGAATGTCCCCCCAGTCCAGGTTTGTCTGATGTTTTTCCTGTGATTAGATAGGGTTATGGGTTTTTTGAAAGAAGGTGAAGTGCCTTCTCATCACATCATATCAGGGGGTACATGTTATCCACATGACATCACTGATGATGTTAACCTTTATCACTTGGTTAAGGTATGTTTGCCAGGTTTCTCCACTATAAAGTTACTATATATCCCTTTCTGTACTTTGGAATCAAATTACTGAGTCTAGCTGATACTCAAGGAGGTAGGTTACAGAATTAATCTCTGCCTTCTGGCGGGAGGGCTATCAGTATATGCTATTTGTAATTGTTCTTTAAGGAAGAGCTGAGATTTCTTTTTATCTATAACTTAGGGAGCCCTAAGTGGCACAATGGTTAAAGTGCTCGGCTGCAAACCAAAAGGTAGGCGGTTTCAACCAGCTACTCTGTGGGAGAAAGATGTGGCAGTCGGCTTCTGTAAACATTTACAACCTTGGAAACCCTATGGAGCAATTCTACTCTGTGCTATAGGGTCGCTATGAGTTGGAATCAACTCGACAGCAGTAGGTTTGATTTTTTTTTTTTAATCTCTAATTTGCCTGAATTAATACTTTAGGGTTCTTAGTTAATATCCTGAAAGTATCACATTCCCATACTTTCCTTCATCATCTCCCATTCTTTGATGCCTTAAAATGTTAATAGTTTGCTTAAAGTCACCTTTTTCCTCCTCATCAAGAAATTGTAGAAGGAAGTTACTGGCTCTTTCTCACTGCTTGTTGTTTAACTAGAGTTGAATTACTCTATGCTCAGTAATGTAATCTAAGTGTTTATTAATTGCTCTCCTACTCATTTTAGAAGGGCAAAATTGGGGAAGGAAAGCTATTTTGTCAATAAATAAACCACCTTTAAGTGCTTGGCTGCTAACTGAAAGGTTGGTGGTTCAAATCAGTCAGCAACTCTGTGGAAGAGAAGACCTGACAATCTGCTCCCATTAAGACTACAGCCTAGGAAACCCTATGGAGCAGTTCTATGCTGTCACACAGGTTGCTATGAATCAGAATCAACTCAACGGCACGCAACGCACACAACCAACAGCAACTTTTAAGGATTATCCTTTCTTCTTAAAAATAAGTCTTTTGACTAATATATAATTATGAATTCAAATGTACAGTATAGCAAATTGACTCATATTTTTGCTGGTATACATTTAACCAACGTTTGAGGAATTCTGTCTTGAAATTGAAGCCTAAAGAATGTTTGGTGCTGTCATACTTAGCATATTTATTCTCAGAAATTTCCAAGCTCAACACAAAGTATCCCCTCCTCCCATAGTTGAGCTACCTAGGTATTTGGTTTTGTTCAGCAAACATTTACTTATTAGGAAAGGCCTGGTGGTCTACTTCCAAAAAATGAGCCATTGAAAATCCCGTGGAACACCATTCTACTCTGACACACATATGGGGTCACCGTGAGTTGGAATCAACTCAGTGACAACTGGTGGTTTGGTCTGGTTTTATCGTGGATCTGAGGCACTTGTGGTTCAGTGGTAGAATTCTCTCCATCTAAGCAGGAGACTCAGGTTCCGTTCCCAGCCATGCATCTCATGCGCAGCCACTACCCATCTGTCAGTGGAAACTTGATGTCGCTATGATGCTAAACAGGTTTCAGCAGAGCTTCCAGACTAAGACAGACTAGGAAGAAAGGCCTGGTGGTCCACTTCCAAAAAATCAACCAGTGAAAATCCTATGGCTCACAATGGCCCGATCTACAGCCTATCTTGAGGATGGCACAGGACCAGGCAGCGTTTCATTCCATTGTGCACGGGATTGCCATGGGTCAGGAGCCCACTGGACAACAGCTAAAACAACAGCAGTATTATGGATCTGAGATTGAGAGTTGTCCTTGGAATTCATTGAGGACTCAAACATGGCCCTGTCCACAAAGGGGTTTCCAGTTTGGTAGGGGAGGAAAATGCATCAACGGAGACTTTCAACGCAATCTGGCAAGTGCTGGATAGAGGTGTTCCCCAGGTGCTACGGGGGCTCAGAAAAGGGACCTCTGGCTCAGTGGGAGGAGGCTGGATGAAGTTGGCTGGGAACTCTGACATCTGAGTTGTGATGGAGTAAGGCAGGGGTTAGCCTGCACTCTGCACCTGGCAGTGTTGGCTGGAACGATGAAGTAACTCACTCTGAATAAATTTCTATTTGGCATTTATGCTTCATCCCTATCCTGGCAACTAATGAGTGCTATGTTTTCTTAAAAACCACAGAATAGTTCCTGCCTTTAACCCTGGGTTATCTCTGGAATTCCCCCCCAAATTTTCTATATAAACATAGTAATATTAAAATTCTCATTTCCAAATCTATCATCTAAATGTTTTCCAGAAGCACTTGCTTTTTTGTAATCTGATCTAGCAACACACACACACTCACAAATACCAGTTCCTCATCTTCCTCATAACCTTATGGATAAAATCATCGCAGCCTCATTCCTGATCAGAAATAATCAAATCTCCCAGTTTTTTCTTTCACAGCAAATTGGTTTTACTAAAAACATTTCAATTCCCAAGATTTTTAGTTAAAAAAAAAAAAAATGAAATAAAGAGAATGATTGGTTGAACTGCTCCTGAATTTCTCGCCCCCACATTACAGCAAATTATCCCTCCTGGCAGAAATAATGTTTGAAAATGAGCATTTAGGCATGTTACTGATGGAAAGTTGTGGCACATCAAGCAGGTTTGCTCAGCCACGAGAAGGGAATTTTGTACAGCTCACGCTGCAGCGGTAATCGGCTGCTTCCAACGGCTCACGAGGCTGCCATGGCTACTTCTTTGGCATATGGCCAGAACTTGGGGCTTTCTGTAATTTCTTGACTATAGGGACTGCTCCCTGGTCATAGGGTTATTTATTTTACCGACTGAACACAGAACAGTGCCTAGATTTTCTTTGTTAAAAAAAAAACAAAGCCTGAATATTTTTCCTCTTGCCATTCCTTTAGATTAAGGCTCGGCAAACTTTTTCTGTAAAGCACCAGGTAGGAAATATTGTAGATTTTGTGGCTATATGGTCTCTGTTCCAACTACTTAGCTCTGCCATTTAGCATGAAAGCAGCCATAGATGATATGTCAATGAATGAGTCTGTGTTCCAAATGAAGTCTGTGTTCCAAGAACACTTTAGTTATGGACATGGAAATTTTAATTTCATATAATTTTCAGATATTACAAAAGATTATTGTTACTTTGATTTATTTTCAACCATTTTAAAATGCAGAAAGCATTCTTAGCTTGTGGGTATACAAAAACATGTGGTGGGCTGGATTTGGCCAGCAGGTTGTAGTTTGCCAACCTTGATTTAGATAAAGTCAGGACCCAGCTGACCTTGGGCAACACGGGCCCCCAGCTGGAGAAAAGATTGCTCTGTGATGGTCAACTGACTGACCCAGGACTCTGAAAGAGAATCTTTGAATCCTTTTAAGAGGCGGGGGCCTTGGACACATGTGAATAAAACAGCTTCATTTTACCAGTGCAGAAAGCGAGTCAGGGAGAAGTTAACTAGGGGACTTGATGTTAAGTGGCTAGTCGGTGGCACAGTTGTGACCAGAACACTGATGTTTTGACTCTCAAATCTTGGAGTCTTTCTATTATCTCACATTTTAGAAATATGTTGGGTAATTAATAGGAGAATAAAGTTTGAGTGGCATTGGGGGCAGGGTGGTTCTGTGACCTTCAAGCCTCATAGTGACCAACAAGGATGGATGTCATATTGCAGGCTAATTTTTAAATTAAACTTTTTTATTTGGAGATAATTGTAGATCCGCATGCTGTTGTAAGAAATAGTACACAGAGATCCTATGTTCCCTTTGCCCAGTTTCCCCCAATGGTAATAATGTCTTACTAAACTGTAGTTCCATATCACAACCGGTATACTGACATTGACGCAGTTAAGACACAGAACAATTCCATCACCACGAGGATCCCTCATGTTGTCCTTTTATAGCCACACCCACTTCCCTTCCACCTCTATCTCTTCCTTACCTCCTGGCACACGGTTATCTAGTCTCCATTTCCATAATCAATATTACAGCCATGACAATAATCAGGTATAGACTGTGTAGGATGGGAAAGCTCTACCGGCATATCATTACCTGCAGAGGCTTGTCCCCCTTCTATCTTCCACCCCACAGGAGAAGGGAAGAGAATGAAAATAGCAATAATAATAATAATAGTTAAACAAAAAAACCTACACTCACTGCCATCAAGTCCATTCCGACTCATAGTGACACTATAGGACAGAGTAGAACTGCCCCATAGGGTTTCCAAGGAGCGGCTGGTGGATTCTAACTTTCGTTTAGCGGCCGACCTCTTAACCATTGTGCCACCGGGGCTCCAATAATAATAGCTACTATTTACTAGAGGCAATGTGGAGCCCTGGTGGCAAAGTGGTTAACAGTTTAGGCTGTTAATCAAAAGGGTCGGCAGTCTGAATCCACCAGCTGCTCCTTGGAAACCCTGTGGGACAGTTCTACCCTATCCTATAGGGTTGCTATGAGTCAGAATCGACTCGACAGCAGTGGGTTTGAAATTCGACTTCAGAAGTCATGCTTTTAACACATATACTGTATTGCCTCTTGCCGTCCTTGTTGTTATGTACTGTTGAGTGATTCCTACTCATAGTGACCCTATAGGACAGAGTAGAACTACCCCACAGAGCTCCCAAAAAGTTTTCATCTTTACGGAAGCAGACTGCCACATCTTTCTCCCACTGAGTGGCTAGTGTGGCGACCTTTCTGTTAGCAGCCAAGAGCTTAACCACTGTGCCTGGGTTCAAACCCCATCTCTATGACATCATAAACCTATGAGACCAAGGCAATTTCTTTTACCTCTCTGTCTGAGTTTTCGCATTGCTAAGATAAGCTTATTATGAAGATCAAGTGAACTTACACCTAATGAAGGTGCTCAAGATTTTACTTGGCACACAAGTAGGTCTCTGCTGTCTCACATTATCCTAGGAACGACCCTTAAAAGCAGGCATTATTATTTGTCACATATAAGTACATCAAGTCTTGTCCAAGGTCCTGCCACTGGAATTCGAACCTAGGTCTGCACACCTTCTTAACTATGATGCTACCTTGTCTTCCATCCAGGGATATACAGGGACTATCGTGGAGTACTGCAAGGGCTCTCCTGTACACAGTTGGGGGATTATTCTTTTAACTACAATACTGATAAAAATCCTTCCTGTTTTTGAAAAAATGTTGAGAGTTTATCCTGGCTTGGTCCAGGCATTGAAATTTCCAGCTTTTGTGGATATAGAATGGGAGTGTTAGATGCCATGGAGTTGGCCCCTGACTCACGACAACCCATGTGTTACAGAATAGAACAAAATAGGGTTTTCTTGTCTGTAATCTTTATGGAAGCAGTTCACCAGGCCTTTCCTCCCTGAAGCCACTGGGTGGATTTGAATTGCAACCTTTAGATTAGCAGTTGATTGCAAACTGCTTGTACCGCCTAGGCTCATAGAATGGGGCAAGGCGACTTTATTTATCGACTTTCTTTTATCTTTGAAGGACTGTACAACAACAAAAATACAGTCAATATAGCCATGGCTGTATGATTGCCATACGCTTTAGCAACATCTTTCTATGTAAACAATGCATACAACAGCATATCCCAAGCTCTTAGTCTGCACCAAGGGCTGAACATAAAGCCCAAGCAGGCTGTTCCAACAGGCCAGGAGGAGTTTCCCAAGGAGAAGATGTAGCAGGCAACCAACCTCTGCCTTAAGCTCTAAAAGACGAGGCAGCTTGGGAAGGCAGATTCTACATCCTAAGTTAAAAGGTGTTGATAAAAAAAGGAGACTCATTTAACCGGAGGGAAGATTCGCAGTGAATTAAAGGGAACAACTTGTGCTTGGCCCTCTGGCTTCTTCAGGCCATGCCAGGCCTCCAGACCACTTGCTTCTGGCAGGAAAGCTCTGTCCTGGGGCCAGGGCATTGTCCCAGGGAGAACCTTGGGAAATCAAGGCCTTCCTCCTGATTCCTGAAAGCAAGTGCTTTCCCTGTCCTAGGAGGAGTCATCCAGGAAAATCCAATATCACACTGAAATGAGATGACCTGCCAAGATGACCAGCACCATACATGGTTCACAGTGAATGCTGAATCATTGCTGGCCCTAGAGCTTCCTTCCCTTGCTCTCGGCCAGTAGTTTTCAACCACGTCAGACCTACCGAATGTCCACTTGTTTATAACAAACATTTTTTAACACTTCCATACTACCCTGAGGAGTCCCTGTGTGGTGCAAATGGTTAACACTCTTGGCTGCTAACTGAAAGGCTGGCGATTCGAATCCATGCAGAGGTGCCTCGAAAGAAAGGCCTGGTGATCTACTTCCAAGAAATCTGTCGTTGAAAACCCTATGGAGTACAGTTCTACTCTGACACACGTGGGGTTGCCATGAGTCAGAGTTGACTCTATGGCAACTGGCCCATCCTAAAATGAAACAGTATAACCTGTCTACGCACATAATTTCTAAAAAAAAAAAAATCAATATAATCCCTCAACTATAATATAAAGGAAAAATCAAAAATAATTTTAATAAAATATTTCCACATGTAAATGCTTGGGCATGACCATATGAAAAGGCAGTGAAGTAGTCTGATTTGTACACCTATATATAGAATTTCATGAGGATTATAGGGAATAATCAGAATGATACAGGAGCATGGTATTAGCAATTTAGGCACCCAAGTGACATTTGAATCGAAGACTTTCCAAAAGTGGTGAAAAGTCTTGGTAAATTTGGTGGCAGATCTGAACAAAACGGAGTTCAGTCCCTCCCTGTTGTCAATAGTAACTGCAAGTCCTGGAAAATTCCATGTGTATTAACTGTACAAAAAATTATTTGGATTTCTGTGTAAAAAGAAGCTAAGGGTCTCAGCTCAGATAATTATAAAAGGGATTTTCATGAAGATGGGCGTCTGGCAGGATGTTTGAGGGTCATGCTGGATGCAGGGGCATTCTTCGTTGTGCAAGACTGGCCCACACGTTGTAGGATGTTAGCGTCGCTGTCCCTCACCTACTATTCTACGGAATGCAAAGCGACGGGGCTCTTTTTAAACACTGCCATTTGGAGCGCTTTGTAGACACTTCTGTTTGAGCAACTGAACAACAGTTCCATCTCTCTGCTTAAAAAGCTCCATTGAAAATAATCAAGCGCCTTTTCCTTCCGTGCTTTATGGACTCCCATCCCCTTGCCGGTATGAGCCGTCACCCTGACACGTTGGGTGCAATTGTCCCACAAGTACGAAGACTCATAAAGATACCATCAGGCAGATCGAAAGTGGCAACAATTAGTGTCCCCGCACTGAAATTCCAGCTCAGGTGGGTGTGGAATGGGGCGATGTGATTTTATTTTATCTGCTTTCCATTATCTTTGATGGACTTTACAGCAGTAACAAAATCACCCCCAATATGGGCATGTGACTCCATGACTTTCACACTCTATTGCCACATCTCCCTGTGCAGACAACACATAAAACTCAGGGCGTGTTATCTCTGAGGCTGAAATTGGGAAAGTCACCAATAGCTAAGGCATCTCTGGAATTCGTATATTCTAAAGAGAAACATTGCTGTAGGATGCACCTTCTATCCAAACTCTACTCACAAGCCAGCCCTCTTATTAGTCACATTATTCAAAGACCTGCCAGTTAGACCAGGGGCTGGGACAGGAGTGTGTGATGCTGCTGAGTAAGCCTCATGATTATGACTAAATTAAATACTGAATACATCAAACAGGAGGAATTAGAGGGTCAGCACACTGGCTAATTATGGTTAATAGTATGTGCGCAATTAAATTTTAAATTTTTATATGAAAAGTGAACCGCTAGTACTACCTTTCCTAAATCATGCAAATTACAGAAAGTGACCAGAATTCTCCTTGTGTCAGACTGGCCGCAAATTGAACCTTTATAGGGTATGTCCACCATTCGTCTGTCAGTTTGTTGTACTGTGGTGGCTTGTGTGCTACTATGATTCTGGAAGTTATGCCAGCAGTATTTCAAATACCAGCAGAGTCACCCATGGTGGGCAGGTCTCAGTGGAGCTTCCAGACTAAGCAAGACTAGGAAGAAAGGACTGGTAATCTACTTCTGAAAATTAGCCAATGAAAACCCTGTGGATCACAACAGACTATTGTCCAATACAATGCTAGAAGATGAATCCCCTAAGTTGGAAGATACTGTAAACAGACAGTGTCTGTAACAATGGACTCAAGCGTACCAAAGATCAAGAAGATGACACAGGACAGGGCAATCTTTTGTTCTGTTGTACATGGGGTTGTTATGAGTAAGAGCTGACTCAATGGCAACTAACAATAACACAGGATACGTGGTGACAAGCAACATATACGGGGCTCCCTGCTCCCTGCTGCCTCCCCACGGCCTAGCATGTGCTTTGCTCAGAGGAGGTACTCAGTGAGCATGTACTGATGTGTACAATTAATTCATTCATCAACAATAAAAAATCAGGGATACACAAAGGATATGAAAACTACAGAAAATGCCATTTGTATATCCAAAAGGCAGACAATCTAAGAGTCTAATTCCTGCTGTTTTTTTCTATAATATACTTTTTTTTTCTGTGTTCTCTTTCTTACTCCTCATTCTCCTCACACACTGCTGTTCATCTCTCATTTTTGACTTGCCTCTTCCTTAGTCTTCTATACTTCTGCCATTTTACTCTTCAGTTACACTCTTAAAGCCAGCACACCACCTCTGGCACCTGCCGAAATAATTCTTAGCCACAATAATGCAATACAAAACAGTTCGTTTATGAAGGAGGGAATATTCATTTCAAAATCACTCTACATGGAAACTCGGGGGCCAAAGCCCAAGGGTGTGGCTGAGGGCAGTCTCTGAAGGCCCGATAAACAGCATGGAAGAGCAGGGCCTGAGCGTTTCCCCGTCTGTGCTTTCCTGGGGAAAAATCAGCTTTTATTGGACCCTGCTTACACGGATATGTCCCATACCCCAGTTAAATCTATCTTTCTTGGACACTCTTTAACCACAGAAAACTTCATTAAAATATGCTACGGATCCTTGCCAAAGGAACTCAGCTGATGGGTCAAGCACAAACGCAGCTGGAGTCCAATCCATAAAAGGGGCCAGTGATCACAGTGTCTTCACAGGAATTCTTCCTTCCCCGTGGGATTAGACGCTTTGATACATCTGAAAAACCTACATTTGGAAGGAGCAGGCCGACCGGCCCTTCTCTTCCCTTTATTACTTGATATTTTAACAATTAAAAAATGTACGGACTTTGGACACAAGGGGTTAAACCAACTATCACTGATAAAGGGGAGAATTCTTCCTGGAAACTCCTTGGAGACACTTGCAATTAATTTGATCTTCTTCAGTCATTAACTCAGACTCATAGTGAGTCATCTGCACACTGCTCTATTAATTCACTGGAGATCACTTCCTGGGATTCATTTAGTTAAGCAGCGCTGTTGGATTACATTTTAAAACCCTTAAAACTGGTTGTAATTGATGTCTGTTTATAGAGGCTTACTTTAATGGAGTCAAAGTGAGATGGAAATCTCACCACTAGCCAGAGATGCCGTCTTCCAGTATAAAACCGAGCTCTGGGAGTATCGAGTTAAATAAGAAACACTGCCAATTAAAATGAATTAGTATTTTTAATCTTCGTTAATAGTTTTAAAATGTGCAGTCTTTCAATTGTGACAATATTGATAACTTATTTAAAACCACATTCTCCTCTTGAAATGCACATGTAAACAAACATAAATATATGTACTTTACTTTCAAATGAACTAATAATTTGATGAAGAAATGCCATGAAGTTGAGATTTTGTGATGCTCTGGGTTTCTCCCGAAGGAAGTCAGGGTTGGGAGGGCAGAAACACCCTGTTAAGCCTTTCCCCGAGGCTGCCTGGCCCCTAAAGCCCACAGCAGGCAGCGTTGGTTCTGGGTGGATAGTATGTGAGGTGGCACAGCTCAACTGTTTAAATACCCCGACTCTCAGGTGAGGACAGGGGGGCGGTCTATCCTCACAGGCCTGCATTTCCTATCTCCCCTACTCAGAACCAGAGGCTCTAGCATTCTTACAAGGCAGGGGGAGGGGCAGAAGGTATCTTTCTCTTTTTCTATAAAACAGCAAATCAAGAATTGCCCGTGGTACACATTGTGACCTTTTCGCTTTATTTCACCAGGCTGGCTTCTCTCTGCCTGGCCAAACTTTACCTTTCCTTCAAAGTTCAGCTTAAGGCCTAACAAGCTCCTCTAATAAACCTTCTCTGACCACGCCAGACAGTAAGAACAAATACTTTATGGTTGTATAGCCATTTGCCCTTTTCCCAATCAATTTTGGATATCTTATCAGATTTATTCTTTAAACATTTCTATGTGGGATGCAAAGTATATATATATATATATATATATGTATATATATACGTGTGTGTGTATGCACATATATATGTGTATGTATATATATATCCTTTATATATATAATATATACTTGTGTGCATATATGTGTATATATACACACATATGTATACACACACATATATGCTTGATATCTGTAAAATATTACAGTTTCTGCTTTTGCCTTTTCCTATTTTTCTTTACTGAGTACACTGTAACCAAGAAATAGCCACATTATATAACCATATATGCCTTAATTAAATCTACAAACCTCTGATCTTCAAATGTTTTCTGAAGTTCAAAGCTAGAGGTGCAGATTGAGGAATACAATCAGAATATAATGTTAAATGAAAAAAACCCCTGAATACTATGTGGAACCAAAAAAATCAAACTAGTTGTCTTGAGTTGATTCCGACTCATGGCGACCCACTGTATTGCAGAGTAGAACTGCACTCTATAGGGTTTCCCATGGCTGCAATCTTTCAGAAGCAGATCTCCAGGCCTTTCTTCTGAGGTGCCTTTGGGTGGATTTGAACCACCAACCTTTCAATTAGTAGCTTCGTGTGTAATCATTTGTGCCACGCAGGGATTCTGATTACTACATACAGTATATTTTAAACTTAAAAAAAAAAGGTAGATACAATATGTATGATTAGATAGAACACCGGAAGGAAAACCACTAAAACATTACCAGTAGTTAAACGAGATGCTGAATAATTTCAAAACAAATTTTTTATTTTAATAGCACCGAAAAGGGAAAGAAGGAAACAAAATCTCTCTTACTCTCAAGACAAGTTAAGGTGATTCTAATTTTCTTTTCAGTATTTTTCTATATTTTTGGAATTTTCCAAATGCATATATGTGTCTTTTATAATAGTAAAAAGCACACAAAAGAAGTCTCTAAAAATGTGACTTGAATTTCTGGAGACAGCATGTGGTTTTACAACAAGAGGAAACAAATTGCCACAATCATCTTTAACGAGATCTCATAGCCGATGAGCCAAACACCATACCTTAGGAAACCCATAGAAACTTGGCTGTTTTCGGTTAAATACAAGTGCAGGGAAATGTGATTTTCTGAGCAATAGCACTCTTGTTGTCAGAAGAGAAGGGAAAGGGAGTGGGGTACTATTCACAGAAAATGCACTGGGTAATTTTGTTAAGTATATGTTATAGGTTCCAATGCATTTTATATTTTTTAAAAAAAATCTGACTCCATGATTCATGTAGGTTGGATGGGAAAAAAAAAAAAAAAAAACTACAGCTATGGTATAAATAACATGCATATGATAAGACTTGAAAGCAAAGAAGTTTATGTTCTGATGAGAATTCTATAAATCTCTGGGCTGATAACTAAGTAAAGGTTTCCCAGTGTGGTGTTGGTTGGTATATAATTATGCTTTTCTAAAATATTAAAAAGACCTAGTTATTTGTAAAAAGAGGGAGCAGAGCATTGCTGTATTCAGCAGCATAGCAGCTGATGTGGATTTGGCATTTTTGGGTAAAGAGTTAAACAGTGATCCAATGTGGATCCCATCAATAAAACTGACTAATATCAAGGTGGAGCCCTGACGGTGCCGTGGTTAAGAGTTCGGCTGCTAACCAGCAGGTCAACAGTACGAATCCATCAGCCGCTCCTTGGAAGCCCTATAGGGCAGTTCTACCCCGTCCTATAGGGTTGCTATCAGTCAGAACTGACTTGACGGCAACTGGATAATGGGTTGAATATCAATGTATACTGGGCAAAAGAAAATGGATCTAAAATTGAGCCCCAATCAAGCACCTGTTTGGACTTGGGCTTCTCTAGCCCTTGTGACTGACTGTGGACACAGCCACATTGAGGCAGATCAGCAGGCCATTCAGCCCTGTCTAGGAAGGTCGTCCTCCCCTCAAAATTGACTGTTGGCCATTGGTTCACTTCTACTTGATATCCACTGCGGCCTGACAACAACCCTATGTTCCTAACATAAACAGGGATCTCCTGAACCACTGTTTTCAATGAATTATTTATGTAAAGTAGGAAACTCATATTTGGTTATGAACCGGTTTTATATGAAAGATTTAGAACTTTTAGAGGTCTCCCCAAACTGGCACCTGTTGAATGACTTTTTTTTTTTTTGTCCAGACCACTTTTTCCAGTGTTACTCCACCCCTTTGCAGCAGTCAACTCAGAAAACAAATTTCAAGCTCTCTCTCTCTCTCTCTCTCTCTCTCATACCGATTCCCATGAGACCTAAAATCAAGATGAGAGAAAACATTGAAGGTGTTTTAGATTTACAGGCTCATTACCTTTATGTCTACTCTGGCTTCTTAAAGACATAAGTATTGGTGAATTTCCTGTTTAAGCCAATCTGCATAAAAATGCCAAAAAGAAAAACTCATTTACCCAAGCAGCATAGTATGAAACAAATGACAGAACTATCAAGATGAAAAGGGTCTTAGGGATTACTAGCTCCATGTTGTCTTTTCTTAGTTGAGAAATTATAACACAATATGGTGTGGTCAGGTCTGAATTCAAATCCTGCCTCTGCCACTTACTGGCTGTGTGGTCTTGAGCAAGTTACTTAAACATTCTGTGCCTCCATTTTCTTATCTATAAAGCAGGATTAATAATAGTACCCACTTGAGGACTGTAGGGAAGATTAAATAAGATACCTTAGGTAAAGTGATGAGAACAATGTCTTGTAAAAGAGAGGTCCAGAAATGTGGAAGCCTCAAGAGGGCCCAAAATGGGAAGTTAGTTCTGAGCAAATAGAGAAACACTATATATATGGCTTGGGTAAGTACTAAAAGGTAGTCACTGGAATTATATATAAATACATATGCTTCAATAAAGTGGCACAGGAGTTATCGGGAAGGTGTTAGGGAGGAATTAAAATTTTTGGAGATGCCTGACTGAAGGGGAAAGAGCCGGTGGAGCAGGAAGGGCGTCCCAGGTATAACATGTTTCTTGGAGGACAGACAACCTGGTTGGGCCCTGACTGGTTGTGGAATTAGTGGTTCCAGAACCTTTGAGTTAGTCTCAACAGTAGCTTTTGTTGTTGGCTGATTTGTGAGACAGATTTGTGAAGTGTGTGTAGTGTGTGTGTATGTGAAGGATGTGAGTGTGATATGTGTGACTATGGTGTATATGAGTGTGGCATGTGTGAGAGTGGAATGTGTGGAGTATGTGTGTGAATGTTTTGTGTGAATGTATTGTATGTGGAGTGGGTGTGCTTGTGCGAGGTGTGTGTGCTATATGTGTATCTGGTGTCTATGTGGAGTACGCGTGTAGATGAAGTATGTGTGTGTGTCTGTGTGAGTGTGGTGTGTGTGTGTGGAGTGGAGTGTGTGTGGATGTGGTGAGTGGTATAGGTGTTTGTTGTATGTATGTGGAGTGTGTATGAAGTATGTGTGTGCGTATGAGTGTGGTGTATATGTGGAGTGCGGTATGTGTGTGGATGTGGTATGTGTGTGAGTGTGGTGTATATATGTGGAGTGTGTGTGTATGAAGTGCGTATGTGTGTGTGCACGCTCACACGTGTGCATGCACACTGGCTCCCAGCCTCACCGGTATCCCACAGGGCCTGAGGCTGCAGTTAAGCTACAAACTGGGGAAGCCCTGGGCGCCTGGGCTTTGCATAGTTTATAACAAAGCCGGGAGCTGGGGGTGGGCAAACCGTCGGAAATGAGCATGGCACAAATTTCCCTCAGGAGCAGAGGAGGCTGCTGGAGAGTAAGAGGTGGCCAGCAGGGGGATGTAATCTGGCACAGCCTGACGAAGGGCTTTGAATAGAAATGTTTAGTGCATACAGAGGTATGCCTATGGCAGAGAAATGCCAGAAATACAGTGTGGAAGGGAGGAAGTGCTTGGATAGGAGGAAGAAGTCTTCACTGAGAGAAACCAGGGGGAACTGTGCAGAGCTAAGGCAGCACTCTGACCAGCTTCTCTGATCCCACAGTTCTGCTCTCAAGGCCCTGGGGAAGTCAGGAACACACAGACCAAGGCCACCTGTGTGTCCCCAGCGCCTGATCATCGCCTGATTTCTTCAGAAGAGAAACACTGTTCTTGGAAAGTGCTCATGGAGGCATTTGGCTCCAGGAGTGCAGGGCTGGGCATGTCACTGTCCTTGCTGCATACAACTGGGCCACCCCCTGTCCCATTCTCTGTGCTTCCCTCCTGCTCTGAACTGCTGTGGCCCAAAGAGGCCATTTCGTTTTTCTGTCTCAAGGGCACACTGTGTTTTGTGCATATTTTAGGAGAATGGTCTACTTTCAAGAGCTGAGAAATTTCTTAACACAAAGTCAGGCTAAAGAACTTATCTAGGATTACATCTGAATTGTTAATTGGCTTAAAAAGCTGTCCACTGTTTTATTTTTTCTCAACCCAAGACAGCATTGCAACTCGGAAACAAAAATTAGCAGGTACTGAAATTTGTAGATGGTATTGTTAAGAAGGCAGAGCAGGGTTTTTTATCAATCTATAGTCTTTTAAATGTCTTTACTCAATGTGGCTTCTAGATAATCATCCAACTTTTGATAGAGTGATTACCAGGTAATGCTATCAAATAACAATCATGATTAAACAAGTTACATGAGCCCTCAGGCCCTGAAGCAATTTCTGTGAAGAATGAGTTTGTCCTTCAGTTGGCATAATAAGAAAAAATTAGGTGCAACTCACTCAGAACAGCATGTTATACTGGGAGAAGTATAATGTTTACCTATTCCTAACAGGAACAAAGAGCCTACAATTAGCTTTCTTACTTTTCGGCCTCGTTCTTTTCCATTTACCTTTTGCATTCTCTGTCATGTGAATGCTTTCTTTTTTGTCCACCTGGTAGACCACTTTACAATATCACAAGTACCCTCATTCCTATTTTTTTTTTTTTTTTTTTTACCATCTAGCGTGAAGATACACAAAACCAATTGCTGTCAACTCAACTCTAACTCATGGTGAGCTTATGTGTGTCAGAATAGAACTTTGTTCCATAGGGTTTCCATGGCTGATTGTTCAGAACTAGATTGCCAGGCCTTTCTTCTGCAATACTTCTGGGTAGACTGCAACCTCCAACCTTTTGGTTAGCAGCTGAGTGCATTAAACTTTTGCACTAACTAGGG
This sequence comes from Trichechus manatus latirostris, assembly GCF_000243295.1. Lineage (NCBI taxonomy): Eukaryota > Metazoa > Chordata > Mammalia > Sirenia > Trichechidae > Trichechus > Trichechus manatus. The sequence goes on along the minus strand of NW_004444050.1, from coordinate 1,144,235 downwards.
ACTCCAAAGATACACAAAGCAACTAGAACACAATTTGTGACTATTGGCAGTTTTTACACCTGAAATGTCAAAAAGTTGTTAACCATAATTTGAACCAGAAAGAATGAGCAACTATGGAATCCAGCCACAAGGAAAAAGATAGGCTGATTAATTTATTAGACACAAGTAGTAGGATAAGATTCTTTAAATGTGAAACTTGGGGCTCATGCCAGCTCCAATGAGAACAGAATGGCGTGAAGCACAAGATAAAACCAATATGTAAAAATTGCTGGATTAATCCAAAGCTTCAGAACAAAGGGATTCTTAATACTCCTATTTTTCTCATTTACACCCAGCAAATAGTCCGCAAAAGTGAAAGGCAGAACTGCCCCCTTCAAATCTTCAAAGTACAGTGTAGTACCGTTGCCTCTGGGTGTTTTTTCTATTTTTGGAGACAGATAAATAAAAAAAAAAAAAATCTAACTAGGAACACTGAGTTTCTGTCGTGAGTTACAATCACAACCAAGTCATCTACATAGCATCATCTGAAAGTTAATTCTACCACTCGAGCACATGAGAACTAAACATTTTTGATGTCCTTACCTATGTATAGCCTCAACTTACATTAAATTTCTTCTCCATTGCAAATCTGGCACTAATATGAGAAAAGAAAAACAAGGGTGGACCTAATAATTTAGTTTCCAAATTGTGGATGTAAATAGTATTAAGTATTGATACTTTCTTTTAAAAAAAATTTGTCGCCTTTAGATAAAAGTTATAGATGTCTGGAAGCTTTTATATACACGTCAACATATCTATGGAAAAGAATAAAAATAGAATAAGCATGGGGGTGCAGTGCATGTATAAATTTCCCCTGTGCTTCCTCAGCCTTACAGACACACAAAGCTTTGGTAGCATGCATTTTCTCTGTGATATTTGTGAGGCTGTATGTGATTTTTTATTCAAATGCGCAAGTGATATATTTTTACTTTAGATGCTTTCGGCTTGAAGTTGCAGTTTAAGGCTCTATTTTTAATTCCACTTCTCTCACCTTCTTAGTTTTGCTCTTTATTTCCCAGTAGGCATCTTCCCAAAGCTTGATCGGCACATAAGGAACGCAGTATTGTGCCTTTCACACCCAGAGCTGGCTTGTGGGTGTATAATCGTACGCAGACACGAGTTAGGCACTTGAAAGAAGGTTGATTATAGTTTTTGTTACTGGATAACACATAATGGTTTTCAGATGGGCAACAGGAAAAATATATATATAAATAGAAATTTAAAATGTCACTGTGTAAGATTTTTTTCCCCCTTCAACAGTTGAAAGTCATATCTAAAGCATATTAAATGATTTGAAATTTAACTAGTCTTATAATGGCTAAATAATATCAAGGTTTTCCAGAAATATATTTCCTCACTCCAGGCACATGCATTCTCCCCAAAGTATTAGGAAGTATGTCAAGATACAAAAAAGTGGAAGGTCTACCCTTTTGCTTCCCTCGAGTTCCCATTCTCCCTTGTTATCTAGGCTAAGTTTCCCAATATACAAATATATGTGGTTGGTGAGCATAGTTTTGCCTTGTGGAGACAAACATATGTGACGACCTTTTTCCATGAGGGCTGGTGGGAATTCCTCATAAGAGGGCTGGGAAATTTTCAGGTGCAAATGTGCCATTGAATAATAGACTCTCATGGACTGTATTACTTTCCTGTTGCTGCTGTAACAAATTACCACAAACTTAGTGGCTTAAACAACACACATTTATTATCCTAAATTTCTGGAAGTCTAAAGTCTGAAATGTGTTTTACTGGGCTAAAATTAAGGTTTAGCAGGGCTGCGTTCCTCTCTGGAGGCCCTAGGGGAGAATCTGTTTCCTTGTCTTTTCAAGCTTCTAGAGGCTGCCTGCATACCTTGGCTTGTGGTCCCTTCCTCCATCTTCAAAGCCAACAATTCCTGCTCACATTGAATCTCTCTGACTTGCTTTCGTTATCACGTCTCCTTCTTTGATCCTGACTCCTTGTCTCCCTTCCTCTTCCACTTTTAAGAACCTTGTGATTATATTAGGTCCACCTGGACAATCCAGGCTAATTTCACTATTATAAGGTCAGCTGATTAGCAACCTTAATTCCATCTGCAGCCTTAATTCCCCTTTGCCATGTAACGTAGCATATTCACAGGTTCCAGGGATTAGACAGTGATTATCTTTGGGGAGCCATTATTCTGCCTACCACATGAAGAGAGAAGTTAATGTGGAGTAAATTCTACCCTGATCTTTCTGACTGATTTCTTTCCCCCTAAAGATTAGTAGCTTCTCTCTCTTTTCCCTTAGCCCAATGACATGCTCTCTTGGGGATTTCAGTACCCAGGTCTTCCTTTGCTCACTAGCCTTAGAGCATGTTGGTTTTTACTTGCTCCATCAGATTCCATTCTTCTTGTATTGAGTACTTGTTGAGGGCCCACTATGTGCTAGGCCATGTGCTTTATGAAAGAGAAGTAGATGTAAACAAATAACAAAGCAAGAGTGATGAAAGCAGCTATGAGAAGGAAGAGAGAAAATGATAGAGCTCCGAAGAGAACAGCGAATCAGATCTCACTATGGGATGAAGAAACATCAGTGAGGAATTCAAGGAACCTAGATGGGAAAGGAAGAAATCAGTCTTATACTTGTAGTCCTCTCAAATCCTCAACCAGTTGGTAAGGATACATTGAGACCCTATTCTACACTCCTAGGTGTTTTTAAATTTTGTCTCTGTAGGGACCAATCCATTCATTCAGCAAACGTGTACTGAGCTTTCTTATGCCCGGATACTGTACTTGATGCTGGAAAAGCAGAAAGATACAGTTCTTCCCCTGAAGGAGCTCACAGTCCTGAATTTGAGAGGGAGGAAGATGGGAGTGTATTTGTAAAAGGGAAGGGGAAGGAGGAGACAGATTATACACACAAACTTCCTCAAAGGAAGTCATCTGGAATCTCTCAGAGTACCCTCAGCTTTGGACAAACAGCTGGAAATTCCTTTTCTTGTCCAGTACCATTATTGTTACCTATAAAGTTACAGGATAACCATGATTTATTTGGCTATTGGATAATCCAAACCAGACATTTAGCTAATTTAATTTTTTTAAACAATATTTTATTGTGTTTTTGGTGAAAATTTACACAGCAAATTAGGCTGCTAATCAAAAGATAGGCAGTTCGATTCCACTAGCTGCTCCTTGGAAACCTTATGGGGCAGTTCTACTCTGTCCCACAGGGTCGCTATGAGTCGGAATCGACTTGACAGCAATGGTTTTCGTTTTTAACAATTACTACACAAATTGTTCAGTGACATTCGTTACATTTTTCAAATGTGGCGACATTCTCATTAATTCCATTCTGGATGTTTTGTTTCTAGTAATCTGATTTCCCTGTCTGCTTACCCTCCTGTCTTTGCTTTAGAGTAATTGTTGACCATTTGGTCTCGTAATTTCTAAAGCTGAGCGATACTCATGGGTTAGCTGGTTTACTTTTTAAATAACTTGAGTTAAAGCCTTTTTACTTCCCAAAGTAGTTTATATTCTGCTCCATTTCCTAAAATGTTAAGACTAGAATTATTAATTATTAATTCCTCAAACATTTATTGACCACCAAACATGTGTCAGATTCTGTGCTCAACACTGGGGATACAAAGATGAAAAAGACATGCTTCTTTGTGCTGAATTATAACACTGTGGCTAAAGTGTTTTCTTTCCATGAGGCATATATAATAATTTAGTGGAGCATATTCTAATCAACTCTGTAAAGATATACTTTTATAATTTAGTTTTTTTCTATCTAGTCCTTTTAAGACTTTCCTCTTTTTTGTACTTTTCTCTAGTTGAATAGTTGTGAGTTTCTTATCCCAATGCATTACTCCCAATTAAATCATTTTAACAACAGTAAATATTTATCATTCAGTGAAAAGTTCACTTGCACTTCAGTATGAAGAAGCCATATTAGCTTATCAAACTTGTGATAATTTTTTAAAATTGAAATGTTTCATTTGTTTAGGAGTGTTTCAAACTAACTTTTCTGTTTGTATACTCAATGATTAGTCAAAGGATAGCTTCATACTCTCAAAACTGCCTAAGCACTTTATAAACCTACCATATTATTGATATTCTCTGTAGATTAATCTGTATAATTATTCTTGGGCTGCAAAATGACCTTGATGAGTCAGGTAGAATTTGAAATTCCCTTAACAGAAAAGGATATCATATTTGGTAAAGCAAAGGGTCAGAAAAAATGAGGGAAACCTCAAAGAGGTGTATTGACACAATAGTCTCAACAATGGACTGAAACATACCAATGATCATGAAGACAGCACAAGACCCAACAGTGTTTTGTTTTGTTATACATACGGTCCACACGAATTGGAGCTTACTTGACAGCAACTAACAACAGTAACATATCTAGAGATTATGTCCCTGCTGAGGCCCTGACTGTGCTCACTTACATTGTGAAGCTACCCTGATATTCTAGCTCACAATTAATTCTCTCTTAGAAGATGTATGTGCTGTGGCTCAAATGAATGAGCAGGGCCAATCGTATTTCTGTCTATAAAATTTGAAATCTAGAGCTAAGAGACCTTTAGCAATGGTCACTGAAGCTGAAGAGACAGTAAGGAGCCAGAAACCAGACTCAGGATGGTCAAAATGGTGTCTTATGCCGGGTGCTCTAGAGAAGCAAAATCAGTGAAGTCTCTGTGTGTGTGTGTGTGTGTGTGTATGTATATTTATATATATGTATGCATGTATATATGTACATACAGGAAGAGAGAGAGAAAAATTTATACCAAGGAAATGACTCACACGATTGTAGATTCTGGCAACTCCCAAGTCTGTGGGTCAGGCATCAAACTGGAGGCTTCACCTGACTCATGTAGCTGCAGGGGCTGATGAACCCATGATCGGCAGGCAGTACGGCAGGCTGCTGGCTCAAGTCCCAAGAACCGGAGGTCAGCTGATGATCAGCCGGATGCAGGACTCAGAGTGAGCAATTCTAACAAGCTTTGCCAGAATGTCCATATATATTAGATGCAGGCCATACCTGTGAGGAAACTCTCCTTACAACTGATTGGCTGATCACATCATGAAGGTATTACATTATATCACAAAACGGAGGATAACTACATCGCTACATAACTGCCAAACTACATCATTACATAACTGCCAAACCACTGAGAATCATGGCTTAGACACGTTGACACACAGCCTTAATCATCACACCGTGGAAGCCAAAGTTGTAAGAAAAATTATGAATGACCAGAGTCCTACCATTTGTAGAGGGAGGGAAAGAGACAGATGCAGGGGGAAACCGAGATGCTGTAAGAAAGACCATGCAGGCCCCTGCAAGAGCGATGTGGTCTCCCAATGGCTTCTCAAGGTTGGTTCCCTGGGACTCAACTTTCCTGTGATTTCTTTCTTAGATTCTCAGGAGATCCTCATTAACATTTATAATGGACTCCCCCTTTCTTGATGTAATTCTGCTTCGCACTGAAAAAGTCAGATTAACATGGAAGTGGGGTGGACCCAACAAGCTGATTCATTTTCCAAACTTCAGTTCTCCCACTGGGTCCCTTTTGGTAATGCAAGAGCTGGCCTCCATTTTTGAAGATATAGTACAAAGGAGATTGTGGCTTGATGGCTAGCAGGCTGTTGGAAATATTTTAGCAAAAAAAAAAGAAAGAAAGAAAGAAAAAAGGAAACTAATCTCATTGTCATTAGCCTCCAAATTATTCAGGCTTCCACCTTTTCTACAAATATTTTTAGAACCTTATGTGCAAGAGGCTTTGGTGGTTCGATGGTAGAATTCTTGTCTTCCATGTGTGAGACTTGGGTTTGATTCCCAGTGAATGAACTTCATGTGCAGCCACCACTTGTCCGTCAGTGGAGGCTTGTGTGTTGCTATGATGCTGAACAGGTTTCAGCAAAGCTTCCAGACTAAGACAGACTAGAAAGAAAAGCCTGATGATCTACTTCTGAAAATCAGTCAGTGAAAACCCTATGATCACAACGGTCCATCTCCAACCCATCATGGCACAGGATGGGGCAGCATTTTGGTCCATTGTGCATGGGGTCTGCATGAGTCAGGGGCTGACTCCACAGCAGCTAATAACAATTATGTGCTAGGGTCTGTGCGAGGGGCCACCATCCCCAAGATGAACAAGCCAGTGCCTGTCCTGGCAGTGTGCAGCCTCTGAGGAGGGGTTAGGGAGGTTGCATTGAATGTGAAAATTACAGCAAAACACAGCATGAGCAGCGACAGAAGGAAGCACGACTCAATGACGTCTTCTCTTGCACTAATTTTCCAATGACCATAAAGTGTGTTGTGCCTTTTGAATGGGATCATGTTAACTCCTGGAATTTTACTGTCAGTTATTTACAAACATGCCTTCTAGGCAACATGCATTTTGACACATGAATGGAGATGAGCACAGATATAAAGAGGTAGGATTTTGATAATAAGTAAATTCTAAGAGGAAAAAAAAAAAATAATGGTCTGGTTACCTTAAGGAAGAAGAATACCAAAACCCAAACCAAACTTACTGCCATCCAGTCAATTCTGACTCATAGCGACCCTATAGAAACAAATAGTTAAATAACTTCATAATAAGCTTAGAAGAGAAAGGAAATAAAAGTTTCTTCTCAGTGCCCCATTTTCAATGGTTGCTCTAGGCATCTACATGCCTCCTAACTGCCCCCCTCCATCCTTCCTTTCACCCACTGTCATGGATTGAATTGTGTCCTCCCAAAATATGTGTCAACTTGGCTAGGCCATGATTCCTAGTATTGTGTGATTGTCCACCATTTTGTCATCTGATGTGATTTTCCTATGTGTTGTAAATCCTACCTCTATGATGCTAATGAGGCAGGATTTGCAGCAGTTATGTTAATGAGGCAGGACTCAATCTACAAGATTGGGTTGTGTCTTAAATCAATCTCTTTTGAGATATAAAAGAGAGAGGCGAACAGAGAGACAGGGGGGCCTCATACCACCAAGAAGGCAGTGCCAGGAGCAGAGTGCATCCTTTGGACCCAGGGTCACTGCCCCTGAGAAGCTCTTAGACCAGGGGAAGATTGACAACAAGGATTTTCCCCTAGAGCTGACAGAGAAAGCCTTCCCCCTGGAGCTGACGCCCTGAATTTGGACTTCTAGCCTCCTAGACTGTAAGAGAATAAATTTCTGTTTGTCGAAGCCATCCACTTGTGGTATTTCTATCATAGAGGCACTAGATAACCAAGGCACCCACTCCACCACTTTGCATGACACTGGGGTCCCTGGCTTCTCCATCCTGTGACCTACATTGTATGCTTCTCATTTAGGCAAGGGGCAGTAGCAATCCGCCGTTGTTCTGGGGTTGGTAGCAATTCTGTAATTTCATTCCCTCATTAGAAGCTGTGTGTTTATTTATTAAAGCTGCACGCTGCCCAAAGGCAATGTACAAAAAAATATAGAAATATCAAAATTAAATAAAGGCTATTATTGCTGTTATTTTATAAAGCTTGTCTATCACAAGCCACTGTGTACATTTATAGAATAGAAGCTCTGTTAACCAGATGTTCCCCGGCACTTCAATCAACAAACTGTGTACCTACCCTTTGTTCTGCCTTTGTCAGTGCACGGGCCTTCTCTATCCAAGGCAAAGAAGGTGGTACAGAGGGCTACAGTCTTGCATCTTCTAGAAAATTCTCTGGCCTCCATCCCACCTTTCCAAGTAGCTCCCTGGAGTCTTTGTGCTGAGCTTAAACTCCCTGAAGCAGCCTCCAGGAAACCGAAGGGACCTTTGTGTTTCTAGATGGTTCTTTCCTCTTTGTTGGATGAGGAAACATAGAGAACCATCTATGCACCCTTCAGTACACAGAGAAGTCCCTGGGTGGTGCAAATGGTTAACACGCTCAGCTGCTAACCGAAAGGTTGGAGGTTCGAGTCCACACAAGGTGCCTTAGAAGAAAGGTCTGGCAATCTATTTCTGAAAAGTCAGCCATTGAAAACCCTATGGAGCACAGTCCTACTCTGACACATACGGCGTTGCCTTGAGTTGGAATCCACTTGACAGCATTTGGTACTGGTTGGTCCCAGTGCTCAGGGCACAGATATTCATGCAACACTCACTATGAGCAGATCTCAGGAGCTGGGATCCAGCAAAGACCGGACACAATCACTGCCCTCCTGGAGCTTACATTCCGTGAGGGAAGCAGAAAATGAACAAATTCTCAGGGCAATACATGGTCTGTCACATGGTGTTGCGAGCTCTGTGTACCAGTATAGTGGCAGGCGAGGGTGCTGTTTTATACAGAATGTTTCAAGAAGGACTCACAGATAAGGTGCCATAAGCAGAATCCTGAGGGAGCAGACAAGCAAGCCATGTGGATATAGGGGGGAAAGGCATGCCAAGGAAAGTGAACAGCAAGCGCAAAGACTCTGAGCTTGCGTGAACACAAGCCCGAGTTGTAAGTTTCTCCAAACACAAGTGGCCAACCTCTATTATCACAAAGCTCATTCATAACTATGATATAAAGACCATTTCCATGGGAGAGAAAGCTGTGAGGATTCCAAAACATGTTTTGAGTTAATGCTTTTTCATTTCATACTGGTAAAGATGTCCCTATTTCAAGGTGTCAGTCACTAGTTTTTCAGAGTCTACAGCACTTACACCAGAGCCAGTGACACCTTTACCACTCACGCCCCCAGCTCAGCCTGCAGAGACAGCCTCTTCCTCCTCATTCTTCTTTTCTCCAAGCTGGCACCAGCAAGTGTATCATGACGCAGCTGCTAATGCCAACGACGGGGCTTCTCTGTGCGACAGTGGAAAGAGCATGAGTCAGAGGCCAAGCAAATTCCCACCGTGTCATTTATTTCCTCCAAGCCTGGTTTTCTTCACCCGTAAAATGAAGAGACTCCTATTTACTCAGAAAGCCCATTATGGAGATTAAATTAGAAAGCATTTGTAAATCCCTAACTCCATGCCACAGTCCCCAGGTGGTGCAAAGGTTAACACACTTGGCTGCTAACAAAAAGGCTGGTGGTTTGAGTCTACCTACAGGTGCCTTGAAAGAAAGACCTGGCAATCTAATTCCAAAAAATCAGCCATTGAAAACTCTGTGGGGCACATAGACAGGGTGGCCATGAGTCGGAATAGACTCGACTGCAATTGGTGCCTGGCACTTAATAAGCAATCATTTCCTTCTCTTCTTCCTCCTTCTTTCTGTCTCTGTCATGGTCTTTCTCTCTCTCTGACACAGACACACACACACACCCCACCAGCAGCACCGTCTCTGCCATCCCGCTAGGTCTGGGTTCAGAAGAGACTCAGGGAAGCTGTGTTTTGGCAGTATCCAATAAAACCAAAACAGGACAAAAAACTGTTGCTGTGGCGTCAGTTCTGACTCTTGGAGTAGAACTGTGCTCCACAGGATTTTCAGTGGCTGACTTTTTGGAAGTAAATCAACGTGCCTCAGAGTGAACGCAGACCTGCAACCTTCTGGTTAGTAGCCAAGCACTTAACCATCTGCATCACCCAGGGACTCCACATCCAAAACGCCCATTCCTTAACCTCCATAGGAGCAAGCAAAGTGCCAGGACCACTCAGAATTCCAAGTGTGTGTGTGTGTGTGTGTGCTTCTGGTGATTGTAGAGAAGCTGTATAACTTATGGATCTAAACCTCCTCAGGGTCCTCTTTGGTGGTGGAATAAGTCAGAACTTGAGGTAGGAACAGGTAAAGGAAAGCACATTGCTATCTCTGCCCCAGTGATGAGAAATCCTCCTGGTACTCTAGGGACAGACTCTGCCCTCAAGTCATTTAGTCTCTGTTCCCATTAAGTGCTGATCTCTCCATGGAGACTTGAAGAGAATGAGAGAAATGTCAAGGACAGCTACGCACTCGGAAGGATACAGAGATGGCCATCACATTGCAGACAGGCCATTGAGCGGACAGAACCAGTTCTTAGACCCAGGGCTGGGTTGGAGACAGCAAGCACTGAAATGAACCACTGCAGACTCTGCTCCCAGCCCTTTCATTTCTCCGAGCCTCCCTGTTTTTCTCCCTCAGTTAGTATCAAATTTCAGGGCGGGCAGTGGGGAGGGTGGGCAGTGAAAGGAGCAAAAAAAAAGAAAGGAAGAAAAACAAAAGAAAGAGAGAGAAAAAAAGAAAAAGGAAGAAAAGAACCCGCCACAACTCCCTCACGCTACCCCAGTGGTGGTGGCCTTGCAGGCAGATCCTGGTTTCTGGTGTAGACAATCTTTGCCCATCTCGTGGGCGCCAGTGTCTCTGTATGACATCTTACAGGATTTCAGAGCTAAGGCTGCATTCCCTAAGTAAGGGGAGGAGATGCAGGACTGTGAGCTCAGCTGGGCCGAGGAGCCATTTTCTTCTTTTTATTTAACATGAAATCCTTGCATGTCTTTATTTTGACTAGTTGGTACTTCAGCCTACTTTAATGGGAAGGCATTCTCTCCACAGATTTTTAGTTTCCTGCAAAGAACGCATGAACCAGGCCTTCCTCACACTCTGTCCTTTAGAACAAGCTCTTCTCCAAGCTGAGGCTCACGGCACCATTCTGCTCATTGACCTTGGCAAAAGCTCATTTCAGAGAACATCATTTGCTATAATAACTTTGGTTTTAAGTAGAAATATCTCCTGTGATGCCATCAGCTAGAAACAAAAAGAATAATTTTCAAGACTCTTTTCAAACAATGACCATTATTGATGAAACCAGTCACAAAAAGCAGGCAGCCTCCTCTGGAAAGGGGAAATATTCAAAGAATTAAAAATGATAGAGTCCCTTTCTCCTTTCTGAGCAATGGAGAGCTTCCAGATGAATCTAGGTCTGCGTCTCTCTAAAAATAAATCAGATAGTGTTTACATTTACCAAAAGCTAATACCACCTATGCGTGAAGTTTATACCCTTAATTAGATGCTACAGAAGTTTAAAGTGCTTTATTCCGAGTTAAACCCCTCTCTTCCTCCAGGTTAGCAAGCTTCAAGACGAATGTTGTTATTGTTATTCCAAATGATTCCAAACGGTTACACGAAGGCAAAAAGTGAGTGCATTTGCAATGATCCATTAGAGCAAGTCCTTATTTTGTGCCATGATTTTTATTGAAAAGAAAATGGTGTTCTCCACTTATATAAAATAGGCAAATGTATACAGACCAAAGTTTATTAGTGGTTACCAGGGGTGGAGGAGAGGGAGAAAGGGAGTCTTAGCTTAGGGAGCCCTGAGTTTCTATTCTATTAATGGTGGTGGAATAATTTTGAAATGGGTAGTGGTGATGGTTGCACAACATGATGAATGGGACCAATGTTACTGGATTTTACATGTAAAAAAGTATTAAATTGCCAAATGTTTTGTTATATATATTTTTACTACAATAAAACAATAAAAAAAGAAAAAAGAAAGAAAGAAAATGGTATTCTCCTCTGGTTGATTCTAGCTGACCAACAGGGATTTTTTGTTTATACATAATTCTTCCCCCAGGCCAATTCAACTTAACCTTGAGAGTTCTTGGTATCATAATAGAAATTAATCACACCCAATGGCCTAAGTTAATGTGACTGCAGAGGGGTAGTCGTGACCAAGCAATTATGATCCATGGGATTAGGGTGGTATCAGACTTGTGGAGGTAGGATTATACTCTCCTCTCATTTCTACTGGGAAAATCTCTTAACAGAATGATTGCCCTCCCAACAGAACATTTTAAATCATAAAGAGATGAGATCAAGAACTATTAATGAATAAGGAGCTCTCAAACAGGGCCAGACTAGGTTAAATGGAATGTGGCTATTAAGGAGTGTGGGATTTTCTTGTACCTGTGTATCAATGAGCCACATCTTTAGATAAGGCTTTTTTTCAGCATAATACCAGATCTTATCAAATGTTGTTACACACTGTTGAATCTCAAGGGCCGACATAAAAGAAATGACATCAGCGATGGAACAAAACAATATGGAGAAAACTGGAAGAGGTGCAGCAAGAGAGTTCAAGTTGGATACACAGCCATTATCACAGTGATTCTTTTCCATAAAGCTGAGCTTTACCTGGAGTGGGTAGAGATGATAAGATGCCTGTGAGTGAGTGAGTGAGTGAGGGAAGGAGGGAGCGAGTGAGTGAGTGAGTGAGTGAGTATGTGTGTTGTGGGCTTTTCTGAAAAGGAGTCATGAAAATACAGAAGCAAAGTAGAAAATAAAATTGCACTCCGGCTGTCAAGATGGAGACGATATTTGTTTTGCAGAGCGCCGGCGAGGCAGCTCTCCCACCATCCCAGCTTTTGTCCTTCAGAGCTGCGCAAGCCCATGCTTTAATGCCTGCAGCTTGACCATGCATTGTTATTATACAGTCTTCATGTTCACATCATGTGTCATCTGACCAAAGGAGAGTCTACAAAGTGAAAGGCTCATGCAAAATTTATGCTTATATTGCTGTTTCAGTCGGTAGAAAAATCAATACTGCAGGCTTGATGCACAGAAATGACTGAGTGCTTTCTGACTGACACTAAAAGCACCGGGAGATGGAGGGCTGCATTTGCTGTTCAAGGAATCGAGGGTATTAAAGCTCTTATAATAGTCTGCTCACCTTATATTAGCCTTTCCTTGGGATTATTTTTTGATAACAATTATGATTGTGGGGTTTAAGGCAATTACACTATTATAAAGAAAAAGCTGCTTTTTATGTCCCGTAAAGCTGTCATATATTTCGCACCGCAACTGCCTTCCAATTATTTTGCTACAATGCACTTTGGAGGCAAAATGTCCTCACTGATATATATTAGTCCTTTATGTTTTATAAATAAAAATCAAAGCCGTAATGTAATCCTTCAAAAGGAGCTTCTCAGTTTCCCCGGATGTGATTTTAGAAAGAGCAGAAATGGAGCGGGTGCTGTATGTTTTAAAGGAGACACATAACGACGTTTGTGGTTCCACGGGAGGAACGCAGTCTCCAAGGGTGCTGCAGAAGTCACAGAGCGACTGGGTCCAAACCCTGGTTCAGAGTGCTAGTAGCATCTGTTAAGTGGAGCTGCAGGGAGGCTGACAAGTTGGAATTTAATGATGAAGCAAAAAAACACCAAAAACAGTCCTTGAAATTGATTCAGTCAGAAAGGAACTCAAAGACACGTTGGGACAGTACATTAAGTAGCAGTCAGCAACCACACGGGTAAGATTTCCTCTTATTCTTCAAACCCCATTGCAATGAAGATTTTACAGCTGTGTTGGGCCCCAGGTGTCAGAGGGGCAGGTAGAATACAGAGGCTGCCTGGGAAACAAATACACAGCAGGTAGAAAAAGAACAGTCACAGGACAAAATGAGTCACTGGGATAAGGATCTGGAAGTTAAACTGTGGCTTGAAGAAGCTCCTTCTTGGTGAGCCATGAAAAAAAAGTGCTTATGTGTTCTCAGTCAAGAGGAGGGTGGGAAACGCTGTTGTTTCCAACTCTGAAAACCGTCTGAGCAAGATGGCCAAAGTCAGCTCAGTGGGGACAGGCGACGTCATGCACGCTGACTAACAAAGCTAACCTGTCCTCTCCGCCCACGTGACAGATAACTACTCTGGGGCAGCCAAAGCAGGGAGCTCAGCTTCTAAATTAATGGCATGGAAGTTCCAATATGTCTGTGTTCCAAAGAGTAAACAACAGAATTGCCGAAAACTGCTGGAAGCACGATGGTTATTCTGATGATAAGGATTTAAAATGTGAATATACACTGACTGTGGGTGTATTTCACGAAAATTACCCACAAAAGAATTTTATCCGTGTGTGCACTGAGAAGGGCCTTTGAGGCTTAAAAATTCAATCCAGGATGGATTTCCAAGATCACTGACTGGACCATTATGTTGTGGTAAAAGCAGTCCTGGTGGCGCAGTGGTGAAGAGCTCAGCTGCCAACCTAAAAGTCGGCAGTTTGAACCCACGAGCCATTCCGTGAGAGAGAGATGTGGCAATCTGCTTCCGTAAAGATTACAGCCTTGGAAACACTATGGGGCAGTTCTACTCTGTCATGTGGGGTCTCTAGGAATCAAAATCGACTCAAAGGCACCCAGCAACAACAATGACATGCTGCAGTAAAGAGGCACAGACATCTGGCCAACACTAGGAGCATCTTTATGCCAGAGTTCTGGGATGGGCCGGGGATGGGACAGGCAACGACAGCAGCATCAATAATCTTTCTGTCTCGCTGCTTTCCTGAACGTGCCTCATAGTATTAGCTCCTTGGTAAGGATTCTTTACAAGGTTGTTTCATTGTTGTTGTTGTTTTAATTGGGAAGATACTATTTTAGCAACTTTCCCTCTGTGGATGCTTAGTCTGAGAGCGAGCGCATGGGCCAAAAATACTATTTCAATCCCATATCCTGTTAAACGTCTTTCTGGCACTTGAAATGTCAACAATATTTTTTAATAAGTCAGTATTTCCACTTCTCCCAGAGCAGTAATGCTACTGTGCTTCTTATCCTGGAAAAGCGAACGCTCGTGTGAGGTCTATCAAAATCATCACACTAAGTCCTATCTGTAATATCGGTATATTTTGAGGCTTCCATATGGGACACGTACTAAGGAATTAAATGTGTCTTATAATCTCGTAGAAAAAGGATCCATTTGAGACTGTCAGGAAAGAGGGCTAACCTCTTCTCAGAAATAGCTGTGGAAAATAGAAAGATTCTAGAGGTGCTCAGAAACCAAACAACAGAGGACTTCCAGGCTCTGACAGTGATACTACCTCTTAGATGTCCTGGAATATTGAGTTACAAATGACCGTTAATTTAAAGTTTGTGCATGTTTGATTTTGGTTGAAATAAGGACTAGCCTGAAGAAGTGGATAGTTTCTGGAATTTCTTTCTGGTCTCTAATAAGAAGGAGATTGTTCATAAAATAGATGTTGATGAGTATCTGGTATATCAACGGACAGACAATGCCTCAATGACTAAGTTAGAATATAAAGAGCATTAGACTTGAGGTCAGAAGTTCTGGATCTGAATCCTGCCATTTATTACTTGTGTGACACTAAGCAAACTTCTTGAAACTCTTTGGGTCCCTGTTTCCTCATCTATACAGTGGAGATAATAATCCCTAACCAACAATGTGGTTGTGAATTTAATGGTAACACTCTTAAGACAATGTGTTTAACACAGAGCTTGAAATACTAGGAGGCACTGAAGAAATGTTTGTTCTTTAATTCTGTTCAGTCAGAGTGATTACCAGCTAAAGAAGCCATCCGGCATTTGGGGTGAGCAGGAATGTGTCTCAAAACCGAGCAAAGAGAAGACTTCCAATCTCTTTCTCTTTCTGGCTAGAAATATTTATGGACAAATGATTAAGGAAAAGCTGAGTGAAAACAAAAAAGTCCTGATTCCTGAGATTCTTTGGGTCTAAGCTTCCTACTACTATGGCTACTAGCAACAACACCATCGATGATGATGATGATTGATATTTACTAAACCATTTATAAGAAGTAGCTCATTCTCAGATAATCAACCCACCAATTTCATGAGCTAGATAGATCGTTTTGTCATCTCCATTTTACACATGAAGGAACTGAGGCTCAGAAAGGTTAATTTGCCTTAGGTTAAAAAAAAATTTAAAAAAAACAAAAAACTGGTGCTGGAGTTGAGACTTGACACCCATCAACCTGCCTCAACCACTTTGTCATATCACCATCCCTTAATGTTCCTTAAACGTCACTGTCAGGTAGGGGGTCAACTTAAACTAAACTATGTCCCCCTGTTTTCTCTGTCTTGATACTCTGTTTTTTTTTCCTTCATGGTACTTACACAATTTGTAATTCATTGCTGCCTTTTATGCACTTCTTTGGCTAAATGACTGCCCTCCCAGTAGAATGTGCCCTTGGAAACCAGACCTTTCTTGGTCTCCATTGTAATCCCAGTGTGACCACCATGCCTGGCATAAGAGAGTCACAGTTATATTTGCTAATGAAATGAAAACATGATTTCATTGATTGTGAACAGTCTGTTCCTTAAGGTCTACTAAATTAATCCACCGAGACAATATTAAAGTCTTCAGTTCAATTTTAGTCATGTTAAAGTCTGTTTGTTTCTTTCTCTCTTAGCCATTACTCCAAGACTCACTGGTATGTAGCATCCTGAAAAAGCCAGAGGGAGAAAATAGAAGAAGCTGAATCATGAATAACATTTAAATTCTTCTTATGTACACCTATTGCTCATCTCAAAGTGCCATCTGAACTTTGTTCTCTTCACCGTGTTTGTAAAAAAGGGTTGGAAATAGAGCTGAAGTCAGCAACAAAGAGGCGTAAGAGCCATGATCTGCTTGGTCAAGTCGTTTGGTCTTCCTTCTAACGTTTAAGGAATTTTTTAAAAATTTCCCCATTGGTGCCCTCTACTGAAAATCTAGCTGGAACTATGGGCAGTCCATAGATTTTTACTGGGGATGAGAACCTGATTTCCTGCAAAAAAAAAAAAAAAAGGGGGCTTCTCTTAAACGGACAGAGACTTGAATTAATGTTCAATCCTAATCCAGCAGGCAGAATTAAAAGACTGCCAAAAAAACCCGCATGGTGGCCAGGGATAGCAGTCTTTTGTTAACAAGTTTAAGGGGAAGGTGAAAATCGATCAAAAGCCAAGTCATAAGGAAAGTTTTTTTTTTTTTTTTTTCCTCAGAGTGGTAGATATTGCTACGGAGACAATATTTTGGGCAATGACTTTCTATATTAACATTATGCAGCGTGTTTGAAGTGTATGTGTACGTGTGTGTGTGTAGGAATGAATCATCAGTTTACATTTCTTGGGATTTTATGATACTATGATTTTAGGAAAAGGAACTATTAATTAATTAGTGACTACTCTGTGTGAGATATTTTGCACATGTCATTGTTTTTAATCCTCACAACAACCCTAAGTATAAGTATTCTTATGCCAGTTTTATAGATGAGGGTATTCAGTCTCAGAGAAGGAAATTCACTATGGTCACAAAAGCTCTTGCCCCAGAATCAAACTGTTTTCCACAGTTAACCAAGAGGTATGTGTGTGAGATTGTCTGTAACGTGGGCATCTATTGAGGATGGAATGTTGTTCTCTATCTTCCTTTTAGAAGCAATTTATGACATGCTGTTTCGGAAATATACAGCACGATTAAAGTTAACCACAATAGTTCGGACTGATTATAATGCCTTATCACAAATTTGTTTTTTCATGTGAACTTTTAAGGGGTTTCTGTTTTTCTGCTTCAACTGGAAATACAGAAAAAAATTGTTTTCCCTTGAGAGAACATATCTCCCTCCAATCTCATAACGGACATTACTGGGAAAAAATTAAATCAATTAATAGATTTATCAGATGTTATTACCCTTTTGATCAAAAGTTTCCTCAAGTCTCCTCTCTCAACAAGCATCTCCTTGTTTTAAGAAGCCGAAGACTGAAATTGTGGGTCCTGATCTGTCAAAGACTTCAGAACTTTCTGGCACCAAAAATAGTCCTGACACTTTTGTGTCATCCCCTACCCCTTCAGTGTTCACATACAAGTCTTTGCTAAAGTACCATATCAAATACCTGTTTCAGAGAAGGTTCCAGTAAGAAAAGAAAAGTCTCGGTTTCCTGACTGACTGAGAGACAAATCAGGTGGATTCCGGAGACTTTGTTTCTGGGGATAGTGTCCTATCCTGACAAAGCTGAGCTTTTCACACTCCTACAATATAAAATCTCTAAAAATGTGTCCATTTTGATCTAGTAGCACAAATTGCCTTGGTCCCTAGACTAAATTATTGATACTACAATTAGCACGTCTTATCTCTTCTTGGGAGACTCAGCAGTATAACTCTCCTATGGTTGAGCCAAGAAACGACAAAGGATCAAAGAGCTTTTGTTGTAGTTTTTGTTTGTTTTCCCTCATCGTCCTGGCTCTGCAGAAGAGATTTCCAGGTGGGTGCTGCCATGCCTTTGAGGGGCGTAAGTGTTCCCAAGTAGAGGTGCCACACCAGCACTGCAGTGTGGCGTGGAGAGAGTGTGCATGTGGCCAGGTGAGGAAACAGCGCAAATATGCTCTGCCCTACGGGGTCGCTAGGAGTCAGAACCAACTCGACGGCACTTAACAACAACAATAACAAAGTGGGGGCCAGAGTCCCTGGGTGGTGCAACCAGTTAACACTCTCGGCTGCTGACTGAAAGGTTGGAGGTTTAAGTCTACCCAGAGGGGCCTCAGAAGAAAGGCCTGGCAAACCACTTCTGAAAAATAAGCCACTGAAAACCCTATGGAGCACTGTTCTACTCTGACACATGTACTGTTGCTGTGAGTTGGAATCAACTCAATGGCAACTGGTTTGCTGGTAAGTAGGGGCCAGGGGTAGGCGGGCATCTCTGCAAAGCAGACTGTCTTGCGGCTGCCTCGCCAAGAAGTGCCTCCCATTTCCTTCAGCAGGAGGACAGATTTGAAAAAGAATCACAGCAAATAGATAAAGCACCCTGAAGTCTTCTAAGTTTGGGGATCACCACTCTTGATTCAGTTGGCTAAATAAGGAAGAGCAGTGTTATTTTATCCTTGTCCAAACAGCACAGCATATGTGCTGTATATTATCTAGAAGAGTCACATTTGATGTCTTTGTCAAACCAGTTTTGATTCTAAGAACCAGAACTATAAATTAGGTATAACTGGAGCTCTGGTGGCACAGTGGTTAAGAGCTCTCGGCTGCTAACCAAAAGGTCTGCAGTTCGAATCCACCAGCTGCTCCTTGGAAACCTTATGGGGCAGTTCTACTCTGTCCTGTAGCGTTACTAGGAGTCAGAATCCACTCGATGGCAACAGGTTTATTTACGTATTTTTTTGGTTTTTGTGATTTCTTATGGTTTATTAATTGGTTAATTCAGCAAACAATAATCGAGCTGCTTCTAAGAGAGCAGTGTTATCTGGTGGTTACAAATATGGGTATGGAGGCAGACTAACCCATAAAAAAACAAACAACAACAAAAAAAACCTGTTGCCATCAAGTCAATTCCAATACATAGTGACCATATAGTTCAGCGTAGAACTGCCCCATAGAGTTTCCAAGACTGTAATCTTTACAGAAGCAGACTGCCACATCTTTCTCCACCTGAGCAGCTGGTGGGTTTGAACCATTGGCCTTTCGGTTAGCAGCCGAGCGCTTAACCACTGTGCTACCAGGTCTCCTTTTAGGTAGACTACCAGTGTTCAAATCCCAACAGCTGCCACTCACTAGCTGTATGATATTAGGTGATATTTTGCTCTCTGTACCTCTCAGTTTTCTCATATGCAAAACCAGGGAAAGAAACAGAACGCCATGGTGGTGTTGTGAAGATTGAATGAGTTAATACATTCAAATGTACTTGTGTGCATATGTCTAGCGCTTAGTAAGTGATAGCAATGATTATTTTTGCTATACTGTTAGGCACAGTGCAAGATGCTTTCAAATGTTTGATATCCATTTGTTACTGTGCACTAGTTAGTTATAGACATATACCCGTTGCCGTCGAATCGATTCCAACTCATAGCAACCCTATAGGACAGGGTAGAACTGCCTCATAGGGTTTCCAAGGAGCAGCTAGTGGACTCGAACGGCTGACCTTTAGGTTAGCAGCCAAATGTTTAACTACTGCACCACCAGGGCTCCATTATAGACACGCTGCCCCTCTTATCACCTTGTATTTGGCTCAAGAAGTAGCCCCCATCTGATCTCCGTGTCCCCATTCCCCTCATTCCAGACCCAGATAAATCTTTTAAAGCTTTAATTTTACAATACTATGATTCAAAAAAGGAGCCCTGGTGGTGCAGTGGTTAAGCACTCGGCTGCTAACCGAAAGGTCGGCACTTCAAACCCACCAGCCACTCTGTGGGAGAAAGATGTGGCAATCTGCTTCTATAAAGACTACAGCCTTGGAAGCCCTATGGGGCAGTTCTTCTTTGTCCAATACTTAGTCTATGAGTTGGAATCAACTTGATGGCAGTGGGTATTGGATATGATACAGAAAAGAAAAAAAATTGAAACCTTTCTCATTAGATGCTTTACCAAAGAAGACATATGGAAGACAAATAAGCACAAAAAAAGATTAAAGATTAATCATTAGGGAAATGACAGTTAAAACACAATGAGACACCACTACATACCTGTTACAATGGCAAAACTAAAAAAGGAAAGCTGGAAAAGAAAGAAAAAAAAATCTGACAATACCAAGTGCTGGCAGGAATAAGGGAGACACTCATATCTGCCTGGTGGGAATATAAAGTAAAACAGCCACTGTGGGGACCATGGTCTCAGGGAACATCTAGCTCAATTGGCATAGCACAGTTTATAAAGACAAGGGTCTACATTCTAC
Source organism: Trichechus manatus latirostris (assembly GCF_000243295.1). NCBI lineage: Eukaryota > Metazoa > Chordata > Mammalia > Sirenia > Trichechidae > Trichechus > Trichechus manatus. The sequence goes on along the minus strand of NW_004444050.1, from coordinate 1,123,950 downwards.
CTTGGTGAGTAGCACCTGGGGTCTTAAAAGCCTGTGAGCAGCCATCTAAGATACTCCACTGGTCTCACTCCTTTGGGAGCAAGGGAGAATGAAGAAAACAAGATACAAGGAAATGATTAGTCCAAAGGACTAATGGACCACAACTGCCACGGCCTCCACCAGACTGAGTCCAGTACAGCTAGATGGTGCCCGGCTACCACCACTGACTGCTCTGACCGGGATCACAACAGAGGGTCCTGGACAGAGCTGGAGAAGGATGTAGAACAAAATTCTAACTCACAAAAAAAGACCAGATTTACTGGCCTGACAGACTGGAGAAACCCTGAGAGTATGTCCTCCGGACACCCTTTTAGCTCAGTGGTGAAGTCACTCCTGAGGTTCACCATTCAGCCAGGGATTGGACAGCCCCATAAAACAAAACGGGACTAATGAGGCACAGCAGTCCAGGGACAAGGACTAGAAGGCAAGAGGGAACAGGAAAGCTGGTGAAAGGGAACCCAAGGCTGAGAAGGGACAGTGTTGACATGTTGTGGGGTTGTTAACCATTGTCATAGGGAAATATGTGTACTAACTGTTTAATGAGAAACTATTTGTTCTGTAAACCTTCATCTAAAGTACCAAAAAAAAAAAAAACAAAAAACCTATCTATGTGAGATCAAACTGACAACAGCAACTCAAAATGTTTGATGGGAAGCCTAGGGGACAGTGAGTTGAAGATAATGGTGATGGAATAATTTGGAAAAGGATAGTGAGAATAGCAGCACAACTGGAAGAATGTAATTGATGTCACTGAATTGTACATGTAGAAATTTTTAAAATGGTGTATCTTGGCTAAGTATATTTTCACCAAAAAAAAAGGTCCTCCAAGGTCGAGAAAGGAGAGTGTTGACATGTCGTGGGGTTGTTAACCAATGTCATAAAACAATATGTGTACTGACTGTTTAATGAGAAACTATTTGTTCTCTAAACCTTCCTCTGAAGTACAATAAAAAAAATTTTTTTAAAAAGTAAAACAGCCACCCTTAGAAAACAGTCTGTCAGTCTCTTATAAAGTTAAACATACACTTTCCGTAAAACCCAGCAATCCCACATGTAGGTATTTATCCAAGAGAACAAATTATGTTCACAGAAAAACCTGTATGCAAATGTCTATTGTGGCTTTATTCATCATTGCCAAAAACCAGGAAAAAACCCAAACAGCCTTCATTTGGTGACAGGATAAACAATCTGTGGTATAGCCATACAACGAAATCCCACTTAGAAGTACCAAAAAAAAAAAAAAAAAAACGCTTGTTGCTACATACAACATGGATAAATCTCAAATGTATATGCTAAGTGAGAGTAGCCAGGCTCAGAAGGTTATATATATTATATGACATTGAGGAAAAGGCAAAACTATAGGGGCTAGAAACAGAGCAGTGATTGCCAGAGGTGGGAGTCAGGAAGTGGTTAATTTCAGAGGAAAGGGCATGAAGGAAGTTTTTTGAAAACTATTCTCTGTGTTGATTGTAGTGGCCATCAGTCACAGGGCTGTATACTAAAACCTCCTGGAACAGTATTAAAAAAAAAAAGAGGATAAATTTTACTTTACATAAAGTATAGCTCAATAAACCTGACTTAAAAAAAAAATCCTTCTCATTACCAACAGAATAAAGTCAAGCCAATTAGCCTAGCAATAAAATCTATTCTTCCACACTAATCTTTAACTACTGTCCCCTATTGATCTCCCCTCTGTTCATTCCACGTGCCCCTCACCACCAGTACACGTTGTATGTGTTTCTGCTTCCCTACATTGGATCAAACTACCCCACAAATGAAATGCCTTTGCCAGCCCTTGACCCACATCCAAATCATCCATGTCCATCCAGGACATATGCCATTATCTCGGTGGCCCCTTCTTGCTCAGTGATAGCTCTAAAAAATTCCTCTGGCACTTATTCTTCAGACCACTTGATTGGTATCTTAGCATTTGGCCTTATTTCTTGATGTCATTTGTTTTCCCATCCATTCATTTATTCTTTATATATTTAACAGATATTTATTTAACACTGTGGTGATCACTATTGGCTGGCTACCTAAATCTGTTCTTCTACTTCCTTCTTGATGAGAGAACCCCGATTTTGTTCAGGGAAGATAACCATCTCCCCTAAATTATCTAAGACAACTGTCAATCTCACATCTCTTGCCAGTGACAGGTTAGGGGTGGGCATGAGACCTAACTGTGTCCAATAAGAAATGACAGGGAGTTGGTTGGGGTCTTCTGGAAAAGGTGACACCTAGAAATGCAGCAGCTGCTTTTCAACCACAGGGTGAGCCAGCTCAGGAGAAGGGCAGCATACCAAAGATGGCCGAGCAGAAAATGGAAGAAGCAGGGGCTTTGATGACACTCTTGAGCCCTGAATTGGCCAGTAAAGATGCTATCTACCCTTGACCTCTAGTTATACGAGATAAAACATTTTCCTTGTAACTCATTTAGGGTTGGGGTTTTCTGTAGGACTGAATATATCCTATCTGTTATTTGCAAGAGGTCCTTGGGTGGTACAAATGGTTTTCTCTTGACCACTAACCTAAAGGTAGGTGATATGAACTCATCCAGTGGCACTTTGGAAGAAAGGCCTGGTGATCTTCTTCCATAAAGATCACAATCAAGAAAAGTCTACAGAGCAGTTCTACTCTAACATTTGGGGTCGCCATGAGCTGAAATCGACTTGACGGTAACGGGTTTGGTTTTTGGTTATTTACTAGAGTTGTTAAATAACATCGTCTTCATTAGTGTTTATTTATCAAAGTAACTATTGCTGACTCAATAACAGATCTACCACTAAAGTAATCATTCATTCATTCAACAATATTTTCTGAGTGGCTACTCCGTGCCAGGCGCTTCTTTAGATGCCGGGGATGCTGCAGTGAACAAAACAAAGTCGTATTTTAAAACAGCTATTTTGTAAAATTCCTCATGTCATAGATCCCTGGTCATGTCACCTGTAAGGCTTTGAAGTGTTAGTGAAGAACTGGTTTCCGGCTTTCCAAAACTGGGACAATGAGAAAGCACAGAACTGGCAGGAATATTAGAGATCAATTTTGATTTACATGCTTTTGTCAATTTGCAAATGAGGAAGCTGAGGCACAAAGGGTTTATGCGGCTTGTCCAAGGTCACCCAGCTAGTAGTGGCCAAAGCAAGAACCAGAATTTGGTACTCAGAGCCATGATCCATTCCACTAAAGCAGATGCCTCTTCTTTTGATTACTTTCAGGAACTGAAAATCGTTTCGAACGATCACTGATGCAGTTGGCTTCTCCTATTAATTTTTCCTTCTCATGTTCTGAGTTGGGGGGATTTCCCTGCTCACCGCCATCTTAATCCCAGCACAAGCAAGGATGCAGGGACAGTGGAGTCCTTTCAGTGGAGTGCTTCAAATACTCACTTCCCAGCAGGAACTTTGTAAATGGTGTATTTTTTAAACTCAGGCAGAATCAGCACAAGATAAAACCACTCTTTTGGTCCTTCAGAGAAACCCTTATACCCTGTTCAAGAACACTTAGCAATTTCTGGTCTTAGTGGAAGAAATATTCACTTGGCGATGTGGTATAAAACAGCCTCTCTTGAGAGAGTCACATTCGTGAAGCTTCCTGGCTGATAATTCAGGGCTTCTTTCTCTTTTATGAGGCCTATGGTTTTCTACTTCTTTCCCTTAAAGTTTGATCAAGTAAAAGTTTATAGACCAGGCCTTTGAGATTGAGCACATGATAGTTTTTCAAAATTGGGGTGAACAGACCCTAAGGAGAACAATGGGCACAAGCTTCCTTGGAATAGGAGCACAGCCCACAATTAATATGCTTTTTAGTTCTTTCCAAGGGATAGGCATTGTCCTAAGTGCTCTTCAAGTGTTACTTTATGTCATTTTCATAAACCCCATGAAGAATGTATAAGTCTACAATTCCTTATCTGACACCTTTGGGTCATTTTTTTTATTTTAAAAAGTTAGTATAGAAATACATATACCAGATGTAACACCCCAGCACAGTGTGGGGCAGCATTTGATAATCAAACACATTAATACTTCTGCAGCAAAACCTATTCATTTCACACTAAGTGGGATAAAGAAAAACTAGAAATATCCTGATATCTGTTAAGGTCAAATTTGCTGCCCAATGAATTATGCAAATGCTTTTGCTTTTCAGAGGTTTTTGGATTTTGGAATTGTAGATGAGGGACTTTAGATCTACGCAACTATTTGGCCATTTTAGAGCTGAGAAAACAGAGTCAATGCCAAGACAGCTTCCCGAAGTCCCATAACTAGTGGTGGTGGAATTGGGATTTGAACCCTGACAGTCTCAGTTCAGGACATTCTCTCTTTCTTTAATCTTGTTTGAATTCAACTATAACAAACCAAGTGCAGGAAGTGCACTGATCTAAAACATACAGCTCAACCGATTTTTACGTGTGTAACTACCATCTTGATCTAAGTTATCAAGGTCCAGAGTATGCAGCATCCCACAAAGTTTCCATTGGACCCTTTCTCAGGGACTCTCTGCTCCCCATATTCTGGTTTGCATCACCATGAATTCGTTTTGAATGTTCATATGAAGGCAACCATACAGTATGTACTCTTTTGTGTCCGGCTTCTTTCGCTCGATTCGTGTTACTGTGAGTAGCAGTTATTTGTTCCTTTTATTGCTGTGCACTATTTCGCTGTATGAATATGTCATAATTTATTCATCCATTTTCCTCTTGATGGTCTTTTGAGTTGATTGAGTTTGGAGCTATTATGCTGAGCATGCAGACTTAACTCTCAGACCTCACTACCACTAGCCTTCAGCATCCACCCCAGATCCAACTTCCAACAGGGTAGGGTAACTATAGAGATAAATAGATTTCTCCAATCAGGATGAAGGAAGCTGGGTCAGCAAGTGATTTTGATTTTTGTTCATTGGTTTAGAGCAGGGGTTGGCAAACTTTTCTCTAAGGGACCAGACAGTAAATATTTTTGGCTCTGTGAGCCATACATTTTCTATTACAACTACTCAATACTGATGTTGTAGCACAAAAGCAGCCATATTGTTGTTAGTTGCCTTTGAGTAGACTCATGGTGATTCCATGTAAAATGGAACGAAATGTTGCCCAGTCCTACAACGTCTTCACCATCATTAGTATGCCTGAATCCAACGTCGAGTCCAATGTTACAGTTACTGTGCAATGTAACTGCAGCGAAATGGCTGTGTTTCAATAAAACTTTATTTACAAAAACAAGTGGTGGGTCAAATTTGATCAGAGGATTATAGTTGGCCAATCCCTCCTTTAGAGTGAATGACTTCGGCTCCTGGTAATTCAGTCTAAGAAAGGAAAGGAAACAGACACTGACTAAGTAACTAGCATGTGCCAAGCAGAGTTTGGCTTTGTCCATGATTGTCTCATTTAATCTCTACAGCAACCCACTCAGACAAGTACAAATATTGGGTTCCTTTTACAGATGCCCAAACTGAGTTCAGAGACTTAATCACCTGCCCAAGTTGGTAGCTAGGGATTTGAATCTGGTGCTCTTTCTACTGACTTCAGGGCTCCATGGGTGAAGCTCGGAGTATCCCCTGAAGTTATATGCAGAAGTTCGTGGGTTTTTCAGCATGTGCATTTTTTCTGTGCAGAAGATCCATTGCTTTCATTAGCATCTCAAAGACTTTGTGATCCAAAGAACAGGAAGAACCAAGGTCTAGCGAGTTTTATTAACATTTGAAATGGAGAAAATCAAATGGTTTGTTGTTGTATATCTAGTCTAGATGTTTTCTCAGTGGCCAGAAATGATATTACATTTAAATTCTGCATCCTAATCCTATATTTCAGAAGGGACATCCTTCTTTATAAAACAATAAATGAATTTTTATCTGAGAGGCATTTCTTCTTTGGTGTGAGTATGCCCTGCAAGGCAGGGTCCAGCTGAGTCATATTTGTGCGTAGATAACTGAGCTCCGGCTGAAATACACATTGCTGAAGGACATTAAAAAAAAAAAAAAAAAAAGAAAACCAAACCCGTTGCCATCGAGTCAATTCCCACTCATGGAGACCCCATGTTTTACAGCTCTATAGGGTTTTCTTGGCTGTAATGTCAACGAAGCCGTTCACCAGGCCTGCTTTCTGTGGTGCTGCTGGGTAGGTTCAAACCGCCAACCTTTAGGTTAGTAGACAAGTGCAAACCGTTTGTGTTACCCAGGGACCTTGAGAACAATACTCCTATATAAACAAGATCACTTGGGCATCTGTCTGTACTTATACCTCTATATAAGGGCCAATAGCCCTCGTCTGTCTGTGTGGTTCTGTTCAGCTAAAGCACTTCCTCCCTGCATAGAACAGGGAGACAGCAGCCGTGTAATTGTTAGCTGTATTTCATGTTCACAATCCCTCTGACAAAATCCTAATTAGTCTAAGCAGTGTTTAATGTAATTCAAGTTTCACTTTCAAAATTTCCAGGGCCCCATTCTGAACAAAATGTAGATTTTTTTTTTTTTTTAATGCTAGACAGACAACATGGGTGCTAGTAAAACATTTTAAGGACAGGCAGAGAAGAAATCAATAGATGAAAAGCTACTGAAGCTAGATAGGCCTGACCTCCTGGAGCCTCCTTGGAAAACAACTCTTTAAAAACAAGACTTTTTAAGGCAGAGCTTTGGTTTTCTTTCTTTCTATTCACCGATGCACACCTCCCCAATCCAGCCTAATTCAAACTTTTCAAAGTGTTGTCTCTGACATAGGGCAGTTTTCACTCAACGTAACGGGAAGAAAATTTTGAAGTGCTACCCCTGGTGAGAAGTGTGGCAGGACAGAACCCTTAAAACACTGCTGAGGTTCTCAACGCGCTGATTTATTTCACAATGTAATTCAATTATTGAAAATAGACAGCATTTTTATATCTTCCCCTTCCCTTATACACCCAGTCACAAAAGTCAGATGCTTCCTATTAGTATTTGATAGCGTGTGGTAACCAGGCTTATAAAAAAAATAAGGAGCGCTTACAGATTTAGTATAAACTATGATTAATTTTTATTAAAAGGATACATTTATATGTCATAAACTGACAATTTATTTGAGGATCCTTTTTTTCCGAGAGTTGGGTAGTTCCCTTCTGTGCAGAATGCAGAATTGTATATGAGATATTTGAGTGTCTAAAACGATGTATGATAAATGAAGTAGCATGCTACTTATACGCTTATCATGTTCCCTGTCTAGCAACAGGTTCAGCAAAGGGCACAGCCAGTAAATGAAATTTTCCACCAGGACAATATATCATCACAAGAAATGTATGCGCTGGAAACTTACAAGCTTGCTCAAGACGTGGACAAGGTGTGAAATGGTAAAAAATGAAAAGCAGGTGCATCATACAGCAAATTTCAAATTTAACTGCATATTGGTTGGGGCTGATGCTTTAACTGTTTCAAACCACAAGGATTCGAAAAAAATGCAAACACTTGGAAGGCAGGCATAAGTTTCCATTATTATCGAATTGATAAATTATTTTTATCATTGGTATCACTGGAGCAGTGGGAAGTAAAGGGCATGGAAATTTATATAACTGCCACAATAGTAATTTTAGAGAGAGACATTTTAGTTATATCCTTTGAGAAGTTTTTCACCATGTTTAACCTTGAGCGAGTCCCTTAATATTTCTGCACCTCAATTTCCTTAGTTGCTAAATAGGAAGTGGGAACAGATAATTTCTAAAGTCTCTTTCATTTAAAAAATAATTCCACGGTTCTCTGATTCTTATCTTTGAGCATCATAAAGAAATGGTCAGAGTGGTTTGTTTTTCAACACATTTTATATTAATAGTTTCTGTGGAGAATATTGCAATTGCATTTTGCTACTTAACACAAAAAAATGAATGATCTAATGAAGAGAAGTTCCAGAAAATGTAGATGAGTTTGCCCAATATTTTATTTCAATAATGATCATATGGTAGGAGTTAATCTTTCTGACTCCCTCAAAGTCATCAAAGGATGCTCCCGCCCAGAACAAGACATCTATGCCATCCAAGAGTTACAGGCTCATTTTCTTCCAGTATCTTTGCATCTGGTGACACCAAGGTCCTCTGTTGATAGGTACCATGCATACAATTTCCCTTTGCTAGCTACTTCTGGTGACAGTGGAAAGCGACAGTCTGCAAGGGTGAATTACCTGCAGTGTAGTGTCAATAGGTATAAATTACAATGGGCCCAGGTGACAGCTATTCTGAAGGAAGGGCTCCATGTATGTTAAAACGCACAATGAGACAGTGCCTGGGGAGTAAAGGGATACAACGTAATCTGATCTAGACTGAGGACTTGTCAACACCAAGGACCTCAGAGAGGGAACAGGCTAAGAATTTGACTCCAGGGAGAAAGCCGAGTGAACTAGAAGGAGCAGGGGCAGTGTGGTATGGTGGTCATGGCAGGGAGACCTTGGTTTAAATCTCACCACCACCACCTAACAGCTATGTGACCTTGGACAAGTTACCTGGAGATTCAGCTCACAAAATTATTATTTGTATGAATGAGATAATATATGCAAAGTCCTTAGCACAGTACTTGACACAAGGCAAACACTCAAGAAATGGAAGCTATTTGTGTTATGATCTACCCAGATACGTCTATTACAATATTTTTGTTGCTTTCTCCTTTGTTTGCGAAACAGAGTGGCTGTAGACCTGGGTCAGATAAAGGCAGGCTGTAAGAGAGGCGAGTACATGAGCAGCAGGCATTCATACAGTGAAGAAAGGAAGTGATGGTGTAATATTAATTAGGGAGGTCAAAGTAACAAGTAATAGAATGCAAGGGGGTGAAGCAGAATCACTGCCTAGATGGCGTAGTGTAGAAACAGCAGAGTAGAGATCTACAAGGCATTAGAAATCCGTGAACTAAAAGTAAGAAGGCGGATGTTTTGTTGGATTACAATGGGAAGGAATCCGCTTCTGAACACAGTGAGAAAGCCAGGCCCTAGGGAGTAAAGTGGAAGACAGCTGATACTCAGCCGTTTGGCAAAGAAAGTTATTTTGTTGGCCGATGCCCTATCGGGATAGTTTTACTTTTAGACAAACATTATGTGAAAGAGAAACAGACAGGAACAATGGCATTGACGATGCATGGGAAATTCAATGTGTTGGCAAGAAAACGGACATTAGTACAAAACAAATGCCTAGAAAAGTATCGATTAAATCATAGTTTTGTTCATATGAAAAGGGAATGAATGGTGCCACTGGAACAAAAGATGTTTTTTCAACTAGAGGGAGGTTGAGTATGAAGCAGACAACAGCAAAAACATAAAGGAAAAATGAGTTTCCACTCACAAAAAAGACCAGATTTACTAGTCTGACAGACACTGGAGAAACCCTGAGAGTATGGCCCCCTGGAAGCCGTTTTAACTCAGTACTGAAGTCACTCCCGAGGTTCACTCTTCAGCCAAAGATTAGACAGGCCCATAAAACAAACAATAACACACATAGCTCAACAATGTATGCCAGACGAAGCGGGCACACCAGCCCAGGGGCAAGGATGAGAAGGCAGGAAGCGACAGGAAAGCTGGATGAATGGAATGGGGAACCCAAAATCGAGAAGGGAAGAGTGTTGACACATCACGGTGTTGGCAACCAATGTCACAAAACAATATGTGTATTAAATGTTCAACGAGAAACTAATTTGCTCTGTAAACTTTCATCTAAACAAACAAAAAACCAAACCCATTGCTGTAGAGTGAATTCCAACTCATAGCGACCCTATAGGACAGAGAAGAACTGCCGCGTAGGGTTTCCAAGGAGCAGCTGGTGGATTCGAACTGCTAATCTTTCGGTTAGCAGCCATAGCTCTTAACCACTGTGCCACCAGGGCTTGAGTCAGAATCAACTGGGTGGCAATGGATTTGGTTTTATGGAGCCCTGGTGGCGCAGTGATTAAGAGTTCAGCTGTTAACCAAAAGGTCAGCAGTTGGAATCCACCAGGCAGTCCTTGGAAATCCTATGGGACAGTTCTACTCTGTCCTACAGGGTCACTGTGAGTCAGAATTGATTCGATGGCAATGGGTTTTCTTCATCTAAAGCACAATTAAAAAAAAAAAGAAGTGAGTTCCCAAAAGCATCACACTGTGATCTTGTTCTTTACTGTCAGTCTCCTTCCCAGAGACGAACACACAGCAACATGGCTACATTTTGTCTTCACCTGAGAATATCACTAAATCCAATAAATGATCAAAATTAATCTCTTGCACAGCGGAATTAATAGAGGCAGAGACTACGACAGACTAGGAAGAAAGGCCTGGTGATCTATTTCCAAAAATCAGTCAATGAAAAACTATGGCTCACAGGAGAACATTGCCCAACATAGTGCTGGAAGATGAGCCCTTCTGGCTGCAGGGCACTCAAAACACAACTGAGAAAGAGCTGCCTCCTCAAATTAAAGTCAACTTGAATGATGCGGACAGATTAAAGTGTTTGGGACCTTCATTTTTGGATGTGGCACAATTCAAAATGAGAAGTAACATCTGAAATTAGAGGGTCAGTGAAAACAAGAGAAACCCTCAGGGAGCCGGACTGACCCAACAGCTGCAACAACGGACTCAAACCTGCGGATGATGGTGGAGATGATACGGGACCCCGCGTGTTTTACTCTGTTAGACATAAAGTTGTCATGAATCGGAGCCAAACTGACGGCCGCTAACAGCAACAAAAGGCTTAAGAGGGCCCAGGGCCACAGCACTGCACAACTCCACGGGGCACTGTGCACACTGCGATTCATTTAAACACAGTGAGAACAGTGCTTACAGGGCAGTACCAACAGTACCCAAGCAATAATCAGAGGAACAGAAAATATTTCCATCCTGCCTCTTTCTTCCTCTGTAATCAACTTTTAATCATACGGAGTCCTCAGAGTACCATTCTATTCAATATTTGAGCGGACTAATTTATCTTTAAAAGGGAAATATGCATTTTGTCTAGTAAAGAAAATTACAGTGTCCTTGGCTTATTGTCCACAGGAGGGGGCTCTTAGGGTGCTGTATGCTTAGCATCATCTAAAGATGTTGTTTCTATAAAATTTAGGCTAAAACAAGCAGGACAGGAGGCCCCCCCTATGTATGGGTAGCAGAATATTAAAGATTCGACACTACTTTCGTCTGTACTGAATACCATTTAATGAAAACTCTCCGAGGAAATATCTGCACGCTCTGATTTTACAACCGGGAGTCTGGAGAACACAAATGGGGACAACCAAGCAGATGGATTGATATAATTAAAGTTATTGTTTTGTTTTGTGGAGGAGCAAATGAGTCATCAAGACATTCAACAGAGGAACCATATTGTTCGGGTGACACTCACATGCTTGTTTTCTTCTGGGGAAGGTCTAATGGCCGCAGAATACTGGCCACTGGCATTAATACCATGGCCAGAGCCCGAGAAGGGAAGAAGTGACCCAGGGCCTCATCCTGGCTTGCCAGCACCTCACCCAACCCTTCCATGAGGCAAGGTCGGAAAGGAGACCATCCTTGGGCAGGCCCAAGGTAGTAGAGCAAGAAGCTTTTCAGTAGTAAATTTCTGAAATAATTATTAATAAATTATTGACAATATTGGCAACTTAATTAAGAAAGCAGTTCATGATAACATTGAGATGTTAAATTCAGATTAGATACAGCTTAATATAAATATCTTTCTGATAAGACAGATAAAACCATCATTTTCTCAGTTCCCATTTTATGCTCATTTTTCTATCAAATTATTTTGTAAATTATCTGTTTATACGTCTACCTTTCCCACCAAACTGTGATCTCTGTATTACTCATGTGAGAATATTGTAATATTGAGAATTTGGGTCAAGATGCCAGATAACGGTTATCCCCTGAGCAGCGCATGGAGTAGGTAATTAATAAAATGTCTGATGAATAAATGAATGAATTGCACATAATTTGCAAGAAAACATCTTAAATATACAATCAGCTCCAATATGGTCTACAATGAGCTAAAATATTATCAACAATACACTTGAAAGCTTAAAAAAATCAAAATATACTCCGAGAAAGAATGAAAATAATTACATGCAGAGTCAAGAAATTTTGTAGATGTCCCTGAGAGAGCACAAAACGTCATTTCATGGGCAAGTCCTTAGTGTAATGCCATGGAAATTGATGCCACACCAGAAGATTCCTTGTCTTTTGTATGTACATCATTTCAGGCAAATGCCATGGGCCATTACTTTTGATCTTAGCATGTCATGGCAACATAAAATTATTGTCACTGCCATATTTGCTCAGTATGTTGAACTCAAGTTGTTGGCAGCAAGAAGGTAAAGGAAACCTACTGTCTAAGTTACCTAGTGCTGTAACAGAAATACCACAAGTGGATGGCTTTAAAAAAGAGAAATTTATTCTCTCACAGTCTAGGAGACTAGAAGTCCAAGTTCAGGGTGCTAGCTCCAGGGGAAGTCTTTCTCTCTCTGTTGCCTCTGGGGGAAGGTCCTTGTCATCAATCTTCCCCGGTCGAGAAGCTTCTCAGTGGAGGGATCCTGGGTCCAAAGGATGTGGTATTCTCCTAGCTCTTGTTTCTTGGTGGTGTGAGGTCCCCCTGTCTCTCTGCTCACTTCTCTCTTTTATATCTCAAAAGAGATTGACTTAAAATACAACCTAAATTTGTAGATTGAGTCCTGCCTCATTAACATAACTGCTGCTAATCCCACCTCATTAACATTGTAGAGGTAGGATTTGCAACACACAGGAAAATCACATTAGATGACAAAATGGTGGACAATCACACAATACTGGTAATCATGGCCTAGTCAAGTTGACACACATTTTTGGGAGACACAATTCAATCCATAACACCTACCAGCAATTTCAGTATGCGTTCCATATGATTAGACCTTCTAATGGTAATAACGTACTAAAATTCAAATTCTTTCAAGAAGTATTTGAGTACTCACCATGTGCCAGAGGGAGCTGTAAGTATGGTTATAAAATCACATCTTTTCTCTTAAGGAGTGCTTAATCTAAGGACCATGGGTCATAGTCTTCTCATAGGCATTCTCCTTTGTTTTCTTGCTTGGAAATGCAGTGACTTGTCTTCCTGCTTGATGGCCTTGATCATCATCTACAGTCAGTATTTTATTTTGATTGGCAGTAGGAAGAGTAGGCAGCATTTAGAGTCCCTGGTACAAACGGTTAAGCATTCGCTACTAACCGAAAGGCATTCTACACATCTTAATTAATCAGCACCACTCTTATGAAATATGTATAATTATACCCTTTTAAGGAGTCCCTAGATGGTGCAAATAGTTAAGCACTCCACTACTAAACAAAAGGTTGGCGGTTCAAACCTACCCAGAGGTGCCTTGGAAGTAACGCCTGGTAATCTGCTTCCAAAAAGTCACAGCTTTGAAAACCCTATAGAGAGCAGTTCTACTGTGCACACATGGGGTCACCATGAGTCAAAATCAACTCAACTGCAACTAACAACAAAACATATCTTTTTTTATATGATGAAATTCTGGCTGTAAGAGATTGAGTGGTGTGGCAAAGACAGTGTTATGTTCACCAAACCCCATTTCCTCTTCCTCCTGGACACAAAACTAGACCATATTTTCCATCCTCTCTTGCAGTTAAGTGGGGCTCTGTGACTGATCCTGGCCAAGTGATGAAGTAGTGTATGCTCTTCCAGGATTAGTTCCTAAAAAGGTCTCTCGTGTAGTCCCCAGCAGGCTCCTTTTTCCCTGAGCTGCTGGTCAGATGCAGAGGATCCACTGGCGGACTCAGGGCCCTAGGGAATGGCCTGGATCCCTGAATGACTGTGTGGAGCAGAGCCCCACTGATGTTCACTGGACCTTGACGTGAAAGACAAACAAATCTTTATCATGTTTAACCTCTAAGATGCTGGGGTTGTTTCTTAGAGCAGTATGCATGCCCTAATTCATACAAGCGGCTTGTAAGAAAGCTAGAATTTGAACCCAAGTTTTTCTGAACCCAAAGCCCCTGTTCATAATTACTGTATTATGCTATAGATAAATGATTATTTATCTTGTCAAAAGAGTACAAATTCTTTTTCAGAAATAGATGTAAAAAGATGTCTATAATTTTCTCTGTGTTTCTTCTGGATAGAAAAGTTAAAGTATACAACTGTCATTGAATTTCCTCATTATGAAGATTTATAAATTGATACAAATACATCCTTGGAGTGTATATATTTTCAAAAATTTTAGTAGCAGATAAAAATGTATGATTTTATGATTACCTTGTGAATACACACTATTCTTGTCATGTTCTCCAGATAGTAACTAAACGCTTACTAGCTGTTTTTCTTTCCAACCACAAATCAAAGGTAGATTATAAAGATTTCACCGAAAAAAAAAAAAGGAGCGATTAAGATAGGAGAGGTTTCTAGACTAGAAGAACCAAATGCTGCCTACTAGTTGCCATGGAGTCGATTCAGACTTATGGCAACGCCATGTGCTACAGAGTAGAATGGCACTCCACAGGGTTTTCAAGGCTGTGACCTTTTGGAAGTAGATCACCAGGCTTTTCTTCCGAGCTGCCTCTGGGTGGGTTTGAACGATCAATGTTTCAGTGAGTAGCCTAGAGCTTAACTGTTTGTGCCACACAGGGACTCTTTAAAAGGGTATAATTATATATATTTCATAGAGTTGTGATGATTAAATAATACGTGTAGAAAGCTTGAAGTAAATGGCTGGAATACAGTACGTGGTCCAAAAATGCTACCTATTATCATTGCTGTTTTCCATCTCTGATTGAAGTTTCTTTTGAAGCTAATCCCATTAAAATATGAAGGACACTGAAATAATTTTTCAATCAAGCTAACAATATTAAGACTCTTTCTTATCTCAATTTCTACCCAGAAGACACTTTCACTTTGAGATTGTGAATTCAATCAGACCTTTTTTAGCCTTTGTCATTTGTTTTCCTTTTTCTGACATAAAGCTCTAATCCAGGGTTTCCCAGCCTTGGCACAGTGGGCATTTTGGGCTGGGTAAATCTTTGTTGTGGGGGGCTGTACGGTGCCTTGTAGGGTGTTTGGCAGCATCCATGGTCTCTATCCACTAGATGTCACAGCACCACCACCCTCAGTTGTGACCAAAAAAAAAAAAAGTGTCTCCAAACATTGCCAAATGTCCTTGGGTGGGGGTGGGGGGAGTAGCACAATTGCCTCCAGTTGAAAACCCCTGCTCTAATCTTTTGTCTAACGTCTTCTTTTTACCCCATTAGCATACAGATCTACTTTTTTTGGCTTAAATTCTAATTTTAAAAGTTTAGCAATAATATTCATTAGACACACACACAAAGCAACATTAAGGATACTGACCAGTATTGACGGGCATTGTCCCTTTAGTTGTTAATTTAATTTTAAGAATGGCAGAAACATTTGAATCAGTTCCGATACTCCTTGTTGGACCCCTAATGATCTTCTCCGTTCTGGATTTACTTGCAATTTTTTTCCATTGTCGTGGGAAGGAGAAATGCTGTATGAAGAGGCATGTGGTTGCTGCAGTTAATCAATTCAATTCAGCAAGTTTTATTGAGCACCTATTGTCACCTGGGCTCTATAAGAGGAACTGGGAGTTGGTGATGTGCTGAGCAGGAAAAAGTGAGTGGAAGAAACCGGCTCGCCTTCTGATATGCTCGAAAGTTAAATCTCAACACTGTGGACTACTTTTTGGTCTAATTCTAGTTTTAAAATGTGGTAAGTTTCTCTGAGAATAAAATAAAGAAACCACTTTGTAGCATTTTTGGGGAACTGACTGTGTCAAAGGAGCCTTAGTGGAGCAGTCGTTAAGCATTTACTGCTAACAGAAAGGCTGGCAGTTCGAATCCACCAGCCGCTCCTTGGAAACCCTATGGGGCAGTTCTTCTCTGTCCTATAGGGTCGCTGAGTCAGAATCGACTCGACAGCAAGAGGTTTAACTGTGTCAGGCACCGTGTTAAGCACTTTGCAAGCATTATTGCTTCTTCCACTCAACAACCATGGAGGGGGTGTATTTATTATCTCCAGTTGACAGATGAAAGAATCAATGCTCAGAAAGACTTAATGACTTGCTTGGGGACTACCTTTGGATTTCAAACCCAAGTCTTGATGTTTTGAATCATCCTTGCTCTTAATCACAAAGATGGGCTGACTCAGGATCAAACAAATGGTGTCTTCTCTAATGGCATTCTTTCTTTCAGAACGACGAGCTTGTCATCTACGCTTAGACAGAGAAGATATGGCAGGTTGAGAACTATGGATTAAACAAATTCCTGGGTGAAGATGCCCCAACTACAGCTTTCAGATGAGACTTAGGCTTCAACTGTGGTCACAACCCTTGGTTTTGAGACACTTTGGATGTCTTGGTTATCTCAGGGGGGTGCTATGAAATGTTTACGATTAGTTTTAGCATGCAAGAATTACATAATCAAACTACGTTGTTATGGATTACATTGTGTTCCCCCAAAATATGTGTTGGGATCATACCTCCTATACCTGTGGTTTTTTGTTATGTTAATTAGATTTTTTACCTCAGTAGAAAACCCATTGCCATCTAGTTGATTCCCATGCATAGTTACCCTATAGGATAGAGTAGAACTGTCCCACAGGGTTTCCAAAGAGTGGCTGGTGGATTCGAACTGCCGACCTTTCGGTTAGCAGCTGAGCTCTTAACCACTGCACCACCAGGGCTCCTACCTAAGTAGAGCAAGTTCTAAATCTAATCACTTATGAGTTATAAAAAGAGCAGATTAGAAAAAAAGATATGCATCCATAGTTCTCAACCTGCCATATCCATATCTTCTCTAAGTCTAAGCAGTAGAGGACAACCTTGTCCTTCTGAAAGAAAGGACATCTTGCTATCTTGAATTTTTATAGGATTTGTGGAGCAGCTTTAAATCACCCAGATCAAGGGCAGGTAAACATGACTCCCCAAGGCATGTCACAACCAGAAAACTCAAGTTCAAACTCTGACTCTGTGGCTTCCTAGTTGCATTATTTGGGAAAAAAAATCTCTTAATCATATTGTGTCCTGGTTAGCTACTCTGACTGGTGAGGAGAATAATGCACATTTCACAGAGTGCTGTGACAAGAACTAAGTCAGATGAGTGTTGAAAGTGTTCCCCATTTAGTGTGTGCTCACTAAATGTGAACTGGATTTGAGTCAGTGTGCTACCATTAATACTTCATTAAGATCCTCAAACTGTGACTGCTTGGGTTAATAGTTCCCCTTTCCTCACAACGTCCAGGATCTTTGTTTAGAGAGAAGATTGCGAGGTAAATGGAGAAACACTGCTGTTATGAAATGCCTGCCTGGTCCTCAAACACATACACTTTCCTTGAATGACATCTTTTGTGTAGCTCATATTTGGATCATTGCTGAGGAAACTTTGATGAGCAGCAGTTCTTCATGCATCAGCTTACACAGTGAGCAAATCACTCAATGTATTGACAACAATACCAGGGCTTCAGTAGCCAAAGCCTTGAATTAAGTCAGTGAAGCCACAGATTGAGTACATAATGTGGAGAAGGTTTTTTCTTCCTTTCAAAACAACTCCCAAATCCCGTTAACTGATGCCTGCTCAAGCCTTTGTGTTCCCATAAAATATAAATGTTTCTGGAAGCATTATCGGGAAACAATACCTCAAAATGAGCAAGTTTGTTGGGTCCTTTCCTGACAGGGTTTTTGACATAGAAGAGGAGGAAGAGGGATGCAGAGTATTGGACAGCTGACTCCAGTTGAGGAGGGAAGAGGGAGTGAGCGTCATGGGGAGGGAAAAGAAAATTGAGGATCTGGAACAAACTTGGCCTTGTTCACAGTTTTGCCTATGGCTGATCCTTCAGACCTGAAGAGTTCTGCCAGCTCTTAAAGACAGTCTATTAAAGTAGGGCTAAGAGGATCCACAAGCAAAATCTGTCCTATTATTTTCTCTGTCTCTCTAGCTCTTTATATATTCACAGGCAAATGTCAAGAGGACTGCTGTCTTCTAACCAGAGCTATCAATCAGCCAGAAGCTGCATATATTTAAGGCTCTCTTTACTAAACAGGAACTTAGGGCTGAAATGGACCTCCTCACCCGATTGCATAACCACCGTTCACCACTCTGTGGGCTGTGGAGACAGTTATCTGCTCACCAGGGATGTACTTGTGGTTAGTAAAAGATGGGGGTCACAGGCTTCTCAGAGCCTGAGCCTGGTCCCCGAGGCCCATTTACCCCACCGACACTTTCTGCAGAATCCAAAAGACATTCCTGGAACAGCAATCGCTAATTCACCTGTGAGCCTGGGAGCGAGGGTCCCAGGTTTAGCAGCTATTAATTAGGGTAATTATTCCCAGGGCTGCAATTACAAACCAAAAGATCCACTTAGCATCTCTTCTTGAATCTCTTGTTTCTGTAATGCCTTTGTCCCTAAGATTCATTTTCAACCACTTACTGATTACATTTACTCCAGGATACTGTTTCGGATGGACAGGATGAAAAACCAATATGGAATATTGACCTTGGCAGCGTCCTGTGATTACATGGGCTGCCCCAGCAATCATTAACTACCCCGTTTTATTTTCTGAGTGGCAGAAACACTGCCGGTGACAGATCTGTGACCTTTCCCCTAGAAATGTTATGAACTGAATGCACCGCAGAAGTGACAGGAGGGATGGATGTCAAATGGTTGTTTAAATTACGTCAGCACCCAGAGCCACCGTCTTGGGTTCTGACGTGAGAGGACATCATGGTCGGGGGCTATTTGCTTTCAGCTTAAACGAAACAACTACAAATCAAGCTAAAGAATGAAAGCAGTAAGCTAGCCTCTCTGCCGGCAAAAACAGACACTGTTAGTTAGCCACCTCTCAGGAGCAAGTTGTAAGGTTTTTAACATTTTATTTTAAATCAGGACATAAATCTCATCTTAAGTCCTCAAACATAGTAAACAACTGATTCAAAGTATATTTTGAGGATACAACCGAAAACACATGTAAATAAACGATGCAGAATTCTCTTATAACCTGATTGTATGTGTATTTAGATCAAATATGCATATCCAAATACTGTGGATCAAATAATTATTCCTGGAACGTAAAAACTGCATGCAGGAAAATTAGATGGAGTTGTGCCTGTCTATATAGCAGGGGTGAATCCAGGCCCACACTCCCAGAACTCGCTCCTCTCCTCCCACGCCTACAATAGAGTAATTTTACAAAGATTTCCCTGCGACCCGTTCTTATAGAGCTGGCTGTGCAGTTGATTCAACCAGGGAGTTTTAAAAGGGACTGATGCCCTGGTGGCACACTGATTAAGAGCTCGGCTGCTAACCAAAAGGTTGGTAGTTTGAATCCCCCAGCCACTCCTTGGAAACCCTATAGGGCAGTTCTACTCTGTCCTTCAGGGTTGCTATGAGACAGAATCGACTCGATGGCAAAGGGTTTGGTTTTTTTGGTTTGATGTCAGAAGGTACCCTAAAAAGATAAAACAGTTGCTGCTGAGTCGATTCCAGCTCATGGTGACCCCGTGTATGTCAGAGTAGAACTGTGCTCCATAGGGTTTTCAATGACCAGTGTTTCAGAAGTAGATCACCAGGTCTTTCTTCCAAGGTGCCTCCAGGTGGTCTTGAACCTCTAACCTTTTGGTTAGTAGCCGTGTGCGTTAGCCATTTTCACCACCCAGGGATTCCAGAGTACCCTAGGCCCATTAAATCAGAATTCTAAGATGGGGCTGGGAACTGATATTTTTGCAGAACTCCCTGGATGATTCTAAGGAGCAGTCCTGCTTAAGAACCACCACTGTAGTTACAGAGTTAGAAAGTTATCATTCTAGTGGAAATAAATGTGATATATTTTTTAATTTATTAAAATAACTATTTTCTTATTAGAGAAAATAGTGAGAAAAATAGGAGTGAGAAAATTTCAGAAATGAAAAATACTTCATGAAAAGTTACAATAAAATGGGACAATCCAAACCTACAATCATAAAAGTAAGAGTTCTCATATTTTGTGGATTTATTGAAATACAGAACAAGTTAAGTATTAATTTAGCCAAAGGCCATAATCGTTAGAATTTTTTAGAAGCTTTACTTATATTCAGCTGTGGTTCACAGAGAAAGAGATGAAAAGAGAGAAAAGAAAAGAGATACAGAAAATGGATTTTGAAATTCTAAGGCAAATAATTTCATGGCTTATGCTTTAGCATAGGGGTCCAAGTATTTAAATTATATCAAATGTTGAAGGTACAGTAATTCAGAAATTATATGCTTCGAAAAGTCATGACCATCTGCCAAATATAATAAATATAAAGGGAAAAAGAACAGTATATGGAATGAAACCCACTGCTCATTTCCCTTTTCTAACATTCACATCTGCCCATTAATACTGAAGTAAGATGGGCATTTCTTTTTTTTTAAATTTTACCATTTACTTTTTTTTATTGTTGTAAAGACGTATGTAACACACAGTTGCCAGTTCAAGATTTTTGACCTGTACAATTTAGTGACACTAATTACATTAATCATATTGTTCAATCATCACCAATATCCATTGTGAGATTTTCCATCACCATAAACAGAAACTCCTGCTTCCTACACAAGTCTCCCCCCTTTCCCCCTCCCTGCCACCCCGGCTAAAGACTAATAAATTTGGTCTCTATACATTTGCCTATTCCAGATATTTCATGTGAGTGAGATTCTATAACACTTGTCTTTTGGTGACTGACTGACTTCTCTCAGTGCCATGTTTTCGAGATTCATCCACATGGCAGCGTGTATCAGGACTTCCTTTCTCTTTATGGCTGACATTTCTCTTTTATCAAATAGAAAAGAGTCTTAGCCTTTGTTTACTACAACCTACTCCTCTGGCCACAGAAACAATTGTCATTGTTTTTACAGAACTGGAACAAAAGGGGAGAAAAATGGACCACTTCTGAATGGCCAGTTTCTAGGAAGATACGAATTTACCATTCTGCTAACCTGTTCTGGGAGGTCGTGAGCTGTTAATCATACTTTTGAGACAAGAATAAAATGGTCGAAGGTAAAAGCTTTACATTCAGTATACTCGGTCCTTTCGTGTACATTTTGAAGGTTCTTTCTTGGACATTACCTAAACAATGCAGGAGCAAAGGAAGTGGCAGTGTGGGTTTTAAATGTGCTGTTAGATTGTATTTGTGAGCGTTTGATGTTCTTCTTTAATAACCTCAAGTAAAAGGCTGAATGAATTCAACAACAGTAGCTGAAAAAAGTGCAATGAGTCATATTATAAGAAAATGGAGAAAAGGATACAGGACTCTCCACTGAACACAATCCTATATTGTAGGCAATCTGTGATAACACCCTTTTCATTTCAGTTCAGTCCCATAAAATTACTACTAACATTACAACTCATGCAGAACACAGATAAATGTAAAAATGTCACAGAATTCTTCCAGATGGGACTTTTAGTTCCACCAGATCACCATCTACTTTTTTACTTGTCTAATATTTCATTACAACCTTCCATAAGTTAATTTTCTTTCCACTGACCATGTAAATCACAAATCAATTTTCATTTAAAATGCCTGACTACAGATTGTTCCTGAAAGCTCCGAGCCTATGCTTCAGTGAACTCTCCAACATCCTTAATGTACATTAGAAAAAATGTTGTTTTTCTAAAAAATCTTTTTTTTTTTTTAAAGGAATTAATTTTACATTAAAGTCTGGCACGAGACCTGAGGCCTCCTAGTTCCCGCCTAAAATGCAGATGTATTTTTAAGGCATGAAATCACATGCAGTCAAACATTTGTCATGACAAAATTCTCTAATATGGCAACATTTCACACCAGCAGAAAGGACAAACGCACACACACACAAATACATATTACACATGCAGGTATTGGGTTTCTTGGTCCAGTTTTTCAACTAGAATTACAGATCAAGATTTAGATAAGTGTCTCTTTTATACCTGACAATTCTGTGAATATTGTGACTGTGGAAATTTTGCCTTAAAATAACAAATAAATGCTTTGGAATCCCAGATTTCCATTCAGTGGAAGATGAAGGATTTCAACCTCAGTCATTTAAATCGTAAATATACTGAGGGCCTCTCAGAAATATTCAGACAGAAAAGACGATCTTATGCTTTTGTTACGCAAATGTGAAATATCCTGATCAAAACAACTTTCGTTTGTGACAGGGTTGAGCAGTTAAGGACCAAAAAAAAATCTTTATAAACCAGGCCTCATTTCAAGTTTCAGCTCCTTAATTAAAAGCCTATGATCGTAATGGCATTCTGAATTGAACAGAGTTTTATGTTTGATCATACTCAGTTTCCCAAATTCAAAGTGTTTACATTTTTGTTTATTGTGGTAAAAATATATATAAGAAAACATTTGCCAATTCAAAAATTTTTACATGTACAACTCAGTGACATTGATTACATTCATCGTGTCAAAATGTTTAGATTTTTAAAAAAAATTCACAAATGGTATTTCTATTTGAACACAATATTGAAATATTTCAGGTGAGAAGTGCTCTGAGTTCTCATTTTCAAACTACAGTTGACAGAAGATTGTAAATCAGTAAATCATATGGTCACATAATATTCTGGAACATTCAGAAGGCAGGCACAGACATGGAGTATTGTCCCTGCTTTCGTACAGAAAACTGCACTTATGGAATCAGCCGTATTGACTGAGGGTGTCCAGGATTTCTGAAAGGCTGTGACTGAGAACTGACATGTCCTTTGTCTGTGTTCACTCCCCAAGTGAATGGCGGTCAGTCATTACAGACAGTCTGGGGCTGATCACCTGGCTTGCGTTATTATTATTCTTTTTCCCCAGTAGCAGTGATTTTTATTACTTTTTCCTCTGTATTTCATAGTAGTATCATTCTTGTGACCAACAAATTCTATTTTCAAGTTTGCTAGTTGGGGTGAGGTAAGGCAGCCATCTGTAGTTCTTGGATGTGTCCATTGGGGGGTGTTGACGGGGAGTCTCATTAGCGTTCTATCCTTACCACTTCACCTTTACTCCTCATGAGTAGCTGCAGTTTAGCTAAAAGACATAACTGGGTATGAACCTGGGAACCTATGCTGGATAGGTTAGATTGCAGCTGGATAAATTATGGATTTCAATAGCTACTTTTCCTGTTTTTATTTACTTATTCTTTTTAAGTAAAGAAATGTAACAGCATTAGTGTTCTGAACTACACATATTCCCAGACCGGGGCTTTTGCAATTGGAGAAGCACACCACTTTTTGACTGGAAGTTGGCCAAAAAATTAATGCTATTTTATGACCCCCTCATTAATCTCCTGAAAGTATGCAATACGGTTTTATGAGCACCAATGCCTTCATGATTTTTGAGGGCCTTTGTACACGGGCTCCATTCTTTTGAGGTGATCTGGCTGCCTTATCCTGTACTCTGTTCTCCACCAGAATATGGGGCAGACTGTGTAGATTATGAAAATGTAAAAAACTTGCTAGGCAAGTATAGCTCTGCTAACTTGAGTTCACACTTGACTTAAAACTCTGCATTGCATATTAAAACTTTAAAAGGTACCAGAAATGTGTAATAAATATATTAACTGCATGGGATTGGATAGAAATGCTGAGGAAGAGAATCAGCTTTTGTTAATCTAACTTGAAGCCTTTATAATGATAAAAATTTAGGCTACAGTAAAACAGGGACTAGAGAAGAGTATTTATTAGAAAAGTACATATCATACTCCAGTAGTTCCCACTAAACCGAAGCATGAACATGGTAGAAACATCCTTGGAATTCAAAGCAGGAAAAAAGGCAATACCTTGGCATGGAAGAAATTCTTACAATTCAGGAAGAAACTTAGATAGCTCTCAAAAGTATGGAAGATTTCAAGATTGGGGGAAAAAGATATCCTGCAAAGGAAAAGAGAACCTGAATCTCTCCCAAGAACACCTCAGTTGAATTCTACCAGTCAGCATTCTAATGAACAGGGCACTCTCTGAAAATCTTCTTCAAGGAAATTGTTCATTTTATCTATAGGTTGCTTTTGTGTGTGTGTGCAATGAAATCTTTAATTGTGATGGAAGATTTGCATTGCAAGAATTTCTTTCATGGCAAATATTGCTGGTATTTAACCTGCGTATACAACACATTTGTATACACCTGAAAAGGTAAATCTAACAATTATACAAATACTGTAACTATAATATTTACTGGTCCATGTGAAGAGCATGAAGCAGACATATGACGCCTTCTAAAGTGTGCATTCTCCTTATGATTGTTTAAAAATTTGGAATTATACGTAAATATGATTAAGCAATATCGGAAGCCAGTGGGTAATTAATTTCTCTCTCAAAAATTCTCCTTCAGAAGTATGTTTCTAAATCCTTAATAAATTAAAAATATGCAGTATGTTTTTCCCAAAATTAAGAAATGTCTTAACTCCTTGGTAATCCCTGTCAGTTATTTATTTTCAAGAACAAAGTTACCTGAAAAAAAAACCCTTTGGCGCTTACACAGATTTCAGTTTGTTTAATAAGAACCATAGGCATACGTATCATTCAAGAATATCCCAGAAGGGAATGCTAGAACACAATATCAGACAGAGTTGTAATGGGCCTGTTGCTTTCTTACTATAATTTTCCAATAATTTTGCAGAGGTTGTTTGCAAAGCGTTCAGGTGAATTTCTGTAAGATCCAGAAAACATTCGATTTAAATGCATTATCCAATTCAACTGAATGCTTGATATTTTTAGGCATTATCTATCTGCTAAGGATTATTCAAACTATTGACCTACCTAAAGAAATTAACAAAGGGAGCAGAAAGAGACTTTTCCCGGTAACATGTTGAACTGATGCAGTATGGATATCTTTCCTGTTTCCAATATGCAGACATTGTGGGGAAAATGTCAAAAATTTAAATATACAGGCAGAAAGGAAAATTTTCAGGCATCAGAAATCAAGAGGGGTAAAACCTGAGCAGCAATCCTATCAACTGACACCTGGCACCTTAAAAGTGGACATGGATACAGGCCTGGACAGCTTGGGGCTGATATTTGGGCACTAACACAAGGACAGGATATATGGCCTTGGACAAGGAGGCAAGGAAGAGTGTTTACACTGATCCCTATATAGAAATCCAGAACCCTGAAAGGGCCGCCCCATCAGTGAAAGGGGATTAGACAAACCCCTTTCACTAGCTAAGGGTATTCATAAAGATGTCTGTCTCTGTTAAAGGCTCTAACCAGTAACCAGTTGGGTGGAATCGATTCTGTCATGGCGACCCCATGTGTTGCAGAGTAGAACTGTGCTCCACAAGGTTTTCAAGGCTGTGACCTCTAGGAAGCAGATCACGGGGTCGTTTTTTGGAGGCACTTCTGGGTGGGCTGGAAGCACCAGCCTTCTGGTTAGTAGTTGAGCACTTAACCATTTGCACCATCCAGGGACCTTAAAGGCTCTAGGTAGGGAAAAACGTTTGTGGAAAATTGACACCCAGGTCAGAATATTTCATGGCATAGAATCTAAATTTATATAGTGTACATAGTACAGATACCTCTAAGCAGAGAAATTGTTCTGTGAAACTTGTTGGGCATTTGGCAAAGGCAGAGGCAAAGCCTCTTATTAGCAATAGTTAACACAACCCAAAGGTTAAAGGATTTCATAGAAAAACAATCTCTGCTTAAGGTGAGTTCAAAATAAAAAAAAAAAAATTATTTACCGCACAAGGAAATAATCCACCATCAGGGAGAGAGAGACAACAAGGCTTAGTTTCTCAAGTACTTAAGCTAAAAGGCAGACGGAAAGAGATTATAAAATAAGCGTATTTAAAATAATAAAAGGTAACTAAATAAGAATCGAAACCATAAAGAAGAACCAAATAGAACATCTAGAAATAAAAAAATGTAGTCTTTAAATGAAAACCTTAAGGTTAAACAGAGATTCAGCACAACTGCAGAGAGACTTAGGAAATGGCATGATAGGCCTAAGGGGAATAACACAAATGCAGCGCAAAATATAAAGAGAAAGAAAATATGTGACGGAGGCCGAGACGTGGACGATAGAATAAGCGGACCCAGAGTACATCACAGGAGTTCTTGGTGGAGACAATTGAGAGAATGGGAGAGAAGAGATAATGACTAAGATGTAAGGAATCACAAGGCCCAAACAGGATAAATAAAAATAAATCCATACTGAGGTCTTTCATAGTAAAACTGGAGAATCCCAAGGACAAAGAAAAAACAGAATCTACCACAACAACAAAAAAAGGCATTTTATCTATGAAGGAATGACATTACATTTATCGTCAACAAAAAGCAGAGGACAGGTGAAATGGAATAATTTCAATTGCTAAACATAGCTATTAATCTAGAATTCTAAGCCCAGATAAACAATAAAAAATAAGAACACAAGGAGCACTTTCAAACAAATGAAACTGTTTGTGACTAAGATATCTTCACTAAAAGAATCAAAAGGCTCTAGAAGGAAGGAATAGGACCCGTTTGTCAGTTTGTTGTACCGTGGTGGCTTGTGTGCTGCTGTGATGCCAGAAGCTATGCCACTGGTATTTCAAATAACCATCACCGATTTTAGCACAGCTTCAAGACTAAGAAAGACTTAAGAAGAAAAGCCTAGTAATCTACCTTCAAAAAATAGCCCATGAGAACCTTATGGATTATAACAGTATATTGTTCAATATAGTGCTGGAAGATGAGTCCCCAAGATTGGAAGGCTCTGAAAATGCACAGTGGTTGCAACAATGGACTCGAGGATACCAACATTGTGAAGATGGCACAGTTCCGGGCAACATTCCGTTCTGTTGTACGCGGGGTCGCCATGAGTTGGGGCCAACTAGACAGCAACTAAGAACAACAATTAAAGCTAAGTGAGCTTATAAACACAACAATAGTAAGAATAACTGATCCTAGGCAATAATAATAGAAGGAGATAGAAGAAGGATGATCAATATTAAAGGATTCTAAATTCCATTTATTATTTGGAAGGAAAGACGAAAATACTGATGAGAATTGTTAACTCAAGCACATGTTCAAAATATAAGAGTTACCACTAAAAGAATAAAAATAGGATATTTAACTTCTAATCCAGTTGATGGGAAAAAGAAAACTTGATTCATTCATTGGAATGCAAGGAAAGAGAAAAAGAGCAGAAACGCATGGTTAAAAAAAACCAAACTCACAAAACAAGATGATCAAAATAAATCCAAATATATCATTATCTACATGTCTCAACCTGGATAAATCTCAAAGGTAAAATGTTGAGAGAAAAAAGGCAAGGTACAAAAATATATTTATAGAGTGCTCTACCATTATGGAAATCCACAATCAACACCCATGGAAGCAGCAGTCAAGAAATCAAACACTGTATTGCACTGGGAGAAACCAGCTACAGAAGACCTCTTTAAAGTATTAAAAAGCAAAGATGTCACCATGAAGACTAAGGGGCATTTGATCCAAGCCCTGGTGTTTTCAATCCCCTCATATGCATGTGAAAGCTGGACAACGAATAGGGAAGACTGAAGAATTGACGCCTTTGAATTATGGTGTTGGCGAAGAATATTGACTATACCATGGACTGCCGGAAGAACAAAAAAAAGCTTTCTTGGAAGAAGTACAGCCAGAATGCTCCTTAGAAGCAAGGATGGTGAGACTATGTCTCACATACTCTGAACGTGTGATGAGGAGGAATCAGTCCCTGGAGAAGGACATGATGCATGGTAAAGGAGAGGGTCAGCAAAAGAGAGGAAGACCCTCAATGAGATGGACTGACACCGTGGCTGCAACGATGGACTCAAGCACAGCAACGATTGTGAGGATGGTGCAGGACCGGGCAGTGTTTCATTCTGTTGTACGTAGGTTGCTGAATCAGAAGCGACTCGACAGCAGCTAACCACAACAACAACCATTATGTAAAATTTTAATACATCCCGAACAATACTACATATATCAGGCTCCTACATAGTAAATGTATAGACCCATGCACAGTGGGGTAGTGGTTACCTCCAGGAGAGAGAAAGGCTATGGAACAACCGTGGGGAGAAGCAGAGGTGGATTTTAGCATAATTCATCATATTCTCATTTTCAAAATAAAAGATCCTAAAGCAAATGTTGCAAAATATTAATATCTGTTAATTCTAGATCATGCTATTATACATTTCTCTTTGTTTCAAATATGTCAAAGTAAAGAGTATAATCATTTAAAAAAAAAGGAGAGAGTTTATATTTGGTCGATGGAAATTGCTCATAAATGCTACATCCTTTTTCTCTCTGTATGGATAACAATCCCAAACATTTCCTACACTACCGCAGAGAATCCACAAAATACACTCTCCACTTTTTATTAGCAAAAAGGATCCTTTGTGATTTTCTTTTTGAGAGCGCAAATTTAAATGTATGCTAATTGTTATTTTTATTTTTAATGAACATAGCCGTTTACCACAGGTAATCTAAAATTTCCTAGTATCCATTTTTAATAAAGTAAAAAGAAATAGGTGAAATTTGTTTTAATAACATATTGAATGCAATGCATTCAAAGTATCATTCCAACATGTAATCAGTATAAAAATACTGATGAGCTACTTTGTATGTTTTTATTTTTTTAATACTAAGCCTTCGAAATCTGGTGTGGGCTTTACACTGACAGTATATCTTAGTTCAGACTAGCCACATTTCAAATGCTCAATAGCCACATGTGGCTTATGGCTACCACACTGAACTTTGCAGCTTTTGGTAATAAAAACAGCTATCATTTCATGTAGCACTTACTGTGTGTTGGGCACTAAATATTCCACACATTACCATATTTAATCCTTAAAATAAACCTATAAAACAGCTGAGGGAAGCAACTCTCAGATATCAGAGTGCCTAGCCCAAGGCCACATAGCTAGCAAGCAGTAGGGCTGGAATTACCAGTTGCCAATGAATCCACTCTGATGCATGGCGACCCCATGTGTGTCGGAGTAGAACTGTGCACACTAGGGTTTTCAGTGACTGATTTTTTTGGAAGTAGATCGCCAGGCCTTTCTTCCAAGGCACCTCTGGGTGAAC
The DNA here is from genome assembly GCF_000243295.1 of Trichechus manatus latirostris. NCBI lineage: Eukaryota > Metazoa > Chordata > Mammalia > Sirenia > Trichechidae > Trichechus > Trichechus manatus. Next base: position 1,094,976 of record NW_004444050.1, on the reverse strand, counting down.
TCAAACCTCCAACCTTGTTTGGCAGTCGAGCATGTTAACCATTTGCACCACCCAGGGACTCTGGGTTGGAATTAAACCTGGTCAATGTAATTCCTGGTGGCACAAGGGTTAAAGTGCTTAGCTGCTAACCAAAAGGTTGGTGGTTTGAACCCACCCAGCCACCCTACAGGAGAAAGATGTGGCAGTCTGCTTCTGTAAAGATTTACAGCCTTGGAAAACCTATGGGGCAGCTCTACTCTGTCCTATAAGGCCGCCGTGAGTTGAAATCGACTCAATGGCAGTAGGATTTCAATGCGATTGCAGTGCCCACTCTGTGAATCCTCACGCTCAGTGGCTGCCTACAGGCAGGAGCTTTCTCCTAATTGTTCCTCTCCTGACCATTTAGCCTCTGTGTTAACTGAACACCCCGAATCTTACTCTTACCAGACAAAATCGAAAATAATCTGGTTTGCTGGCACTTGGGTTTTCAGTTGGCTAAACACCTTATCTGAGTCCAGAGATGGTGCTAAGCATGGCCTTCTTTTGCCCAACTCTAGTCAAGGGGCTGGAGTATGGAATCTAGTATTTTCTCTGACTCAGAATCACTTCAAAATGCGGTAAAATGCATGAGAGCAACAACTTGCCAAAGAAAGGGAAAGGTTGAGATAATAGCTCAATATGCTGTAGCCATCTCAGGTCCTTCTGTCTGTATCCATTGTTCCAGTATTTGACAAACTTGTACTTCTATCCTCTCCATAAAAGTGTCTCTAGTTGGGGAAGTTGTGCACCTTTCATGGTTTCCTAATAAACTGGAAGTGAGTAACGGTACAAAATCAAAGGAAATAAAACTCCAGTTGCTGTTGCTGCTGGGGTTGCCTTCTGAATGTGGCTTATCCAATATTTCATCTGTGCTGACACCTTTCACTCTCAATTATTTGGCTGCTGTCAAAACAAATCAATCAAATTATAGCACTGTGTCTTCATGTTACCATTCCATTGTAAGTTACGGTATTAGCTTTGAAATATATGGAAGTATAAATTTTATCTCTATTATTTATTTAATGCAACTTTCTCCCACGTGAGTTATTTTCCAAACACGGCAGGCTCAAATTATCTTATGTCAAATGTTGAATATATATATGTTCTGCTCAGAATTGCTAAAATAATGACACACAGGGGAACTGAGATGCATAAAAATGTGACAAACAGCACACATACTATGTATGTTTTTAATTTTGGCTATAAACTTGGTTAGTACAGTTGATATAATTTGGGAGAATATGACACTGAACGAAAAGGTCAACGTGGAATCAAAGTTCTTCAGAGACTGATTTTGCTTACAATAAGATATAATTTTCCAAGGTAAAACATTAAAAAAAAATGAAAACTATATTATTTAAACAAGAGCTTTTACAAAACACCAGAGCCAAGCATCACAAAGCTGTTTCCACTGCCATAGACAGCTAAGGTAGGCATGACCCCAAACGTGCTTTCAAAAGAAGCAAGGAAAAAGAAAAAGGACTCAAATATTTTCATTCTGAGATTTTTAAGGCTACAACTACATTTTTAAATAATAGATTTAAATCAATTGAGTTGCTTTTCAGCAAAAGAGCAAACACTGTTGAAGCTTTTATGTACAAGATCTTAAAATAGCTTCTTTATACTTGGAAACTTGGCATGTCCTTAGAAGGTAAATATCAAACTAGCAGATACATTTTTTTTTTTTTTTGGCTCCTTCTTGTTGCACTCTGGATATATAAGGGTAAAACAACAGTCACAAGCTCCAACGTGAATGAGTAGATTATGTCTAACGAACGAGAATTCAAACACAGAAGCCCCAGCATAACCTGGAGTGGAATAAGTGAGGAGGCAATAAGTCCCTTGAGGAACTGTCATTTCTACCCTCTACATGTTCTAGGGGGAATAATATGTTGGAAACTCTCTCCCAGTCTCTGATGAGACTACCTCTTCCCCTTTCATGGCTTGTATTGTGATGTACCTTCCCTAACCTCTTCTCCCCCAGAAATTTCTTCCCTTCCTGGCTTCTGTCATATATGTTGATGGTTTCTACGTCAGGATCTCCAGCACAAATCCCGTTCTCTGTTCCAAACCCTGTATTTCCAACTGTCTACTAGTATTTCCATTTAAATAGTTCACAGGAAACTGAACAGATCATGTCAAATAGAACTAAAAATCCCCCTGTCTTTCCTCCCATCCCACCATGTTTAATCCACCATCAAGTCCTATCAAACCCATCTTCTTAATGTCTCCTAAATCAGACCCTTGCTCTTCATCACTGCCACCAGGATCTTTCTCCCCTGGGTTACTGCAATATCCTCCTAACTAGATTGTAGATCCCAGTGCCTACCACAGTGCCTGGCAAATAGCAGATGCTTAGTAAGTATGTGTGGAATCGATCAATCAATCTTTGTGCACAGTTGATGGAAGGAAATGAGGTTTAGCTTTTCCCTAGAGAGGCTGAGAAATAATAACTGTGACCTCTCATTGGTAGTCTGCCCTGCAGCAATTATACACAGAAGAGAAGACAGGCCTTTCTTGGAGAGTGCTAGCTCTCCACTCCCTAAACAGTGGGCTGAGGGGAATTGGGGACCATTTTCTATTTCTGTATTTTCAATACCTGCCCCCTTTACACATTCACCTCCACAGATAGAGAAGTCTTCTTTATTTTGATTCCAGAGGAAAGATGAACAAATGAGCCCGGTTCCCTCTCATTCTTTACTATAGGTGTGTGGTTGAGAGGAATTTCAACCACGGTCCTTTCCTCACTTAGGCATCAGTGCCATTCTAGAGGCAGCCATCTTGCAAAAGGGCTAGTCACTTTTGCCAACTCTTGTAGCTGGCTTGGAATCTAATCCAGCTTGCACACCCTAGTGTAGACACACTGCTAGATGCCATCAAAAGCCCTGATAGATTTACAGCCTTATTATGTGCAAACTGGGGATCACATTACTTCCCTGCCTTATGCTTTGAAAATAAATGCCTTGGCTTTGCTTTGACATTTATGTGGCAGCTGGAAACCATTATCCTCTGACAATGCTTTATTCCATTGACAGTATCTCTTAAATGCGCAGTATACTAGTCATACTCCTCATCCATGTGCTTGCAGTTTAATCCACAACCCCAGTGCCTCAGTGACGCCTGCTTCAAGGATAATGTACTGCAGAACGGGCTTCTCCAGGTATTTCAAATAAAAAGTCTGAAGCCTCAGAGACATGGAGGTTTGAAAAACTGCCAAAGTAAGACACATTGCAACTACTTTTCATAACTTCTTTATAGTGGATTTGGTATTATTATATGGTTTGTCATGTGGGGCTCTTCAGAATAACACTGCAAATGGAAATTTAGGTACTAGCTATGTTTCATATTGGACTTGGTGACAGCCAGCCAAATATCAGAGGCTGAGAAATCATTGCATACTAAAGCCAGAGCCAGTTCTTCTCATTTCGAGCCACTGTGGCTTGTATTGCATTGTCCTTTTCTGTGAGTGGTCTTAGATGTCTCCTCTAATGTTCATGACATTCTCGGGAAGCAACTTGCTGAGTGTGGGCATCGCTTAATAGCACGAAAGCAAACCACAAGGCAAAGCAGCATGTGTGGACAATTAGGCGTTTTGTTCTTCATGAATGGTACCAGAATGCACGGGACGTGTTCCACCTCCCACCCACCTACTGCTCACCAACAATTTCTTCTTCAGTCCACATAATCAAGTCTATTTAAAGGTAATCTAATTAGTATTCAACATTGCTCATACATCCTTAATGTGTAGGTGTATAATAAATGTAAACAAATAAATACATAATATCCATGCAAATATCAGGGCATAATTTCGCTGTCTTCAAGTAAATTCATCTCTAACATATCAGTGCTTGGTACAGGGCCCTGTGTATAGTGGATACTCGGGTGCTTTGATGGCCACTTGCCACACACAGGAGAGGCATCCAAGGTCCTAATACTGCCCTGTTCCTGCTCCTCTGCAGTCCCTGAGAGGTGCAAACAGCTAAAATGCTCAGCTACTAATCAAACGGTGGGCGGAAGAAAGGACTGGCAATCTACTTCCAATAAAAGCAACTATTGAACACCCTCTGGAGCACGGTTCTACTCTGACACACACAGGTAGCCATGAGTCTGAGTTGACTGGATGGCAAGTGGTTTTCCTGCTCCTCCAGCCTGATTTCTTGCCCCCCTTGGACTCTTAATTCACTTGAACAACAACCAAAACTTGCCAACAAACTCCATGCTCCTCAAGCCGTCTTCTCTACATCGAATGCTCTCTTTATTTCTCTTCACTTGACTAATTTCTACTAATTCTTTAAAATTCATTCACTCATTCTCGAGTACCTATTACGAGTCAAGCATTGTTCTAAGGTTCTTGAGCCACATCACTGAACCAAGCCAAGATCCTCATCACAGGGTTTACGGTCTAGGGGCAGAGTCAGACACAAACAATAGATTTATACACAGGTGTCCTCCTCTGTAGAACCAGAGCCAAGCATCGCAGTGCTGCTTCCACTGCCCTAGACGGCTATGTAGTCATGACCCAAAATGTTTAAAAGAGAAGAAAGGATAAGGAAGTACTCAAACATTTTCATTGTGAGATTTTAAGGTTATGTTGAAGGTAGTAAGTGTTACAAGAAAAGGAGATAAAGGAAAGCAGGTAAAGGGAAACAGGAGTGCTGGGTGGCAGAGAGGGAGTTAGGCTTGTTCTTTCTGGGGAAAGAGTGTTTCACGCAGAGGGAACAGCACATGCAAAGGCCCTTGGGCAGGAGTATGTCCAAGGAGACCAGAATGTCTTCACACTAAAGCTGATTAAATTAAAAGGCAGTGGAGGGAACGGGAATGAGAAGGCAAAATAAATTAGACTCAAGATATATGTATTGGGGAAAACTTTGGCACATGGAACTAACTGGAACAAAAAGATCAGAAGCAGTCTCGGTTTCTGAGAAGACTATATTCTCAAAACCAAATCAAACCCCATTGCCGTCAAGTTGATTCCTACTCATAGCAACCCTAGAGGACAGAGTAGAAGTGCCCCATAGGGTTTCCAAGGAGCAGCTGGTGGATTTGAACTGCCGACCTTTTGGTTAGTAGCCACAGCTCTTTAACCACTGCGCCACCAGGGCCCCCAAAGAAGCTACAAATCTCTAACTGTTGGAAACTTCAAGCAACCTTCAGTTCCCCCAAGCTTCCACAAGCCACCCACGGACTGAGAAAGTATCCAAAGAAAGGTACTTTCCTCAACTTTCTCTTCAGATATGACCAAGGAAGTTAATGGACAGAGAAGAATCTCCCAGAGATTGTAGTCAAGGGCCATAGAGAACAATGGCCAAGTGTGCTTCCCTAGAAATGCCCAGTCAAGGAAACCTCTCTCTAGGTCCAGGGAAGGGGAGCTTCATAAAGTCTGCTCACTGGGACATCAGAATTTCCATGGAGATATATAAACAAACTGTGGTATATTCTTACAGTAGAACGCTACTTGGAAATTAAAACAAATGAACTGATACAACAACATGGCTGAATCTCAAAAACATTTTGCTAAGTGAAAAAAGCCAGCAGAGAATACATACTGTATGAATCCATTTATGTGACGTTCTAGAACAGGCAAAACTAATCTATAGTGACAGAAGGCATGTCAGTGGTTGCCTGGTTGGAGGAATGGGATTGACTGAAAAGGGGCACAAGGGAACGTTTTGGGAATAATGAAAATGTTTTATGTATTGATTGTGGTGGAGGTTACATGAGTGTATGCAATTATCAATTGAACAATTATCATTGAACTGAAAACTTAAGATCCACGCATTTTATGGTATATAAATAATACCTCAATGAAAACAAAATAAAAACGAAAAGGAAATGTAAAATAACTTGCACATGACATTCCTAACCCAAGTACTATTCTTAAACACGCTTTACCATGTACTTCTGGCAGTCAGGGAAAACCAGGGCAGGTGTCCTGCCCGCGCTAAGGGCAGAGAAACTATCCTTGGCCTTGATTTTTCAGCTTGCCTTGAACCTAATTGCTTTTCCGTGTTCAGGTTAAGTGGCACTGTCTAATGTATTTTTGGTCATTAATTTAAATGTTATGCTTGACTTAACTGGGATGTTCACACTTCTATATAAATCTCCTCCTTAGGACATTTGTATTCTCCATTCATGTAGCCCTATAGTGATTAGTGAGTCATCCTAGCCTGTGCCAGGAGAACAAGTCACTAACCTGAATCATGTGTCCTAGAGGCAGACACACCTCTGCCGTCCCATTAACCCCTTTGCTGTGTGTTGTCACTAGTGTTGAGGCTGTATGTATCTACATTTTGTGTGTAAGTTAAACAAAAGCAAAAAAATCCACCATGTTTACCATGAGTTCCATAAAAACCAAACCCATTGCCGTCGAGTCAGTTCCAACTCCTTAAAACCAAAAAACCAAACCCGTTGCCGTCGAGTCGATTCTGACTCATAGCGACCCTATAAGACAGAGTAGAACTGCCCCATAGGATTTCCAAGGCTATAATCTTTACGGAAGCATATTGCTACATCTTTCTCCTGTGGAGTGGCTTGTAGGTTCGAACCCTGATCTTTCAGTTAGAAGCTGATTGCTTTAACCACTGTGCAACCAGGGCTCCTTGAGTTCCATAAAGAATCTTTTATTTTGCTACATCAAATAATAGTCTCTGTTCCCATATTAGAACAATTGCAAATTCCATTTTTAGTAAAGCTATCTGTGTTTTTAAAGAAAATAAGTAAAATGGGAGACGCTGATTTTTTTAAGAGTTTATAAAGTATGTGATAGATCTTAGTAATTTTCTTTGTTTGAGGTTTATAACAATTATTCATCGTATTTCACAGGCGTGGGTTTGCTGACAGCCAGTTGAAACCAAAGCAATGTGAGTATGGGACAAAGGACACAGCAATGGAGGCCCAGGAGTAGGTGATGATGGTAGGTGCTTGGAAGGAGAAAAGGGACATTCCAAGGTGAGATAGGAGAGGGCCATGAACTGCACCTACCTGCAGGGAAACAAGGTGTTGAAGAGTCAGTCATTTCTAGCTCTGATCTGAGATTAGAGCATTTATGGCTTACATCTCAGCCAGAACTTCCCTTAAAATAGCCAGAACCTAGACCTGACCTTTGGCACGTGAGGTAAGAGTTTGTCTCAATCTTAGTCCACATCATAGGGGGTCCTACTTGTCTACTCAGTTATCCCAGTAGACAGGCCAACATAATGCCTGCTGTACCCAGTGCCTCTTCGGCTGATGAAAGAGGCCTAGCATTGTTCTTAAGTATGTTTGCCCGTGTTCTGAACCATGCCAACCTGGCTTCCCCCTCCCACCCACATTACAGCCGATTGGACGAGAGTGGACACCTCACCATGGGACCATCAATCTCTAGTCTGGCTAGGTAGCCTAGTATAAAAAGGCTCAGCCACACAGGAATTTTCTCTCTTTGAGAGTTTGAAGTTTAGATAGAGATGGAGATAGGGATAAAGATAGAGGCGATGGAGGTGGGGATAGAAATGGAGGGCTCTTAATGGGTGCATGGGTTGGAAAGATGCAAGTACTCAGAGGACACAAAACAATGTGTATGAATCAACATTATGGGCTAAACAAAAGCTAACCAGTGCAGTAGAGAAAAGTCATGAGAAGTGTTGTGACTTGATCTGTGTCTTCTAAAAAGATAGGTTGAAGTCTAACCCTGGTACCTATGAACATGAGTTTGTTTGCAAAATAATCTTTGAAGATGTTATCAGTTAGATTAAGATGAAGCTATACTGGAATAGGATGGGTCCTAATCCAATGGGAGTGACATTTTTATAAAAGAGAAGAAGACACACAGAGACAGGGAGACAGAGGAAGGATGTCACAAGATGCTGCAGCCGCAAGGCAAGGAATGCCTGGAGCTACCAGAAGCTAGGAGAGAGTATGGAACAGATTTTCCCTCGAGCCTCCGAAGGAATCAACAAGGCCGATACTCTGATCTCAGACTCCCAGACTTCAGATCTTTGAGGCGATAAATTTCTGTTCTTATAAGCCACTTGGTTTGTGGTATTTTGTTACAGCAGCCTTAGGAAACTAATACAAGAGGGAGCAGGAGAAGAAGGGGGAGAAGTTATTGGTCATTCTGTAAGTGAAGGCTAGACACCTGCCTGCTGAGGAGGGGAAGATGACAGCCTGCAGCGTGGAGAGTCCCTGGATTCTTTAATGCCCAAACTTCATTCCAGGATCCCTAAGAATCCAGTGACCCTTATCCTAAGTTCCCACAAGATTTCTAACTCCTTACTCATGTGCATCTTCTTGCAGTAAGACCCCACCCATCCTTGAGCAGGAATCTGAGGAGAAAGGGAAAGCCATTGCCAGTCTATGCAGATGGATTTTCTGCTGGGCAATATGATCTCTTTTGCAGCAATGCGAAGCGTTGGCTGGATAAAATCTCAGACAAGAGCTGCAAGAATACTTGCATGATGCAAGAAAACTCCTCTGGGTCTTAGGCACAGGAATGTCCTAACAAAAGTGAAAATGTTTCCCAACAAGTTATCCTCTTCAGTCATTAGCCTCCTCTAGAAACCAGGGGTGGTGAGGGAGACCAGGAAAATAAAAAGAAAAAACCCAAAACTAGTTGCCGTTGAATCAACTGCAACTCATGATGACCCCATCCGTGTCAGAGTAGAACTGTGCTCCATCGCGTCTTCAGTGGCCTTTTTTTTGGAAGTAAATCACCAGGACTTTCTTCTGAGGTGCCTCTGGGTGGACTCGAACCTCCAACCTTTCGGTTAGCAGTCAAGTATGTTAACCATGTGCACCACCAGGGACTCCTAGGAGAATTAATGAGGGCATTCATCACAATACACACGCTCCTCCCATCCTCACTCCCATAAGAAGAATCTCAGAATCTGGGGGACGGCCCTGCTGGCAATATTGGGGGGTTGCCAAGTTAAATCTGTAAAAGCTCTCCAAACTGGCATTTCTTAAAGTTTAATGTGCACAGAAATGACAGGGGATCTTTTAGAAAGGCAGATTCTGCTCAGAGGGCTGGGTTGGTGCCCAAGATGCTGCATTTCTAGCGAGCTCTCCTAAGACACTGATGCTGCTGGTCTGGGGCCCGCACTTGAGGAGGGAGTGTGTCATGGCCACCCCACCACCCTGCCCGAGTGGAGAAAAGTAGCTCTCAGTGTAATGGCTTGTCGTGAGTGCTCACTGAAACACACCTGTGATACACGGCCTCACGGTGCTGAGCGCTATTTCATGTCACTTGATCGGGGAATGTAAATGCACAGGCTCTCAATCACTTAGGTAAAAGGGAAAACACCTGAAAACTCATCCCTGCATTCCAAACCATTAAGAAACTGATGTCAGTCTTTTTTTTTTTTTCTTAGCAAAATTGTAATTTTGAGCTGGAAGAGCAAGCAGACTAGAGGGCCAAGTAGGAAGGTCGAAGAAGAGTCAGAAACAATTCCAGCTGGCCAAGTTGTTTCAGGAATAAAACCTTCACAGTTCACAATGAGGAAAAGGGGAACATCCCTGACTAAAGGCACCACAGAGGAAAAGGCACTGCCAACTTTAGACTAGGCGTTGAGAACTTAAGTCCCTCCCCCTCACACTGACCAATCAAGTCCATGCTTTATAAAACCACCTTAGATGGTGGGGTTTCTACTATAGATGGGCAGACTTACTAGCCATTTTAAAAGACTCTTAAAAGCATTGGATTGAGGTTAGTGTGCTTATTGTAAAGGGGCAGGCTGGTGGAGGGTGGTGAGCATTCCACCCCGGCTGTTGACTATATGAATGTGTGTAAGGATTCCTTGAGAGGTATTTATAGATGATTTACAAGACTGCTACCCTTGAGGAAGGATGATACTCAAGGATATCTAGGACTGGCTGGGTCTCAGAGTCACCCAGGACCCTGAAGCTAACTTCTTGCACTGCCAGGCATCTATTCACCAACCCAGGAGTCCTACCACCTTCTGCCATGTAAGCTAGGAAGCTACACAAACCATAGGCATACTTCCTAGGGGCTCTCGGGGGCAGCAGTTGGTTCCCTAAAGGTTGGGAGATCAGCCGTGGGTCAGCTGCTGGCCAACTGGTCAGCTTTTGCAGCCCACAAAATGGCTGGCTGGCATTGCCCTGCAAGTTGTGGTCATTGATTTTGGACACCTTGGAGATATGGAACATTTTCTTCTGCTGTACATAGGGTCAGTATGAGTTAGAACTGACTTGGCAGCACCTTACAACAACCACCACCATCCACTATAATATCACTGAAATTTCAAGGATGGAGACAAAGGGGGAAATGTTAGATTGTAGATGGTTAGTAGGCAACTCCAATATACTTTTGATGATGATACAGAAAGTGGTGCAGAAGCAAAAACTGAAGGATAAAAGGGGCTTGATCTCTGGTCAAGCCTACTTAATCAGGTCACAAACCTTGGGAGTCATAAAAAAAATCCCAAAGTATAAGCTAATACTTACATTTAATATTAAAATGAAACAAAAGAGACAATCTTGATGGAAATCTACATTGCACCAGTCACTAATTTTGAACCTTAAAATAACGGGTAATAAAATCCTACGAATACCAAATCATAATAAAGATATACCAAGCCTAATTTTGTGGGCTCTGACTTTGGCATCCACTTTAACCAAGGGGGATTAATGCATGACCTAGGAGTTCTGCAAGCTTATGTTTATTTATAATATTCTATATTCCTGTAAGCACACAGGTTCCAAATGGAAGGTTGCATTTTGATAATGCCCATTTCTTCATTAAGATTTCATAATCCATCTGCATTAAAAAGCCTCTCCTTACACTTTATTGCTCCTGCTTTCACCTTGTATATTCTTGCCTTATTTGCTTAATCCTAGATCCTGGCTTCCCAGGCACTCTCAAATTTGAAACAAGCAAAGTTTGTGCATTAGCGTGTCCTGGGTATGCATGATTTATGAATGGCAGGTTCCTTGGCACAATTTAATAGTATGAAAGAGAAATTGTTTTAAACATTAAAGTGAAAATCAAGAAGGGGCAGTTATAGGTGGAGCATTAAGACACATAGCACGTAAAGAAGTTTGAACCAAGAATTAACCAGTTCTTACAGGGTCTGTTTCTCAACCTATGGACTGAGGCTCTGACCTACTCAATACATTATAAGAAGGCCTGAAATAACACTTTAAATTGTTGTTCTGGTAACTTACCCAGCCAAACCCTCATTCTGCAAAAAAAAAAAAAAAAAAAACATGAATTGCTAGCATTTGTATCAATGGAAAAAATAAATATCTTTGACCAGTCCAAAATAAATGTACAATTAAATAAATGTGTATTTGTAAATAAATTAGGCATCCTATTTATATTCAAGCCATTTCTCCATTATAATAATTCTTCCTCTGATAAAGTCTTTTGTAGATCAGTCTATCTGTTCACGTTATCAAATCTTTCTGAGAAAAGTCAAAACTTCTATGAAAGCAAGAGAATTCCCTTCCTGAGTAAAATTAGAGTCTGACTCTTATTATATGCCCATGTAATATAAAGGTTTGATATAGAAGTCTATTTTTCTCATTGCAAAACATAACCCAAAATAATAATAGTTTTTCTTTAATGGTTATAACTAAAAAATACTTAGTAAGCAAAACAAT
>NW_004444050.1:1081965-1082757 GCF_000243295.1 Trichechus manatus latirostris | reverse complement strand
CCTCCTAGCTGTCCGGCCATGTTGAAGGGAATGAGGATAGGCTGGTTGAGGGCAGGCGTGCCTCCAGGCATCACGCCAGCGACAGCAGAGGCCAACTGCTGTGCGGTCAGAAGTGGCTGCAAAGAAACAGATAAACCTAGCTCACTTGACAGTGGAACAAAGGCATGGGCTTTTAGAAAATTTCCCTCCCACTTAAGCAACAGCAGAAAGTTCCTGAACAAGTGGTAAAGAAAAAAAGAGATTGACTGGTAGAAAAAAAAAAAATGTTTTTAATCACATTTTATTTATTTGTTTGGATAATTTCATTTGGTTTGGATGTCCTCTGAGGAGCTCAAATACCTTTAAGAGTAATAATACTTTACACTTACATGGTATTCATCCAGTGAATTTTCATTCAACCCTACCTTCTAATATTTGAAGCTTCAGCTGATTTAGCTTGTGCTGTTCCAGAAAGTACTCATGGGGATCAGCAGAATTTATTGGATTAAAAATAGCAATGCAGTATTATTTTTGACTATTAAATTAGCAAAAATAATGTAAAAGATTTACATGATGTAACTGAGACTTCAATGCAACTATTATGTGGATCTATGACAATTGTCAGTGTACACGGGCACAATCTTTTTGGAAAGCAATTTTGAACTATGTGTCCAGAGCTACAAAAATATTCACCCCCCTTTCACTCAGAACAGCTACTGCTGGGATATAGTCTGAAGACATAATTCAAAAGAAAAAAAGATAAATGAAAATATGCATTATATTTTAAAATACATAAATGTTGAAAAATAGTTT
>NW_004444050.1:1079863-1081668 GCF_000243295.1 Trichechus manatus latirostris | reverse complement strand
CATTACTCTAACATACTTTGCCCAGTTAAAATGACATAAAATTCATGTTTATGTCCCATATTTATCCAATAGCTATTGTTTGGTAATGGCAAGGCAGCCTTATAGTGGTCTGCTTGCTTGCACTAGATGTGTTTGAGTGCAGGGCGTGGGACTCCTCACCAGGATGACATAGGAAGGGTTCCTGCCCTGGTCAAACCAGACGACAGGAAGGGCCATTTGATCTTAAAGTTCTTGATCCAGGACTGTTTTCCTTCCCCAGTAGGTGACGTGTCACCAATATTCTCGATGTCCCTATTTTTCCTAGGGGAATTAATACAAAACTCTTATCGAGGGGTTTAAACTTTTTGTTAATGTAGCATGATTCTACAAAGAAAAGAGTAATTAAATACAGGCATAGTACAAAGCCCGAGATACAACACCTAGACACTATTCTAGTGATTTGGAGTCCCTACGTGGTGTAAATGGTTAAGTGCTCAGCTGTTAACTAAAAGTTCAAAGGTTTGAGTCTACCCAGAGCTGCCTTGAAAGAAAAGCCTGGTGATCTACTTCTGCAAAATCAGCCATTGAAAACTCAGTGGAGCACAGTTCTACTCTGACACACATGGGGTCGCCATGAATTGGAGTCAACTTGATGGCAACTGGTTTTATTTTAATGCTTTATATATATTCATTCAGTTATCCAACTGATGAGGTATTAGAGGGGTTAAGCTGCTTTTCAAAGTCCCAGATCTAGCAGGTAGTGATGGTGAGGAGGGGTTCAAGTCCTGGCAGTCAGCTCCAGAGCCCTTTCTCTTCACCACCTCTTACTTCATGGAACAGATTAAGGGGGGCTGTTTTATCTGACGAACAGGGGTGGAGTGAGCCTACTCATTGGCCATTCCCTGCACCCTCCTTCTAAGGCCTCTTCTGGAGGACTCTGAGGAATCCCTAGTACTCCACACAGCCTAGTTTTAAAACCACAGCTTCAAACGCCATAGGCCTAGCTCCTACTATATTTGCTATACTTTACTAAATTCACACAAAGTAATTTTGCCTCCCTTAAAAAAAAAAAAAACAAAAGCTACCCTAATGCACAAAATAAACGTATTTTGAGGATAAGAACAAAACCAATCGCTGACCTCAGAGCCTCAGATTCCTGGTGTTACATCACTGCCAACAGCAATATTAGGGTGAGAGGAAAGACAAATGGATACTCTTCAGACTGTATACAGGCTGAAGATTTGGGTTTTTCGTCCTGTAGCATTTTTTAAAACAGAATTTGAGGGCTTAAGTCAGGGCATGCACCCGCCCATTAGTCATAGTCCCCACCACTCCTCACTGTCCTGGATCTGTTCCGTTACTTATCTAAGAGGCATTAGAATTTGTTACCCCTAGTAACCCTAGTGGCGCAGTGGTTAGAGTTTGGCTGCTAACTAAAGGGTTAGCAGTTCAAATCCACCAGGTGCTCCTTGGAAACCCTATGGGGCAGTTCTACTCTGTTCTAGAGGGTCGCTGAGTTGGAATCGATTGGATGGCAACGGGTTAGTATGTTCACGTGCGCACGCACACAAACACATACACGCACACATATGCACATACGCACAAGGCATCTGAGATGGATGTTGGGATGTCAGGCCATAGGGACACTTTGTGGCAGCTGGAACAAGAAAGTCAAGACCAACCCAAGACCTCAGCTTGGGCTTTCTAGCCTTGAACTGATGAGCCATCAATGTGCTGGAAGCGATTATTTTTTAGGAAAAAACTATGACAGCAAAAGGGAGAAAAAAGGCCAAGTCTCAGCTTCACTTTCCATAAAAGCGAAGTGA
>NW_004444050.1:1048155-1078198 GCF_000243295.1 Trichechus manatus latirostris | reverse complement strand
ATTGAAATAGTTGTAATCCCACACTGACGCCAGGGAGCCCCACTATGCTAGACAGAGAACACAACTGACTTTCTTCACCAGAATGCTACTGGATGCCAAAGCGTGCAAAACCAAATTCCACCAAAGCAGCAACTCTTTCCAACCCCATAAACATTACAGTTTCTCTGTGAGTGCTTATGTACTTTGTTGCAAGACAAACTGTAGGTACTCAGCAACAATAAGTACATTAAATAAATAAATGAACAAACACATAAATAAAGCTAGCAGCAATTTTCGAGGGTTTCCAGTTGGTAGCTTTTGTTTTCTTGAGTTTTCTAATGGGTGGGGAGTGGGGAGAAATCCATTTCCAAGCAGAACTTAACACGATCCTCTTTCCCCAGTGTTTGTCCTATGAATAGCAAGTGGAAGACAATTCAAAACCTGTTTACTGGCATGCCATGGACAACCAAGAAAAAAAGGATATGATTCTGTCACACTTATAAATTTTAAAGAAGGTATTATTGGCTCATTTAAAACAAATTCTTCTATATATTCTCCAAAGGGATAGACTCATAAATAATGGAAATGTGGAGAAAATACTTCAGCACATTAAGCTACAAATAAAATTGACTGCTACATATTATTCAATTGACTTCTATCTCCACAGTGATGTGTCAATCATAACAGCATTTTATAATAGGATTAAGCAATAAATGTGCAAAGCCATTATGCAGAAATCAAAAAATCTGATTAATTTGTAATATTTTTGGAGTGTAGAAAGTCCGAAACGGACATTGCTTGGGGAATACTTACAAGCATTCTATTGAAATTTCTAAATTGATTTGGAACAAACTAATAAAAACACAGACTTGCTGACATTTTACAAAGTGAATTCTGTCAAAATATGTTTGGCATTTTAATGATTGCTGTCATTTAATAACAAGGGTAAGATGACCCATCACAAGATGCCAACAATTCCCCCTTATTCAGGACAAGACCTTTCTTCTAAACTTTTGTATATGTGATTATTTATTACGGTTGAAAGGCAGGATGTTTTAAACAGAAAGGTACAATATGCAGTGTAAACCTCACAACCTCTGTTCTTCTAGCTGCAAATCCTGTTTTGCCTTAAAATTCTCAGCAGAGTGTTCTGTGCTTTTATGGTACTAACAGGTCCCAATCTGATGCTTTTGGTCAAATATTCGGATTAGGTAAATTCTCAGATGGCTAAAAATCCACTTCAGTTTAGTTTTTAAAGCTGTTTCTAAAATTGCTGTCTTCCCACACTCTCCAGGCATTGAATTTTATTTACATCAGCCTGCACAAAGAAAGTTTTATAATACACAGAAAAATAAAATCTTTTTAAACAATTAAAAACTATGTACCTTAGTTTTTTGTTTTTTTTTTTAATTTTATGGTACATCGGACCCTTCCGTCTTGTATTTCTTTCATGTGTACCAGGCTCACTTTTTGTCTCTTTTCCTAATGATGCACCATTGGTATGCTGAAGATCTGCCTCATGCAGGCACTGTATCAACAAAATTGTGTGTTTGTTACCCGTAACTCTATACAGATTACATTTGCTTACATTTTATTTTTTGTTGCTGGAGGCCCTTCCAGTAGCTTGTTCTGAGTCTGGTTATGCTCAAAAACCATGTTCGGTTCAGTACAGGGCAATTCCACACAATTTCATGTGTAAAATGAAGTCTTTCACAGACTCTAGAGGAGATTATGTATGCTCTCCTGCCTGGATCAAAAAGTAATGTTTCTTCTTAATGCACATTTTCATTTCCCCCAAACACATGTATCACGCTTAACCTTGTAGGATCGTAAAGTCAACTGTCTGGTTGTAAAGAGGCTCCTGAATCAGGTGCCTTCTTGGAATCAGAGGGGGAATCCAGCGGTCGGAAGGAATAGATGAAGTCAGTTAAGGGGGTCAGAGAGATTTGAAGCAACACTAGGCCATACGTTAGAAGAGAATTTGAGGTTAGATGTTTCTGTGGGTTCAGACAGGGAAACACAACCTTGAATGGGTTGGGCAGGTCCCTCTTGATCCAGAGTCAAGGAAACAGGATCAGCGTGTTACATCCCTGGAGACAAAGGAAGTCCAGGAAAGGGCCCAGCATTCAAGTTAATAGTCTCAGCCTTTTAGGCAACAATTACGGGCTCTGTTGAGGGGACTGGTTCAGAGGTAGAATTCTTGCCTCCCGTGAGGGGGACCCAAGTTTGATTCCTGGCCAATGCACCTTAACTATAGCCATCACCCATCTGTCAGTGGAGGCCTGCATGTTGCTATGATGCTGAACAAGTTTCAGGAGAGTTTCTAGACTAAGACAAGCTAGGAAGAAATGCCTGGCAATCTACTTCTGAAAATCAGCCATTGAAAACCTTACGGAGGACAGTTCTGCTCTGACACATGCAGTCACCGTGAGTGGGAATCAACTTGATGGTAACCGGTATGGGATCTGGAGCCCTGGTGGCACAGTGGTTAAGAGCTCGGCTGCTAACCAAAAGGTCGGCAGCTGAAATCCACCAGCCGCTCCTTGGAAACCCTGTGGGGCAGTTCTACTCTGTCCTATTGGGTCATCATGAGTCGGAATCGACTCTACGGCAATGGGTTGGTTGGTTGGTTGGTTGTGGGCTCTATTAGGGGAGGGACTGTGTTCATTGGCTCATCATTTATGCCCACTCCCTAGTGTAGGCGTTTCATTCATAAAACCCCAAAACCCATTGCCGTGGAGTTGATTCTGACTCATAGTGACCCTATATTTCATTCATATTTATTGAATATTCATTTACGAGAAATAGAGGCTTGGCTTTTGATTTGGAGTGGTATAATTTCTTCAAGATAGGTATTGATATCCACTTGACTATTTACTAATATTTATTGAGCAAGTTGTGGTTCTTGTTAGTTGCCGTCAAGTTGATTCGGAGTCATGGCGACCCCATGTTGGAAATGTTTTTGAATTATTAGCTTATTGGTAAATTCTATCTCAATTCCAGTTTTGGTTTGAAAAGCAGTTTGAAGTCAGGGTTAAAAGCAAGGAATTTAAAAAACTTTTCAACTCTGCCTGAATTTAAATTTAGCTCTGACACTTCACTGGGTGTGTGCACTTGGGAGGAGTTTTCAACTTCTTTATGCATCAGTTTTCTCTTGTATAAACCCATTGCCGTCGAGTTAATTCCAACCCATAGCGACCCTATAGGACAGAGTAGAACTGCCCCATAGAGTTTCCAGGGAGAGGCTGGTGGATTCAAACTGCTGACCTTTTGGTTAGAAGCTGAGCTCTTAAACACTTCGCCACCAGGGCTCCTTCTCTTGTATAAGATGGGGATAATAATAGTACCTGTGTTATAGAGTTGCTATTGTGAGGACTAAATGTAAATTGCTTGAGATAGTGCCTGCCAGCCACATTTAAGTGCTATTTGTGTTGGCTATTATTATTTAATAATATTGAATAGGCTAATGGAGACCTGGTGGTGCAGTGGTTAAAAGCTACAGCTGCTCATCAAAAGGTCAGCAGTTTGAATCCACCAGCCTCTCCCTGGAAACTCTATGGGGCAGTTCTACCCTGTCCTGTAAAGGTCGCTATGAGTCAGAATCAACTCAACAGCAATGGGTTTGGTTTAATATGATAATATTTAATATTATTTGTTCATAATAATCAACTTTCCCAAGTCATCTCAATACAAATGAGTGTCCTTATGTATAAGCCACATTCCCTTACACAAAACATTGTCTACTATAGTGCTGGAAGATAAGCCCCCTAGGTTGGAAGGACTCAAAATACAAAGTGGCCACAACAATGGACTAGAGCAGACCTTGTAGGATGTTCTGTTTTTGTTGTCCATGGGATCACCAAGACTTGGAGCTGACTCCAGGCACCTAACAACAACAAACAACACATACATATGTTGTTTGTTGTTGCTAGGTGCCATCGGGTCAGTTCAAACTCATAGTAACCCTGCGTAGAACTGAACAAAACACTGCCGGATCCTGCGCCATCCTCACAATAGTTGTTAAGCAGGAGCCCGTTGTTACAGCCACTGTGTCAATCCATTTCATTGAGAGTCTTTTTTTTGCTGACCCTGTACTTTACCAAGCATCATGTCCTTCTCCAGGGACTAGTCCCTCCTGATAACATGCTCAAAGTATGTGAGACGAAGTTTCGCCATCCTTGCTTCTAAGGAGCGTTCTGGCTGTACTTCTTCCAAGATAGATTTGTTCATTCTTCTGGCAGTCCATGGTATACTCAATATTTTTCACAAACACCATAATTCAAATGCATCAATTCTTTAGTCTTCCTTATTCATTGTACAGCTTTCACATGCATATGAGGCGATTGAAAACACCATGGCTTAGGTCAGGTGCATCTTAGTCCTTAAAGAGACATCTTTGCTTTTCAGCACTTTAAAAAGCTCTTTTGCATCAGATTTTCCCAATGCAATATGTCGTTGGATTTCTTGACTGCTGCTTCCAGGGGTGGTGATTGTGGATCCAAGTTAAATGAAATCCTTTACCACTTCAATATGTTCTCCATTTATCATGATGTTGCTTATTAGTCCAGTTATGAGGATTTTTATTTTCTTTATGTTCATGTGTAATCCATACTGAAGGCTGTGGTCTTTGATCTTCATCAGTAAGTGCTTCAAGTCCTCTTCACTTTCAGCAAGCAAGATTATGTCATTTACATATCCCAGGTTGTTAATGAGCCTTCCTCCAATCCTGATGCTGCCTTCTTCTTCATATAATCCAGATTCTCAAATTATTTGCTCAGCATACAGATTAAGTAAGTATGGTGAAAGGATACAACCCTAACACACACCTTTCTTTACTTAAAACCATGCAGTATCCCCTTGTTCTGTTCGAACAGCTACCTCTTGGTCTAAGTACAGGTTCCACACGAGCACAATTAAATGTTCTGGAATTCCCGTTCTTCGCAATATTGTCCATAATTTGTTATGATCCACACAGTCGAATGCCTTTGCATAGTCAATAAAACACAAGTAAACATCTTTCTGGTATTCTCTGCTTTCAGCGATGATCCATCTGACATCAGCAATGATATCCCTTGTTCCACGTCCTTGTCTGAATCTGGCTTCACTTTCTGCCAGTTCCCTATCAATGTACTCCTGCAGCCACTTTTGAATGATCTTCAAGAAAATTTTACTTGTGTGTGATATTAATGATATTGTTTGATAATTTACACATTCTGTTGGATCATCTTTCTTTGGAAAGGGTACAAATATGGATCTCTTCCGGTCAGTTGGCCAGGTAGCTGTCTTCCAAATTTCTTAGCATAGATAAGTGAGCACTTCCAGTGCTGCATCCACACTTTGAAACATCTCAGTTGGTATTCTGTCACTTCCTGGAGGCTTGTTTTCTGCCAATGCCTTCAGTGCAGTTTAGACCTCTTGCTTTAGTGCCATCCATTCTCGATCATATGCTACCTCCTAAACTAGTTGAACATAGACCAATTCTTTTTGGTACAGTGACTGTGTATTCCTTCCATCTTCTTTTGATGTTTCCTTGGTTGTTTAATATTTTCCCCATAGAATCCTTCAATATTCCAACTCAAGGCTTAAATTTTTTCTTCAGTTCTTTCAGCCTGAGACATGCCAAGCATGTTCTTCCTTTTGGTTTCCTATTTCTGGGTCTTTGCACATTTCATTATAATACTTTACTTTGTCTTCTCGAGCTGCCCTTTGAAATCTTCTGTTCAGCCCTGTTCTGTTCTTCCTTTTGCTTTAGCTACTCTACATTCAAGAGCAACTTTCAGAGTCTCTTCTGACATCCGTTTTGGCCTTTCCTTTCTTATCTGTCTTTTTTAATGAACTCTTGCTTTCTTCGTGTCTGATGTCCTTAATGTCATTTCACAACTCATCTGGTCTTCGGTCATTAGGGTTCAATGTGTCAAATCTATTCTTTAGATGGTCTCTAAACTCAGATGGGATATACTCAAGTTCGTATTTTGGTTCTCGTGGACTTGTTCTAATTTTCTTCAATTTCAACTTGAACTTGCATACGAGTAATTGATGGTCTGTTCCACAGTTGGCCCCTGGCCTTGTTCTGACCGATGATATTGAGGTTTTTCCATTACCTCTTTTCACAAGTGTAGTTGATTTGATTCCTGTATATACCATCTGGTGAGGTCCATGTGTATAGTCACTGTTTATGTTATTGAAAAAAGGTATTTGCAAGGAAGAAGTCCTTGGTCTTGCAAAATTCTATCATGCGATCTCTGGTGGCGTTTCTATCACCAAGACCATTACTTTCCAAATACCAATCTTTGTTCTTTGTTTCCAACTTTTGCATTCAGATTGCCAGTAATTATCAATGCATCTTGATTGTGTATTTGATCAACTTCAGACTGCAGAAGTTGGTAAAAATCTTCAATTTCTTCATCTTTGGCCTGAGTGGTTGGTGCGTAAATTTGAACAACAGTCGTATTAACTGGTCTTCCTTGTAGGCGTATGGACATTATCCTAACACTCACAGCATTGTACTTCAGGATAGATCTTGAAATGTTCTTTTTGATGATGAATGTGATGCCATTCCTCTTCAATTTTTCATTCCCAGCATAGTAGACCATATGAGTGCCTGACTCAAAATAGCCAATACCAGTCCATTTCAGCTCACTGATGCCTTAGATATTGGTGTTTATTCATTCTGTTTCATTTCTGATGACTTCCAATTTTCCTAGATTCATACTTCATATATTCCACATTCCAATTATTAACAGATATTTACAGCTGTTTCTTCCCCTTTTGAGTCATGTCACATCAGCAAGTGAAGGTCCTGAAAGCTTGACTCCGTCTACGTCATTAAGGTTGCCTCTACTTTGAGGAGGCAGCTCTTCCCCAGTCGTATTTTGAGTGCCTTCCAACCTGAGGGGCTCATCTTCTGGCGCTATATCAGACAACGTTTTGCTGCTATTCATAAGGTTTTCATGGGCCAATTTTTTCAGAAGTAGACTGCCAGGTCCTTCTTCCTATTTTGTGTTAGTCTGGAAACTCCAATGAAACCTGTCCACTGAGGGAGACCCTGCTGGTATTTGAAATATGGGTGACAAAGCTTCCAGTATCACAGCAACATGCAAGCCACCGCAGTACAACAAACTGACAGACATGTGGTAGATATATGTATGTATACATATATGTGTGTGTGTGTGTGTGTATGTATGTATATATGTATATTTGCAAAAGTAAAACTAACTTGCTATGAGAACGCAGCAATGGTCATTCAGGAACTCTGACTTTGAGTCCCCCCCTGCTCCCACTGTTGGAGCCCTGTCACTCAGACCATTTAGTTCTGCAGGTAGCTTTGCAGGATTCAGAGGTGATATCAACAGTGGAAAGATGATGTTGAATGAACGAATGCCTTCTGACAAGCAAGCCACCACAATATGGCAAACTGACAGACATTTGATATATATATAGATAGATAGATAGATAGATATATTAACCCTGGTTGCGCAGTGGTTAAGCATTTGGCTGCTAACCAAAAGGTCGGCAGTTTGAGTCCACCAGCCACTCCTTAGAAACTCTGTGGGGCAGTTCTACTCTGTTCCATGGGATCACTATGAGTTGGAATTTACTTGACAGCACCTAACAACAACAACATGTATATTAAATAAGAATGAAAATATGTATAAAATATATATGATACATCTTAAGTATATATATTCATTAAATGAGAAGACAAACCAGCCTCAGCATCTCTTAGCTACTCTAATAAAAGTAAAACATATCTGTACTCTGTTATAAAGTTTTGAATTTTTTCCCCTTTTTGGAGTTGACTCTTCCAAATAAGTCATTTTTAGAAACAGATGTAAGATTTCCCTTCCTGAGAAGGTATAATCCTTTCTGGTGTCTTACCTCATTGCCTTTGAAACAAGAATATGAGGGCTATGGTAGATTGAGAAGGAAACAGAATTGCAAATATGAATCACTCTTCCCAAACCAACGAGTTCCTCATTTCTCCTCGATGTCGGCCATTCCTCCAAAGTACGGTAAGGAAGATTCCCTTGTTAACGGTCAATGCATTTTTAATGAATCGGGTTCGTAAGATGGAGAGTGTGGGTATCTGTCTTCTATGCATTAGCACAAATATAATCACATGAAGGTCATAGAGATTCCTCAGCTTTTTCTGGTAGTTATACCTTTCTAATCCACTGTTGGCAGTTTTCCCAGTGAGTGAGGTTATGCAAAGGTTATTCATTATAAGATGGACATTTGAATGCATTATTATTTCATGTTGGGTACGTGAACCCCAGCTAAGCAGAGCAGAGTTCCCTCTAAATTAAATTTCCCTTTCTTTCAATTTCTTTAAGATTACTAAATGCCAACAAGGGAGTGGAGTGGCGGTGTCTATAAAAATCTTTTCAGAGCCACTGTCACTGTTTGCCACTTTTTATTGCCAGTCTGGATTTCTTTATGATACTGGCCACACACATATTTATGTACAGAGCACTATGCAGACCCTCAGTGGAACCTGTGACTTTAAAGTAATAAGGCTGATTCTATAAGGCACACTTGGAAATCAAACATTCATTAATTTACACAGGATTTGTGTGATTTTGCAAGTTACGTTGTCAGATACTTATAATTTCACCCACTGGGGCCTGGAGAACAGAGAATGTCTGATGACATCAATGTGAAAAATGAATTCTTTTATTCTTCTGTTGTAATTGCTAGCTGTCATTGAGTTGCCGCCGACTCATGGTCACCCCTGACTCATGGCGATCCCAGGCACAATGGAACAAAATGCTGCCCAGTCCTGCACCAACCCCATGATTGGTTACGGATCAGACCATTGTAATTCATAGAGTTTTCATTGGCCAATTTGTGGAAGTAGATTGCCAGGCCTTTCTTCCTAGTCTGCTTTAGTTTAGAAGCTCCACTGAACCTGTTCCACATTATAGCAACATACAAGCCTCCACTGACAGACAGGTGGCTGCACAAGAGGTGCACTGGCCAGGAATAGAACCCAAGTCTCCTGCATGGAAGATGAAAATCTTACCACTGAACCACCACTGTCCCCATTTTATTCTTCTAAAACAAAACAAACAAACAAAACATCCCATGGCCCTGTAGTCGATTCTGACTCATGCTGACCCCATGTGTTACAGAGTAGAACTGATTCATAGGGTTTTCTTGGCTGTGATCTTCACAAAAGCAAATCTGCATGGCTTTCTTCTGCTGCACTGCTGGTGGGTTCAAACCACCAACTTTTAGGTTAGTAATCAAGTGCAAACTGTTTGTGCCATTCAGGGACCTTTTATACTTCTAGTGGGTGACTAATGTGGCTCTAGGTGCAGGAGTGGAGGAAGGTCCAGTTTTCTTTGTGTGAAGCGTCTAGGTCCTCAGTGGTTCTAAATGCTGACGGGTTCTAAATGTAGTTAAGGCTACACATATATACATGGGAAGTGAATGGGAGATTTGGAATGCTTATCTGGGTAAAAAGGAGCCCTGGTGGCACAGTGGTTAAGAGATTGGCTGCTAATGAAAAGGTCAGCAGTTTGAATCCCCCAGCCACTCATTGGAAACCCTATGGGGCAGTTCTACTCTGTCCTATAGGGTTGCTATGAGTCAGAATCGACTCGATGGCAGCAGGTTTGGTTTTTGGTTTATTGGCGCAGTGGTTACAGTGCTCAGCTACTTACCTAAAGGTCGTCGGTTCAAACCCACCAGCCACTCGGAGGGAGAAAGATGGCAGTCTGCTTCTGTAAAGATTTACAGCCTTGGAAATCCTATAGGGCAGTTCTACTCTGTCCTATAGGGTCTCCATGAGTCAGAATCAACTCTATGGCAATTTTTGTTTGTTTGTTTGTTTGTTTTTATCTAGGTAAAGTATAAAAAGAAATCCTACAAATCCCTTATTTGGACTGATTATCTGAAGATGTTTTTCTAATATCAATTTAAAATTATTTAGATAATTATTTCAGTTCTACATGTAGACTTAATCTGTGTGTGTTATAGAAAATTTTAAAGAGGTTTTTTTTTTTCCTCAAAATTTAGTAAACTTCCCTTCAGTTTTCCTCCAAGAATTTTTTTATCATTTGTTTTCACATCCATGTAATAAGTGCTGAGCTAAGCTCCTGCGATACCCAGTTCAATAAAAGTCTCAATTTCTGTAAATGCTTCCTCTCCAAGAAGAGATTGACAAAAGTCAGTCATCAAACATACTTTAGCAGGGAGGCGGAGACAAGATGGCAGAGTAGTCAGATGCTTCCTGTGGTCCCTTTTACAACAAAGATCCAAAAAAAGAAGTGTATCGATTATATATGACACTCTAGGAGCCCTGAACATCAAAGGCAAAGTTGAGGAATCAGACCGAGTGGCAGGGGAGAGATGGTTCAGAAGCAGCGAGGAGTTGTAAGATGTGACCCGGCTGGAACCAGCTCCCTGCAGGCTGAACCAGCTGGCGTGTGCGTTGAGGCAAGCAGTGGTGCTTGGGGCGTTTTCCACATCGGGAAAGACTGAGCAGCCTCCAGAACCAGTGAAAAGTGGCACTCAGTTGGCAAAAGATAAGTATATGCATCTAAATTACTGCACGGATAAAAAAACACCCCCTTTGGGAAGACCCTGTCTCCCATTTACCTGCCTCCTACCCACTCTGCACCAGTCCCGGTCTGGCTTCAGCACTGCTGTGCCCTCTGAGCTCAAAGTAGGACACGTCATGTGCCCTGAGCCATTCTCCCAGCTTTGGAGAGGGAACAAATTAACAAACAGGAAAAAATAATCTGCCAGCTCCCTTAAGCCAGGAACTCAGGGAAGGCACAGCCCTTTTGCCTAGGCACAGACATAAGGGGTCCATGGACTTTGAATGCCTTTCACCACTGCATACCCTTGTGTGGGCCCATTTCAACAGTGTAGGCCCTCATTAGCACAGTACAGCAGGGTATATACCTGAAGCCTATTTTCAACTATATCATCTATAAAAGAGAGTGGCAGATTTGTGACATTTGACACTGCCCTGCCCATTAAGCAGGATCCTTACCTACCCACATCAGGGGCCTGAGGACTGG
The DNA here is from genome assembly GCF_000243295.1 of Trichechus manatus latirostris. Lineage (NCBI taxonomy): Eukaryota > Metazoa > Chordata > Mammalia > Sirenia > Trichechidae > Trichechus > Trichechus manatus. Next base: position 1,067,189 of record NW_004444050.1, on the reverse strand, counting down.
TAGCTCCACCCATGCCACCTAGCCACCTGCGACAGGGGTCCAAGAATAAGTGGTGCCTCCCAGACCTTACAGCCAACAGCACTGGATGTCCATAGTCCAGCTGCAAAACCCATCCACCTACGTGCTCTAGTGAACAGAGATGTGCTTTCCTCCCAGACACTCAGGGGCAGCCATCAGCCTCCTGCCTTGCTCAGTGCATGACCCCCTACTGCAGTCAGATACCTGTGCATACACCAATCACCACTGCCCGTCTAGGACTGTAGGTGAGAGCCTGCACCACACACTTGGTGATCAACTACCTGGACACCTGAGCTGAATTCATACAAGAAAAGTAAATGGACGCCTGGGCTTACATACCTAGTAACAGCTCTAACCACAAGACGTGTGACAAGACATGAAGTCTTCAAAGGTGCCAATAATCATACTAGCACACACGAGCAGCCTGTTTGGGCATATAAAAACAAAACAAAACAAGAAGCTAGGACACAGTAAGCAAACACAAAATAAAAAAAATTTAATAACTTATTGATCGCTCAGAGACAGTAGTCAATATCAAATCACAAAAAGAGGCAGACCATGATGGCTTTAGATAGCCACCAAAACAAAGAATCAAGAAACCTTCCAGAGGAAGAGAACTTCTTGGAATTACCGGAGGTAGAATTGAAAAGATTAATATACAAAACTCTTCAAGAGATCAGAAAGAAGATCAGGCAAAATGCATATCAAGCCAATGAACACACAGACAAAGCAATAGAGGAACTTAAAAGGTTATACAAGAGCATAATGACAAATTTAACAGGCTGCAAGAATCCATAGAGAGATAGCAATCAGAAATCCAGAAGATTAACAATAAAATTTCAGAATTAGACAACTCAATAGAAAGTCATAGGAGCAGAATTGAGGCAGTAGAAGTCAGAATTAGTGAGACTGAAGATAAAGCACTTGACACCAACTTATTTGAGGAAAAATCAGATAACAGAATTTTAAAAAATGAAGAAACTTTAAGAATTATGTGGGACTCTATCAAGAGGAATAACCTACGAGTGATTGGAGTACCAGAACAGGGGGAGATAACAGAAAATACAGATTTGTTAGATTTGAAGATTTGAAGATTTGTTGGCAGAAAACTTCCCTGATACCATGAAAGACAAGAAGATATCTAACCAAGAACCTCATCGAACCCCACACAAGGTACATCCCAAAAGAAAGTTACCAAGACATATAATGAAACTTTCCAAAACCAAAGATAAAGAGAGAATTTTAAGAGCAGCTAGGGATAAACAAAAAGTCATCTATAAAAGAGAGTCAATAAGACTAACTAAGCTCGGACTACTCAGCAGAAACCATGCAGGCAAGAAGGCAATGGGATGACATATATAAAACCTTGAGGGAAAAAAATTGCCAGCCCAGAATTATATATCCAGCAAAACAGTCTTTCAAATATGATGGTGAAATTATGGCATTTCCAGATAAACAGAAGTTTAACGAATTTGTAAAAACCAAACCAAAACTACAAGAAATACTATAAGGAGCCCCCAAGTTAGAAAATCAATAACATCAGATAACAACCCAAGACTAGAACATAGGACATAACAACCAGATATCAACCCAGATAGGGAAGTCACAAGAATAAATCAAAGCTAAAACACTGAAAATAGGGAAACAGAGACATAAATATGTAAAAGATGACAACATTAAAACAAAAAAGGACTAAAAAATGTAGTCATAGAGCTTTCATATTGAGAATTCAAGGTGATATAAAGCAATAAAAGATTGGTTTAAACTTAGGAAAATAGGGTAAATATTAAGGTAGCCACAAAGTAAACTAACAATCCTACACATCAAAATAAAAAAAAAAAAACAAGAAAACCATAAAGACTCAGCAAATACAAAATCAACAACAATGAACATGAAAAGAAAATACATAAAGAAAAACAACTCAGCAAAGAAAATTAAGTGGAACAAAGAAACTGTCAACAACAACAACAAAAAGACATCAAAATGACAGCACTAAACTCATACCTATCAGTAATTACGCTGAATGGAAATGGACTAAATGCACCAATAAAGAGACAGAGAGTGGCAGAATGGATAAAAAAACACATTTCGTCTATACGATGCCTAGAAAAGACACACCTTAGACTTAAAGACACAAACAAACTAAAACTCAAAGGATGGAAAAAATATATCAAGCAAACAACACTCAAAAAAGAGCAGAGGTGGCAATATTAATCTCTGACAAAATAGGCTTTAAAGTAAAATCCACCACAAAGTATAAGGAAGGACACTATGCAATGATTAAAGGATCAGTACACCAGGAGAACATACTAAATATTTACACACCCAATGACAGGGCTCCAAAATACATAAAACAGACTCTAACAGCATTGAAAAGAGAAATAGACTGCTCCACAGTAATAGTAGAAGACTTCAACATACCACTTTCGGTGAAGGACAGAACATCCAGAAAGAAGCTCAACAAAGACACAGAAGATCTAAATGCCACAATCACCAACCTGATCTCATAGACATATACAGAACACTTCACCCAACAGCCACCAAGTATACTTTCTTTTCAAACACAGATGGAACATCCTCCAGAATAGACCACATATTAGGCCATAAAGCAAGCCTTAACAAAATTCAAAACATTGAAATATTACAAAGCATCTTTTCTGAACCATAAAGCCATAAAACTAGAAATCAATAACAGAAAAATCAAGGAAAACAAATCAAATAAATGGAAACTGAACAACACCTTGTCAAAAAGTACTGGGTTATAAAAGAAATTAAGGACTGGATAAAGAAATTCACAGAATCAAATGAGAATGAAAACACATCATACCAGAACCTTTGGGACACAGCAAAAGCAGTGCTCAGAGGTCAATTTATAGCAATAAATGCACACATCCAAAAAGAAGAAAGGGCCAAAATCAAAACATTAACCCTACAATTCAAACAAATAGAAAGAGAGCAGCAAAAGAAGCCCTTGGGCACCAGAAGAAAGCAATAACAAAAATTAGAGCAGAATTAAATGAAATGGAGAATAGAAAAACAATTGAAAGAGTTAACAAGATCAAAAGCTGGTTCTTTGAAAAGATCAACAAAATCAATAAACCATTGGCCAAACTGAGAAAAGAAAAACAGGAGAGGAAGCAAATAACTCGAATAAGAAATGAGATGGGCAACATCACAACAGACCCAACTGAAATTAAAAGAATCATAACAGAATACTATGAAAAATCGTACTCCATCAAATTTGAAAACCTAGAGGAAATGGACAAATTTCTAGAAACATACTAAGCACCTAAACTAACACAGAGGTAGAACAACTAAATCAACCTATAACAAAAGAAGAGATTGAAAAGGCAATTAAAAAACTCCCAACAACCAAAAAAAAGCCCTGGCCCTGACGGCTTCTCTGGAGAATTCTACCACACTTTCAGAGAAGAGTTAACACCACTACTACTAAGGTATTTCAGAGCATAGAAAAGGATGGAATACTCCCAAACTCATTCTATGAAGCCAGCATAACCCTGATACCAAAAGCAGGTAAAGACACCACAAAAAAAGGAAATTACAAACCAGTAAACCCTCATGAACAAAGATGCTAAAATCCTCAACAAAATTCTAGCCTATAGAATTCAACAACATAGCAAAAAAAAATAATTCACCATGACCAAGTGGGATTCATACCCGGTATGCAGGGATGGTTCAACATTAGAAAAGCAATCAATGTAATCCATCACATAAATAAAAGAATCACATGATCTTATCAATCGATGCAGAAAAGGCATTTGACAAAGTCCAACACCCATTCATGATAAATACTCTCAGTAAAATAGGAATAGAAGGGAAATTCCTCTATAGTTAAGGGCATTTATACAAAGCCAACAGCCAACATCATCCTAAATGGAGAGAGTCTGAAAGCATTCCTCTTGAGCACAGGAACCAGACGAGGATGCCCTTTGTCACCACTCTTATTCAACATTGTGCTGGAGGTCCCAGCCAGAGCAATTGGGCTAGAAAAATAAAGGGCATCCAGATCAGTAAGGAAGAAGTAAAAGTATCTCTATTTGAAGATGATATGATCTTAGAACAAAGTGGGAGGCCTCACACTACCTGATTTTAGAAACTATTATACTGCCACAGGAGTCAAAACAGCCTGGTACTGGTACAACAACAGATACATAGACCAATGGAACAAAATTGAGAATCCAGACGTAAATTCATCCACCTATGAGCAGCTGATATTTGACAAAGGCCCAAAGCCCATTAAATGGGGAAAAGACAGTCTCTTTAACAAATAGGGCTGGCATAACTGGATATCCACCTGCAAAAAAATGAACCAAGACCCATCCATACCTCACACCGTGCACAAAAACTAACTCAAAATGGATCAAAGACCTAAATATAAAATCTAAAATGATAAAGATCATGGAAGAAAAAATAGGGACAATGCTAGCAGCCCTAATACATGGTATAAACAGAATACAAACCATAGATAACAATGCACAAACACCAGAAGAGAAACTAGGTAACTGGGAGCTCCTAAAAATCAAACACTTAATGCTCATCAAAAGACTTCACCAAAAGAGTAAAAAGACAACCTACAGACTGGGAAAATGTTTTAAGCTACAACATATCCGATCAGGGTCTAATCTCTAAAATATACAAGATACTGCAAAACTTCAACCACAAAAAGACAAATAACCCAACTAAAAAATGGCCAAAGGAAATGAACAGGCACTTCACCAAAGAAGACATTTAGGTGGCTAACAGACAAATGAGGAAATGCTCACGACCATTAGCCATTAAAGAAATGCAAATCAAAACTACAATGACATACCATCTCACCCCAACAAATTAATCCAAAAAACACAAAATAATAAATGTTGGAGAGGTTGTGGAGAGACTGGAACACTTTTATGCACTTTTGGTGGGAATATAAAATGGTACAAGTGCTTTGGAAATACATTTGGCACTTCCTTAAAAAGCTATAAATAGAAGTACCATATGATCCAGCAATCCCACTCCTTGGAATGTATCCTAGACAAATAAGAGCCATCACACAAATAGATATGTGCACACACATGTTCATTGCAGCACTGTTCACAATAGCAAAAAGATGGAAACAACCTAGGTGCCCATCAGTGGACAAATGGATAAACAAATTATGGTATATCCACACAACGGAATACTATGCAACAATAAAGAACAATGATGAATCTGCGAAACATTTCACAACATGGATGAATTTGGAAGGCATTATGCTGAAATTAGTCAGTTGCAAAAGGACAAATATTGTATGAGACCACCGTTATAAGAACTCAAGAAAAGGTTTAAACACAGAAGAAAACATCTTTGGTGGTTGAGGGTGCGAAGGGAGGGAGAGGGGTATTCACTAACTAGATAGTAGACAAGAATTATTTTAGGTGAAGGGAAGGACAACACCCAATACAGGGGAAGTCAGCACAACTGGACTAAATCAAAAGCTAAGAAGTTTCCTGAATACAACCAAATATTTCGAGGGACAGAGTATGGGGGTCTGAGGACTATGGTTTCAGGGGACATCTAGGTCAACTGGCATAACAAAGTTTATTAAGAAAACGTTCTGCATCTCACTTTGGTGAGTGGCATCCGGGATCTTAAAAGCTAGTGAGTAGCCATCTAAGATGCATCAATTGGTCCCAACCACCTGAAGCAAAGGAGAATGAAGAACACCAAAGACACAAGGAAAATACTAGCCCAAGAGACAGAAAGGGCCACATAAACCACAGACTCCATAAGCCTGAGACAAGAAGAACTTGATGGTGCCCAGCTGCCACCAATGATCACCTTGACAGGGAACACAACAGAGAGTCCCTGACAGAGCAGGAGAAGAGTGGGGTGCAGAATTCAAATTCTAGTAAAAAGACCAGACTTAATGGTTTGACTGAGACTGGAAGGACCCTGAAGACACGGCCCCCAGACTCTCTGTTAGCCCAAAATTAAAACCATTCCCAAGGCCAATTCTTCAGACAAAGATTAGGCTGGACTATAAGACATAAAATAATACTCATGAAGAGTTGTGCTTCTTCGCTCAAGTAGATATACATGAGACTAAATGGGCAGCTCCTGTCCGGAGGTGAGATGAGAAGGCAGCGAGGGTCAGGACTTGGTTGAATGGACACAGGACATCCAGGGTGGAAAGGAGGAGTGTGCTGTCACAGTATAGGGAGAGCAACTAGGGTCAATAACAATATGTGTATAAATTTTTATATGAGAAACTAACTTGAATTGTAAACTTTCAGTTAAGGTCCAATAAAAACAACCAAAAAAAAAAAATTCTCCCATGTTACCTTCCCATGGCAAAACACACAGGAATTATTAAGGACTGACTTCACATGTACTTGAAAAATGGTCAAAGCTGTAAAATAATCTGCTTTGAAATTTTGGTAATAGCTTGGGTAAAGAGTGTGCGCACGTGTGTTTGTGTGTGTGTGTGTGTGTGTACTTGGGGGATGGATAGATGAGAGCCAAGGAGGGAGGTGAGTTGACTTTCTCTTAACTAATCCCTGGCTTATAGAACTGTGGTGTTCAAGCCCTCCTCTAGAGACATTCTGGTTTATTCTTCAATCTCTGCAAGGCTGTCTTTGCAGTCCTACAGACCTTCAGGCCTGCCCCATCGACAGTTTCGTAAGTTTTACAAAGTGTTTGCAGTTTATTCAGTCTCTTGGCAGAGTAGCCCCACATAGATACCTAGAAACCCAAGCCTGAAAGGAAGATGGGGGTCACATTGAACCAAAGTAGCCACATCATGGTAACATGAGCCCAAATTTCTGGCTCAGACCAAACTTAAGTGGAAACTACAGTGACCTATAATTCCCCTCTTCTCCTCCAAGACCCTAGATGCCTTCTGGAGGGCTGAACACTGTACAACCCTACCATGGTCAGAAGGCTACTAATCTGACATTCAGATCATGATTTACCATGACCTACAACAGAATAAATTATTATTTCAACTGAAAACGATAGCCTTCAGGTCCAATTGCTTCTGCAACACCTGGTGCAGGAGGAGCTTGCAGACCTTGAACACAGAAAACGTATGGTTTCCATCCACAGTGGCTGCATCTGTGGCCACAACGGGCAGGTGATTAGATTAACACCGACCATTCAGTTTCCCAGACTGAGCTTTCACAGGGCAGTCAAAGTAAAGAAAAACATTAATTATTAGGTGAATAGAAATAAGGATACTGCCATTTAATTTTCCCAAATGAAAACATTTTTTTTTAAACTGCCACGCAGTGCTAGTATCATAAAAGGAAAGTATTTTAATGTCCTTCCCCCACTCTACAGAATGTATACTTGTCTAAAGGCTACTCTTTTAAACTGAAGAAATTTGCCCTAATGAAAAACTCGCTGCATTGTACCTTTTTTTTTTTTCTTCCTTTACTTTCCTTCAGCCAGTGACCACTGTGTTGTAGACAGACACTGGTTAGTCACAGAAGCATTTGGGAGCTTCTCACTGACTTGGTAGGACATGAAGAATCCCGGCATGCTCACTCCTTGGACTCCATCAGGCACAGGGAGTGCCCGACCCAACACTCCCACAATAGTATTTCTTTTGAATAAATAATTCTTTTCTTCCCCCAATCCTCTTTTTAAAGAAACAACTTTGTAATCTCCCTGATATATATAAAAACTTCTGTGTGCCTTGTAATGCACTGATTATTTTATACATATTATTTTATCAACTCCTATAATAACCCTATGGTAGCCCAATGGTTAAGAGCTCAGCTGCTAACCAAAAGATCAGCAATTTGAATCCACCAGTCGCTCCTTGGAAACCCTATGGAGAAATTCTACTCTGTCCTATAGGGTCACTATGAGTTAGAATTGACTGGAAGGCAATGGTTCTGTTTTTTTAATAATAATCCTGTAAGATGTTCACGATTATGATGTCCATATATACAGGAGAATAAGCATATAGAGGTTGTCACTACCTGATGTCACATAATGAAAAAGTGACAGAGAGGTGACTATCCTGGGCTATCTGATGGAAGGCCCACATCTTTATGCATTAGGCTACTCTACTGCTCAGGTATTTTATAAGAGCTACCATTTACTGAGTACTTAACATGGGCCAGACACTGCGCTCAATATTTTACATACATTTTCCCATTTAATCTCCACAGAAGCCCTGTGATATTGGGATTATCATCCTCATTTTATGGATGTGGAAATTAAGTTTTAGAAAGGTTAAATAACTCATTCAGTCACACAGTGAGTGATAGAGTCAGGATTTGAACCCAATTCTGTTTGACTCCGAGACTATACCACACTATACATCAAATGAAAATATTGCAGGAAGACAGGCCACAATAAATCAGGGGTGAGGGAGTGGGCGGTGAGAACTGAGGATGAGAAGAAAATGTTCCAGAAGACTTCGCTCAATCATAGTAATAACCGTGGGCCACTTCTCACCCTGTGCAAGCTGGCAGGAGGAGTTCCAAGGAAGAGGTTCACAGCGGGAAGAGCTGGCCTTACGTTCTTAAAGGGAAGCATATTTATCCTTTTTAAAACACAACAAAACTGATGCCAGATCTAGGCCAATATCATCGCTCTGTGATTTATGGCAATTTTCCTGACCACTTTCTCCTTCCATATCCATATCTTAACTTTTCCATTTGTGAGGATCCAGGAAGATAAGCGTCCAGCCTCTCCATTTCAGTTATTTACTTTCAGAATACCACACTCTTTGCAAAAGTAGCCAGCATGCCACTTTAAAAAAGGGGGAATAAAAATTTTAAATCCCTGAAAGCTGAAATAAAACTGCGTTTCTACACAGACACTCCAAGAGGGTAGCCTTTGCAATCATTCTTGCGTGCAACTGAAGACTGGTGAAAGTAGGGTCATTTAGAACTCAGCAAAGGACAGGAAGGAAATATCCCCAGAGGAATTACACTGCATGAAATTATAGCATCACACCTAGTTAGCAACTCCTTACGGGAACGGAGCTTCTGGAACAGCACGACTACACAAAATTGTGCAGCCAGGGAAGGATGTTGCACAACACACTATGGACAAATTGCCAAGAGCTACAAACCTTTCTTCGGACATGCAGTAACAAACAAATTGGTTCTACAATAAGATTAAGTAGGTCTAGAATATGAAAACCCACGTTAATGTCTCACCGATAGATTGTTGCTTAGATTCTTTCTTCTCCCTTGAGAGTTGGCTATAAAAAACCAAACAGCCGAACAACTAGTCCAATTAATGTGTCTCTGACCATTTTTTTTCCTTTTAGCGTATTTATTTTTTAGCATTACTGTAATTGAAAAAGTATCTATTGCTAAAAGACGCTATTAACTTAAGTGCATTCATAAAGTGTTATATCACTAATAGACTCGGGTCATATTCTCTTATCCCTTTAGTAAAGCTTTATTTTGTTGTCCTCTTGTTCTGAAGATCTTGTTCCACATAAAGTAAAATAGAACACAAGCTTCACAGAGCTATCCACATTATTTTTCATCATTATTTTAACTCCATTACATGACTGTATCAAATGCCTAGCAATTTCCATTTGTTATATTAACTTATTTTTGAGTCTATGTCAGAGCTTATATTATAAAAATATGCTTATTAAACAGGAGTTGGGCTCATAACTTACAGGTTCAATGTCCAAATATTTTAAAAATCAAATTCTCGAGTATTACATTTGGCTTTAGAACTGCAATGTCAGAATTAAAAAAAAGAGCAAACTTCTAAATACAATGGTGAAAAAATCAACTGGTGGAAGAAACAGTTGCTGTCAAGTCAATTCCAACTCATGGTGGCCCCATGTGTGTCAGAGTAGAAGTGTACTCCATACGGTTTCCAGTGGCTGATTTCTTGGATATAGATTGCCAGGCCTTTCTTTTGAGTTGCCTCTGGGTAGACTCAAACCCCTAACCTTTTGGTTAGCAGCTGAGCACATTAACTATTTGCACCACACAGGGACTCCAGTGTGTCCCGTAATTTAAAACTATACACTGTAATTCATCAAATCTAAGATGCTATTAATTCATGAATGTTTTTATGTGCCACTAAAAAAGAAAAAAAACTTGCTAATTAAACCAATTATGTCGCTGATTATAAGACATATCCCAATTTCAGACAGATTAAAATATGAATTAAAAAACTGTGTATCTTAGAATGAATCAAATATAAAATATATTAGTACTCATAGGCCTTACGTATTTATAGATTACGCCACAGAGAATAGGCAATAGAATAAACTGGAAATTTTACCTCAGGAGGAACATATAATCTCTAAATATCCTCAGGAGTTGATGGGTTAGAATTTATGACTGGAATGTGATAGTTAGATAAGAGGCCTTATTAGAAGAAATAGATACAACCAAGATGGGGTCAGGGAAAGGAACGAGTAGTTGTTGAACATCAGCCAAGAGTCTGGCAACATATTAGAAAATTCTACATTTGTCATCATTTAATCTTCATACCAACCTCATGATATTAATACTGTCATCCTGCACTTAGAGATAAGGAAGCTAAGGCTCAGAAAATTTAAGGAACTGACCCAAAGTCTGGAGCTTATTTTTAAAAAAGTAGAAAAAGGAGGCGGAAGAACTGGGCTTCAAACCCTGGGCTGGTCAAGTTCTTGTGCTCATTCCATCCCATGCCACGTTGTAGGCAAATCTACAAATGCGTGAGAACTCTCATGAGGAATACTCAGGGAGGCCCATGCCCTTCAGCCAAGACCACCAGGTCCATCATGCAGTTGAACCAGCTTGGGTTTATAGACTCACTGAAGTTAGAGCGAACCCACACCACGGGAACAAAGCAGATCTCAGGAAGAAAGAGTTAGAAAGGACAACTTAGAGGATGTGGGCTTGTGTGAGGTGACTTGGGGGAGGATTCCAGGAAGTGGAGCTTCACTCTGGATTGGATGCTGTTATGGATTGAATCGTGTCCCCCCAAAATACGTACTGGGATCTTAGCCCCTATGCCTGTGGATGTAGTCTTGTTTGGGAATCAGGTTTGTTGTTACGTTAATAAGGTCATATCTGTGTAGAGTGTGTCCTAAACCTAATCACTCCTGAGCTCTAAGGAGCAACACAGACACAAAGACAAGCAAGCACAGACAGGGAGAAGATAGTTGCCACGTGAAGATAGCCATGGAACCAAGGAACACCAGGGCTACGGAAGCTGAGACAACCATCTTCCCCCAGAGCTGACAGAGAGTCTTCCCTTGTAGCTGGTATCCTGTGTTCAGACTTCTAACCTCCTATATTGTGAGAAATAAATTCTATTCTTTAAAGTCACCCACTTGTGGTATTTCCGTTACAGTAGCACTAAGAAACTAAGACAGATGCTATCCTGAAGAACGGATAACTTATGATTGAATATCTTAATAATTCTTATCTTTCCAGTTGCTGTCGAGTCGATCCTGACTCATGGTGACCCCATGTGTGTCAGAGTAGAACTGTGCTCCACAGTGTTTTCAATGGCTGATTTTATGGATGTACATTGCCAGGCTTTTCTTCCGAGGTGCCTCTGAGTGGATTTGAACCTCCAACCTTTTGGCTAGCAGCCGAACACGTTTATTGTTTGCACTACCCAGGTACTCTAATTCTTATTTATAAGGTGGGAAAAACAAAACTAGGCTACAACTGTACTTGGTAAAGGAATGATATTCACTCCTATGAGCCAGGATGGAAGAATATTTGGTCATTTTGTAGTTTGAACAATGTTCTTGTTTTTGTCTGTGTTCAGACGTGATTATGGAATGGTCTGATTTTTTTCCTGATTCTTCACAGTCATGCAGTAGCCCTGTCTGATGTTGGTGTTCTATGAAGTTGTTTATATTCACCAGGAGAACATAAAATCCTCGCTGTGAGTGCCAGGCCAGCTTCTGGAAGCCAGGGCTGCTTTTTTTCTCCTCAGGTTTTTACCTGAGACGGGAAAAAAGGCACAAATGGCATCTTAAGAGCATATGTACCCAAATCACATGGCTGATATGAATGGTGCTATCTAATGCTAATTATAAATTTTTTTGCAAAGGAGATGTGTTGGGCGATAAGGAGTTTCTCTTGGAAGAGTCTGCCAAAAGCAGAACATCTAATAAATTTGTGGTTGGCCTGTCTGACAATTTCATCTCTCAGGAGGTTTAGGAAGCAAGAAGTGGTACTCTTAGTCTAGACTTCATTCTAATCAATAGGGCCATGCTGAAGTAATAGGATCCTTGGGATAATGTGACCATGTGCTCCTAGATGGCTTATTTATCAAGAAAAGGAATGTCGGGAAGAGTCTGGGGTGCTCTAGACTTCAGAAAGTCAATTCTGAAAAATTCAGGAAAATCATCACCATGATCCCATAGCCAGAACCCATAAAAAGAAAGGAGCAGGAGTCTTTAAAAATCATGTTCTGACAATACATTGTGGAGCCAGACTAAACTGTGTTTTCTTCTTTGCTTCACATGTGCTAGCTGTGTGACTTTGGGCAAGTTACTTAACCTCTCTTTTCTTACATTTTCTCAACTGTAAAATGGAGGAACTGATAGAATCTACTTTATAGTTATGCAGTCTGGGTGGTGCAAGCAGTTTGCAATTGGCTGCTAACCTAAAGATCAGTGGTTTGAGCCCACCCAGCGGCTCCATGGAAGAGAGGCCTGGTGATCTACTTCCATAAAGATTACAGTCAAGAAAACACTATGGTGAAGTTCTACTCTGTCACACATGGGGTCGCCATGAGTCAGAATTGACTTGACATAGACCAGTACTTTATTGTTGTTGTGAGAAATAAATAGATTCCTGTGCCTGGCACATGATAAATGCTCAATAAGTGTTGGCTGTCATTATCAACTATTGTTGTTAGATGCCATCAAGGTGATGCTGACTCATGGCAACCTTACGTACAACATAACGGAACACTGCCCAGTCCTACGTCATCCTCACAATCACCAGCATGTTTGAGTCCATCGTTGAGGCTACTGTGCCAATTCATCTCACCAAGTATCTCCTACGCCCTCATTGGCCCTCTACTTCACCAAACAGGATGTCCCCCTCTAGTGATTGATCCCTTTTGATGATTTGTCCAAAGCAAGTGAGTCAGATAACGTTGTGTTATGATCTATAAGGTTTTCATTGGCTGATTTTTGGAAGTAGATCACCAGGCCTTTCTTCCTAGTCCATCTTAGTCCGGAAGCTTTGCTGAAACCTGTTTAGGATCATATAGCAACACACAAACCTCCAATGACACAGTGTCAGACGGTTGTTGGCTGTGCATAAGGTGCATTGGCTAAAAATCAAACCCGGGTCTCCTGCATGGAGAGCAAGAATTCTACCACTGAAAGGGACACATAAAAGTCATAATAGGTTGTCCCACTTCTCTTCATTAATTAACTCACTCATTCCCAACAGATATTTACTAAATGTCTACCAGATATGCTTCCTGAACCCCTGGAGCTTATTGCCTAGCAGGGAAGCTAGACAGTCAACTAATAGTGTGGTAAAGAATTATTTCCAGAGACCTCTTGAACAATGCTCTGGGGAATGTTGAGTCTCTGGGGATAGCACCAAGATGCCCCATTCCATTTCTACCAGTTGTCCCATCAAGGGAAGATGTTGGACTTACACATCAAGGGAAGATGTTTAATTTATAAAACTTCCTTTGAGATATATCCTTCATGTTTAAAAGAACAAAGCCTGACATATAATCCTAATGGTCTGTACAATTAAAATGGAAGTTTAAAGACCAGGATCCTTTAACCTGTCTCCATTGACAGCGTTCCTGGTTGTAAATGCTGTGGCAGGCGGGAAAACAATTCAGCGGCTCTGCCGTGGATCTGATTACCTTGAGGATTATTTATTGTATATTTTAGCTGGGCTGAGCACTCCTGTCCTTAGTACATTGCTGCTCCTTCGCCCCCTTCTTTCACCTCCCCCATCCCGTTATAATGCTGTTCTAATGACTTTGCACAGAGCTATGTACGTGGCCATCACAGCTTCCTTAGCCAACAATGGATAAACATCAGCCTGAGAAATTCCAGGTCTATATTATTTATGAAGCTGCAATTCTCCTGTAAATAACCCAGTTGTTAAAATGATATGTATCTATGTAATTGAGTCTTCTGTATACAAATAAATAAGACTTTATTGCAATGTCAGAAGTTAACAGACCAGTCAATAAAATCAATAAGTCACTTTTTCTTGCTTATATATCTAACTTTTCTCCCCTTTTCCAGAGTTTGTTCTGGTTACATATTATGGCTCAAAAGAAAATACAGCTCTTGTGCTACTGTTTATTAAATGATAGGAGGTGGGGTGGGGGTGGCAAACAAAGGGGAAAAGAAAACCTCTAACCCTTATACCTATGTGGTGCTTTCATATTTCACATATGCTTGTTTAAGGAAACCAGCAGAGGAGAAAAGCTTCTTGTTTTATAGGCCAGAGTGCAGATATTTTAATATGAGTGTCCCACTGAAGGCAGAGGTAAATCAGGTCACAGGGACATACTTGGTGTGTCTCCAGCCCTCTATTGCGTTATCCCGTAACTGCTGTAAAAACAGCCTCGCTGGATTAGAGCTGCAGCATTTTTGTTACCATGGTTGAGATGGTGTCAGCATTTCCCTTTTAAGTCCCCAGTTTTGAGAAGTTAGTAATTCAGCTGGAAAAATATGCTCTGCATAAACCTTGGCGTATGATATCTCTGAAGTAGGGAAGAGGTTTATTTGGAGTTTTATTTTTTAAAGCTATTTGTTTAATTGATTTGGCCGTTGTTTAACTCACTAAAAAAAGCTTAAAAGGACTGCTTGATATTTTTTGCACTTATTTGAAAAAAAATCCAATTAAACAAATTGGCATCGACCCAAATTTTTCTGGCCCTGAGGGGGGGAAGATAACCAAAACAGGGAAAAAAGGAAAATTAATAGATTAGGCCACTCTAATCTTTATGATGATTCTATTGCTGTGAAAATAAGTCCATGATTTATTGGCCCATTTGCATGGACCAGCTTGTCCTCTCCCATGGAACAGATAGATAAATGAAATTGTCCCTCTTTATTATCTGTCAAAACAGGACTTGTACCCTTGGGGAAGGAGACACTTGGCATTTATTTGCAAGACTTGATGGGAAATGCAAGATTCAGCTTGGACTTGTGGACCTTAATCAAGTGATTGAAAAGCTGGATTCTTAGTGGTTTTATATTGAGAATATGATAATGTTTATACTTTGGCTTGGAGCATGAATAATAATTCATATTTGCATAGCACATTCTGTGTTATAATAATAAGGAATTGTAGTCATTATTGTGGATCATGAATAGTAATGCCAATTTTTAAATTCACTGTTTGGCAAATGGAAGCTACAGGAAGCTGTAAGAACTCTTGGTATTATAAACGCTAAGCAAATGTGAGAATTATTGGTCTATACAATATTGTGAATTGCTGCCAAACTCAGGTTCCAGAACCTGTGATTTTCCTCACTGTATTTTTGCCTGGAATAAGGAGGTCTGTTTTGAATACAGTGGGTATGCAGTGACTACAGAACTCCAGGTGAATATGTATATACTACCAGATAGATGCTCTGGAAGAGGGGTAAGTGGAGACATAGACTCACGAACAATCAGCCAACAGGTGGCATTGGAAACCATTAGAGTGGATGAACTCTATGGAAAGTATGTTAGAAGAGCAATGACTTAACGATGCAATTCTGGGGAACACCAACTTTTTAAGATTGCAACAGAAAAGAGGAGCCCATAAGTTAAACAGAGTAAGAACACTCAACGAAATAAGAATCCAGAGGGTTCATGATAATCACAGCAGTCAAGGAACGAGAGATTTTGCAGGAGGACAGTACAAGTAGTCATACCAAATGCCTTGGAGGAATCAAGCAAGATTAGAAGAGAAAGATATCCACTAGACCTATTATACCAATATATACTAGATATTTAAAATATTAGTTGGAGAAATAAACCCTAGCATGAGAATTGTCATTGGAATCATGGAGATTGAGGCTGCATTTCAGTTCACAGTGGAATGAATAGGAAATGTGTTTAGACAACTTGGAGAGATTTCGGTTAGACAGGTAGCACAGATTAGATCATTCATTTTCAAACTGTGGGTTGTGGTCTATTAATGGGATGTGAAATAAATTTAGTGAGTTGCAACCAGCATTTTAAAAAAAGAGAATAGAATGGAGTAGAGTAAGATAGAAATAACAGTGCTTAAATCAAACATTTACGTGTCCCTGGGTGCTGTCAACAGTTGATAAGCTTGGCTGCTAACTGAAAAGTTGGAGGTTCGAGTCCATCCAGAGGTACCTTGGAAGAAAGGACTGACGATCTACTTCTGAAAAATCAGCAGTAGAAAACCCTATGGAGCACAGTTCTAATCTGGCACACATTGGGTCACCATGAGTCAGGCTCGACTCAATGGCAACTAGTTTTTTATTTCAAGAAATTGTAGTTTCAGTTATGTAATATAGGTGTGTGTACACTGAGTCAAATGTAAAATGTGCTTTGTTGCAGTCAAAAAAGTTTTAAATCTTCTGGATCAGAAATCAGAAAAGGACAGTGTAAGGTTACTTATTTTTTTAAGGAGGTAGAGATTAGAGCCTGCTATGATCTGAGTGGAGCCCTGGTGGCACAGTGGTTAAGAGCTATGGCTGCTAGCCAAAAGTTCAGCAGTTCAAATCCATCAGCCAGTCCTTGTATGGGGTAGTTCTACTCTGTCCTATAGGGTCACTTTGAATCAGAATGGACTTGACAGCAATGGTTTTTTTTTTTTTTTTTGGTTTATGATCTGAATGGAAAGAGGTGGTTAAGAGTGAAAGATAAAAATATATTAGAGAGAAAATTGGTACTCCTGATGGAACCAGGTCACCCAAAGAAGTGAGAGGGATGGAATCAAGAACTCACATGAGGAGCTGGCTTTGAACAAAAGGAAGGAAATGTCACCCTTTGCAACTGAGGAAAAGAGAATGAGTCTGGAACTCTCATTCATTGCCGGGAGAAATGCGAAATGATACAGGAGGTGTAACAGTTTGGCAGTTCCTCAAAAAGTTGAACATAGAACTGCCATATGATCCAGCGATCCTAATCCTAGATATATATCCAAAAGAATTGAAAGTAGGAACATAAACAGAAACTTGTACACCAATGTTCATTGCAGCACTATTCACAATGGCCAAAAGGTGGAAACAACCTAAATGCCCATCAACAGATGAATGGATAAACAAAATGAGGTATATACATACAATGGAATATTACTGAGCCATAAAGAGACATGAAGTCCTGATATATGATACAACGTGGATCAACCTTGAAAACATGCTGAACGAAATAACCCAGTCACCAAAAGATAAATATTGTATTATCCCACCTACAGGAAATGGGCAAATGTACAGAGACCAAAGTGGTTACCAGGGATGCAAGGGGGCGGGGAAGGGGGAGTCATTGCTTTGGGGGCACTGAGTTTCTATAAATGGTGGTGGAATAATTTGGAAAAGATTAGTGGTAATGGTTATACAACATGATGAATGTCATCAATTCAATGTCACTGAATTATACATGTAAAAACTGTTGAATTGGCAAATGTTTTGGTATATATATTTTTACCACAATCAAAAAGAGAAAGAAAGAGAGAGAGAATGATTCTGTATGGAGGAATCTGATGGAGAAGGAATCAGGTGACTTAAACTTATTACGTGAAAGAGGACACAAGATCGTTGGTTGTGAGAGAAGTCGGAATGGCCTGAGTTTCAGAGTGGTGACTGGTGGTGATGTTTAGACAGTCATTGAAAGGAATGGGAATGTGAGCTGTTTATGGACAAGTAAAGGAATTGGTTGAAGAGGCTGGAGACCATGGATTTGTGTGTGTGTGCGGCTCCAGTCTGAAAAGGTGCATGTGTATGGTGTGGAGAAAGCAGATTACTACAGTTACCCAAACCTGGAAGTTTGTTTATGGGTGGCTTGGAATATTGGGGTGCAAGAAACTTGAACATCATTAAAGGAGTTCCTTAAATAATCAACCATGGGCCCAAGCTGTAAGGAGGAAAGGAAGAAAATTAAGATAAAAATCCACAGGGGGAGGAAGAATAGGCATGGTGGGGACAAAGGCGGGACTGAGAGATGATACAGAACGTGATTGTGTTCCGCATATGATTTTCGAAGTGGAAGAGTTCTAGGTGATGAAGGGGTTCGGTATGAGATGCACGACCATGGAGAGAAGGTAAAAACAATTCAAGTTGAGGTGGCCAAGGGATATTGCATTTAGTTACAGAAATGAAGAAAAGTATGTAGGTATATAGCAAGAGAGCAAGGTTTGGAAAGAACACAATGGAGAAGTAATGGTATGTTAGCAACATTTGGAGGATGTGACAATTCTGACCTCCTTCTGATGCCATAGTGTGTGGGGTGTGTAAGAAAGAGTGGTCTCTACTTGAAAGGTCTACAAAGAAAGCCATGTCCACAGAGAGGTAAGTTTTGGTTAAGGCCAAGAGATTGAGGATGTTTCCTGTAAACAGGACAGTGATTATCAACCCTGGAAGCACACCAGAATCACATGGATACCTTAAAATAAATACACATGCCTGGGACCCAGCCCAGCAATTCTGATTTAATTGCCAGGAGTGGAATTTAGATATTAGTATTATTTTAACTGCCAGACTAAGGCAGATTAGGAAGAAGGACCTGGTGATCTACTTCTGAAAAAAAATTGGCCAGTGAAAACCTTATGGATAGCAGTAGAACACTGTCTGATTAGTGCCATAAGATGAGCCCCTCAGGTTGGAAGGCACTCAAAATACGACTGAAGAGCTGCCTCCTCAAAGCAGAGTCACCCTTAGTGACATGGATGGTGTAAAGCTTTTGGGACTTTCATTTGCTGATATGGCATGATTCAAAACGAGAAGAAATAGCTGCAAACATCCATTAATAACTGGAATGTGGAATGTATGAAGTATCAATCAAGAAAAGTTGGAAATCATCAAAAATGAAATGGAATGTTTGAAGATCAATATCCTAGGCATTATTTAAAAAAAAAAAAAAAAAA
>NW_004444050.1:1006743-1048055 GCF_000243295.1 Trichechus manatus latirostris | reverse complement strand
AATATCCTAGGCATTATTTAAAAAAAAAAAAAAAAAACCTGTTGTCGTCAAGTCAGTTCTAACTCATAGAGACCCTATATGACAGAGTAGAACCGCCACATAGGGTTTCCTAGGCATTAGTGAAGTGAAACAGACGGTATTGGCCATTTTGAATCAGACAATCATATGGTCTACTATGCAGGGTATGACAAATTGAAGAGGAAAGGCGGTGCATTCATTGTCAAAAAACATTTCAAGATCTATCCTGAAATACAATGCTGTCAATGATAGGATAATATCCATAGGCCTACAAAGAAGACCAGTTAATATGGCTATTATTCAAATTTACATACCAACCACTAATGCGAAAGATGAAGAAATTGAAGATTTTTACCAACTTCTGCAGTTTTGAAATTACTAGTGATTGGAATACAAAAGTTGGAAATAAAGAAGGATAAGTAGTTGGAAATATGGCCTTGGTGATAGAAATGACTCCGGAGATTTTATGACAGAATTTTGCAAGATCAACAACTTCTTCATTGCAAATACCTTTTTTCAACAACATAAATGGCAACTGTACACTTGGACTTTGCCAGATGGAATACACAGGAATCAAATTGACTACATCTGTGGAAAGAGACGATGGAAAAGCTCAACATCATCAGTCAGAACAAGGCCAGGGACCAACTGTGGAACAGACCATCAATTGCTCATATGCAAATTCAAGTTGAAGTTGAAGAAAATTAAAACAAGTCCATGAGAGCCAAAGCACAAGCTTGAATATATCCCATTTGAATTTAGAAACCATCTAAATTTGATGCATTGAACCCTAATGACGAAGACCAGATGAGTTGTGGAATGACATCAAGGACATTATATATGAAGAAAGCAAGAGGTTATTAAAAAGATAAGAAAGAAAGAAAAGACCAAAATGGATGTCAGAAGAGACTCTGAAAGTTGCTCTTGAAGGTAGAGTAGCTAAAATGAAAGGAAGAAACAATGAAGTAAAAGAGTTGAACAGAAAATTTCAAAGGGTAGCTCGAGAAACAAAGTAACGTATTATAATAAAATGTGCAAAGACCTGGAGAAAGAAAACCAAAAGGGAAGAACACGCTCAGCATTTCTCAAGCTGAAAGAACCGAAGAAAAAATTCAAGCCTCAAGTTGCAATACTGAAGGATTCTATGGGCAAAATATTGAGCAACACAGGAAGCATCAAAACAAAGTGGAGGAAATACACAGAGTCCCAGTACTAAAAGGAACTGGTAGAGGTTCAATCATTTTAGGAGGTAGCATATGATCAAGAACCAATGGTACTGAAGGAAGAAATTCAAACTGCACTGAAGGCATGGGCGAAAAAACTAAGACTCCAGCAATTGATGGAATTCAAATTGAGATGTTTTAACAAACAGATGCAACACTGGAAGTGCTCACTTGTCTATGGCAAGAAATCTGGAAGACAGCTACCTGGCCAACCAACTGGAAGAGATCCATATACGTGCCTATTACGAAGAAAGGTGATTCAACAGAATGTAAAAGTTATCGAACAGTATCATTAATATCATAAGCAAGTAAAACTATGCTGAAGATAATTAAAAAATGGTTGCAGCAGTACATCAGCAGGGAGCTGCCAGAAATTCAAACCCAATTCAGAAGAGGATGTGGAATAAAGGGTATCATTGCTGATGTCAGAGGGATCTTGACTGAAAGCAGAGAATACCAGAAAGAAGTTTACCTGTGTTTTATAAACTATGCAAAGGCATTTGACCATGTGGATCATAATAAATTATGGATAACATTGCAAAGAATGAGAATTCCAGAATACTTAATTGTGCTCGTGCAGAACCTGTACATAGACCAAGAGGCAGTCATTCGAACAGAACAAGGGGATACTGAATGGTTTAAAAGCAGAAAAGGTGTGCATCAGGGTTGTATCCTTTCACCATACTTATTCAATCTGTAGGCTGAGCAAATAATCCAAGAATCTGGACTATATGAAGAAGAATACAGCATCAAGACTGGAGGAAGACTCATTAAAACCTGTAATATGCAGATGACACAATTTTGCTTGCTGAAAATGAAGAGGACCTGAAGCACTTACTGATGAAGATCAAAGATTATAGCCTTCACTATGTATTACATCTTAACATAAAAAAACAAAAATTTTCATAACTGGACCAATAAGTAACATCATGATAAATGGAGAAAAGATCGAAGTTGTCAAAGATTTCATTTTATGTGGATCTACAATCTATGCCTGTGGAAGTAGCAGTCAAGAAATCAAGAGATGTATTGCATTGGGCAAATCTGCTGCAAAAGACCTCCTTAAAGTGTTAAAAAGCAAAGATGTCACCTTGAAGACGAAGGTGTGCCTGACCCAAGCCATGGTATTTTCAATCACTTCATATGCATGTGAAAGCTGGAAAATGAATAAGGAAAACCAAAGAAAAATTGATGCCTTTGAATTATGGTGTTGGCAAAGAATGCTGAATATACCAAGGACCGCTAGAAGAACGAACAAATCTGTCTTGAAAGAAGTACAGCCAGAATGCTGCTTAAAGGTGAGGATGGTAAGACTTCATCTCATGAACTCTGGACATGTTATCAGGAGGGACGAGTCCCTGGAGAAGGACATCATACTTGGTAAAGTAGAGGGTCAGTGAAAAAGAAGAAGACCCTCAATGAGATGAAGACACAGTGGCTACAACATTGGGCTCAAACATAGCAATGATTGTGAGGATGGCACAGGACTGGTCAGTATTTCATTCTGTTGTACCCAGCGTCATTATGAATGGAAACTGACTCGATGGGACCTAACAACAACCAATTGCCTCAGGTGATACTTATATGTAGCCAAGTTGAGAACCATTGATGGGGCAGATTATCTCAAAGAAGTTATTTTAGAAGGCAAAGTGGGAAGGTTGGCAGCAAGGGCAGCAGTGGGTGGAGGGTGAGGAGAGGAGGGAAAACAGAACCAGGAAGGGGCCAGCTCAAACTGAGAACACAGAATCCTTTGTTAAAAAGTGATAAAGAATTTCAAGACCCAGATGACAGAGCACTGAACTAAACATGGGGCCCTTCTGAGCCCGGGACCCAGTGTGACGACACAGATCACACACCCATGAACTGGCCCTGACCCGAGCACAGGTCAATAATCAAGAATGACAAATAATCAAGAATGACACAGACATAAAGCTGGAGGTTCACGTGTTACAAATTAAATTGTGTCCCCCCAAAAGATATGTTGATGGCCTAACCCATCCCTGGTATCTGTGAACATGAGCTTGTTTGGAATTAGGGTCCTTGAAGATGTTATCAGTTAGATTAATAGGAGGTCATACTGGAGTAGGGTGGGTCCTAATCCTCAATGACAGATGTCCTTATGAAAGAGAAGAGACAGACAGACACACAGACAGAAGAAGGATGCCATGTGATACCAAAGTATGCCTGGAGCTACCAGAAGCTAGGAGAGAGGCGTGGAGTAGATTCTCCCTCAGAGCCTCAGAAGGAACCAACATGGCCAACACCGTGATCAGGGACTCCCTGACTCCAGAACTGTGAGAGAACATACAACTCTGAAATCAAGTCTTTGGTGCAGACACAATCTAGTCTCTAGCAGCATCAAAGCCAGTGGAGACAGACAGCAGTTAGGGGCCAGGTGTGCAGAGGTCTCATCTGTACTATCTGCCTGGCAAATGGCTGCGGCAGGTTCACCAAATGAGTGACTTTGAAAGTGCTTTGTAAAACAGTTCCTCTGTTGTCCTTGCACCAACTCAGAAGGCTTTAGCCCAGATTTCAGACCTTCCCTTTCACGCTCTTTTTCTCTGATTATTTATTTTCTCTTTTTAAATCTAATTTCTCATTAATTCTTCCAGGAGGACCCTCCACTGAAAGTAGGTTAGTTTGTTTCACCTGTAGTACCTTCATGAACACAAAACACCCGGTTTATTTGCTCCTGTCTTTGTGTTGTTTCCTCCATTAGCAGTTACTTCCCAATTGGAATAACAGTGAGTCTGCCTCTCTCACCTCCTTCAAACCCAAGCTCAGCATTTGCTCTCCTGGGGAGCTCTCCATTACCACCAAACATCTCTCAGTCCACCTGCCTTCTGCTACTATTGATCCCTTTACAATTGGGCAGCACTTTTAGTTTTTCAAAAAGCTTTCACATACATTTTCTCACTTGGCCCTTACAACAATCCTGTGATATAGGTAGAGCAAGTATTATTATCTCCATTTGAAAGATAGAAAAACATGAAATACACGGCACTTTAGTGGCAGGCCTTAAGTGATATGACACGCAGCGGGTCAGTGGCAGAGTCGAAGCCAGAACTGAGTCTTCTCCACTCTCTGCCAGCTCGGGGAACTTCCCAGTGGACAAGGAGTGATTACAGTAGCGACCACATTAATTTTCTACTCTTGATAATATTGTCTGTAAACACTGTTCTTCATCTTTTCCAGACCCCTACTACTCAAAGTGTGCCTGGAAATACCTGCAGAGTATTGGACCACCCTAGACCTACTGGATCAGATTCTGCATTTTATGATTCCCGAGGTTGTTTCTATGTATGTTTAAGAGTGAGAATCACTGACGTAGCTCGTGCGTGTGTGTGTGTGTGTGTGTGTGTGTGTGTGTGTGTCTTGCTATTCTAAGTCCCACGGACAATAATGGCAAATAATAGCAAACACTCACATCGGGCTTATCAGGGGCAGCTCCCTTCTAAGCACTTGACATGTACTAACTCACTTGGTCCCTACAACAATCCTAGTGGTGGGGTGAGGGAGGTGGCCAAGGAATGTGTAATATGGACATGCACAAGGAATGAGGAATAGTACTGCTATTGTCTCTATTTTACTGACAGTGAACACAAAACACAGAGAAGTAAGTAACTTTGCCCAGGTTAGTAAAAGAAGCAGAACTGGGACTTTAACCCAGGCAGCCTGGCACCAGTATGTTCTTGAACGTTATACTATTCCCACCTTACCGAAGAAGTGAAGTATCACCCTCTCGAGTCCTTTGGGATCATTCCACAGCACTTAAGACAAGTCTCCACACAGTGGCAGTCAATTAGGTTTTCCCCACTAACCAATAATGCTATAATAAAGTGGAATACAATCATATTACCATAACGCAATTGTAACTTGGCTATCCAGAGGCCAGTAGCTGGAAACTTGGGCTTCCAAAAGAGCTTCAGAGCAGACTCTGTACCTGGCTTAAAAACCACCATGTCTCTTTAATCATGAAAAAGAAGTTTTTATTCACCTAATGAAACTCAGCTGAGAATGACCCTCCCCTCCCACACATACTCTTAGTCAGCTTGCCTTGGGGACAGAAGGGACTCTTCTGATGGAATGGAAATTCTGCTCATTGGCTTTTATTTTGGTAGGCATCACTGTATTCCTGGGTTTAAATACACTAAAGGCATGTTGACTTCTTATGTTTTAAATGGTATTTGGAAAACTTTAATGTTCTAAAATTTTAAAATGTGTTACTTGTTGCCAATGCAAGACGTGGGGTGTGTGTTTGTATGTGTCTGTTTTCTTTCTAATTTTTCTGAGTGTCTATGCTCATTTATGAATGAAAGAATATTTCAAAACCAGGATAGCAAAGTTATTCAGTTAGACATCTGATGAGCAGTGATGATTGAGGAAGCGTATTTTGGGAAGAGAAAGGCTTTGCCTGTCTTCCTGCCTCTCCTAGTATTGCCTCATTGGTCCAACCTGTGGAGCACATGGCAATTCACAAGATAAAACGTGACAACAGAGGGCCCTCATGAGGGTGTTGAGTAAATATCCATGCAGGCAATGTCCAGAGTTTTCATTCGCATTGTTTGTAACATCAAAGATAAAATTAACGTTTCCTACATAGGGTTGCCGTGAATCAGAATCAACACAACAGCAAGTAACAACAACAATCACAACAGCTGCAATTTTTTCTCAAAATCAAACGTGAAGGAGAATTTAGAAAAATCTGGGGCTACCTTGGCAGTTATGCCATGCCCGTTCTCTCTGACAAAGAATTTACAGGCTTAGAGATAGCCCCCCTCCCTAAACACCTTAGTGTGAATCTTGACAGGATGAGAGATGTTCCTCCTTCACACTTGTCAACAAACTCCCAGCAGGTGAGAGAGGAGACAGGTCCTACGTGACGAATAGCCTGAAGATCAGTGGTGGTTGTGCGACAGAAATAAACACTTTGTTGCTGGCCAGTAAAAGGATGCTGAAAGCCATGAACGATGGAGTGGAGGAGAAGCTCAAAGAAGAGAAGAAGAAAAATAAGAAAACCTTTGACACAAGTCTGCTTCTTTGATTTGCTGACTGACCTAAGAAAAAAGGCAGCCATGGGCAGTTTTCATATATGGAAACTTAAGCTTAGGGAATTGTTAAGCCACAGGTAATCCTTCTGGTAAGTGATGTGGGTGTTGATTGGGCAGGGGTGCAAGGGGAATCAGGATAAGCCCAGGTTTCTGACTTGGAGTCTTCTGAGTGGATAATGATGATGCCAGTCTCTGAGATAAAGAAATCAGGGAAGGAAGCAAGTCTAGAGAGGGTGACGCTAAGGATGGGCATGTCAGGACACGTTATGATTTTCACGGGAGCTTACACGTTTGTCTTGTGGGCCCCCATTAAAATCTATATCTGAGTAAATAATCCAAGAAGCTGGACTATATGAAGAAGAATGCAGCATCAAGATTGGAGGAAGACTCATTAACAACCTGTGATATGCAGATGATACAACTTGCTTTCTGAAAGTGAAGAGGACTTGAAGCACTTACTGACGAAGATCAAAGACTATAGCCTTCAGTATGGATTGCACCTTAACACAAACAAAACAAAAATCCTCACAACTGGACCAATAAGCAACATCATGACAAATGGAGAAAATATTAAGGTTGTCAAGGATTTCATTTTACTTGGATCCACAATCAATGCCCATGGAAGCAACAGTCAAGAAATCAAATGACATATTGCATTGTACAAATCTGCTGCAAAAGACCTCTTTAAAATGTTAAAAAGCAAAGATGTCACCCTGAAGACTAAGGTGCACCTGACCCAAGCCACGGTGTTTTCAATCGCCTCATATGCATGTGAAAGCTGGATAGTAAATAAGGAAGACCAAAGAAGAATTGATGCATTTCAATTATGGTGTTGGCAAAGAATATTGAATATACCATGGACTGCCAGAAGAACGAACAAAAATGTCTTGGAAGAAGTACAGCCAGAATGCTCCTTAGAAGTGAGGATGGCGAGACTTCGTCTCATGTTCTTGGCACCTGTCATCACGAGGGACCAGTCCCTGGAGAAGGACATCATGCTTGGTAAAGCAGAGGGTCAGTGAAAAAGAGGAAGACCCACAGTTACGTGGATTGTCACAATGGCTGCAACAATGAGCTCAGACATAGCCATGATTGTGAGGATGCCACAGAACCAGGCAGTGTTTTGTTCTGTTGTACATGCGTCTAAACTGACTCAACGGCACCTAACAACAACAACAAACAATGTTAGACTAATCCAGTAAATTCTATAGGATAAGACACTTACGACTATGTGACCAAGGATGTAGAAGTTCAGGTCTAAAACGATGTTACATGAACAATTGGTAACAGCCTAAATTTCCAATAGTAGAGAATGGTTCTGTAAATTATGGGATATACATGAGATCAAATGTTATGTAAAATATAAAAAACGAGGCTTCTAAAAAGTTTACAATGAAACTGAAAAATGCGATATAATGTTAAATGTACAGTATTATCTTAAATATGTGAACCAAGAAGAAAACTAGAAGACAGTACACCAAATATTAACAATGGGGCAAGTGAGGGCTTTTGTTTTTAACCAATCTTTTTACACCTATCTGATTTTTCTGATTTCTTCCAATGGAGCAAGTGATTCTTTTACATAAATGATTGTCAAGGATTGAATTGTGTCCCCCCAAAATATGTGTCAACTTGGCTAGGCCATGATTCCCAGTATTGTGTGGCTGTCCTCCATTTTGTGATCTGATATGATTTTCCTATGTGTTGTAAATCCTAATCTCTG
Source organism: Trichechus manatus latirostris (assembly GCF_000243295.1). NCBI lineage: Eukaryota > Metazoa > Chordata > Mammalia > Sirenia > Trichechidae > Trichechus > Trichechus manatus. The sequence goes on along the minus strand of NW_004444050.1, from coordinate 1,040,040 downwards.
CCTGAGATTAATGCGGCAAGATTAGGTTATGATAAAGAGGATTAGAGTGGGATGCAACACCTTTACTCAGGTCACAGCCCTGATCCGATGTAAGGGGAGTTTCCCTGGGGTATGGCCTGCATCACCTTTTATCCATGAGATAAAACGAGAGAGAAGCAAGCAGAGAGATGGGACCTCCTACTACCAAGAAAGCAGAGCCCAGAACGGAGTGCGTCCTTTGGAACCAAGCCCTGCACTGAGAAACTCCCAGACCCAGGCGACAGAGACACAAAGAGAACGGCTTCTAGAGCTGGCGCCCTGAATTTGGACTTCTAGCCTCCCAAACTGTGAGAGGATAAATTTCTGTTTGCTGAAGCTATCCTCTTGTGCTATTTCTGTTATAGCAGCACTAGATAACTAAGACAATGATGTTTTAGGGAAGCCAACCACCTTTCTTTTTCTAGGCCATTTCTGCTCCCTTCCCCCAAACCCAATAGAAACAATCAAGCAATTGCAACAAATGTTAGATCGCCTTACTCTTTAACAGTCATAAAACTGAATTGAGCATGAAGAATGTAAGTTAAGTGTGAGGAAGTCTCTCCTGACTTTAAAAGTTTTTTTTAACACTTGAATGTGTTAAAAGAATAAAGTGATTTTTTAAGAGAGGATTGAATGGATAGTGCTGCTGCTTAAGATAGGGCAAAGGATAGAGTACTGCCTGGTACAGGCCTCTTCCTAGCCAGGATTGCATGAAAAGAAGCAATGATGGGTTTCTTAGGGCTAAATGCTCTGAAATTTGGATTCCTTGCTGGAGTCTATTAAGGACAGCCATTAGCCAATTGAAGGATGATTTTTGTTCTATAGTTGAACATTTTAAATCCAGTTGGGCTCTCTTTTCTCCCTTTTTGGTTCCCCCCCTTTTTTTTTTTTTTTTTTTTGAAACATAGACAAAGCTGAGAGAGGATGACTAAAAAAATCTACAAAAATCTAAATCTAAACAATAGAATTTTTTAATTTGCACATTGTTTCTCAAACTAAAAATGTGCCCTCACATTTAAAAGTGGAAAATTTTGTCTGTAAATATAACTACTAAAACATTTTGACTAATGAAAATTGTTTTAGTGAATAATTATAGCAGAACTTATAGGATAAACATATATTATAAAGTATTTCTAACACATATGTGAATTCCATTTCAGTTTTGATTTTTGCTCCATATTTGCTGAGAAGTCATTTAAAATGGTTGCTAACATGGGAATAAGCAGGTTCTTAAGTTAGTAAGGAGCCTTGGTGACACAGTGGCTAAGAGTTGTGGCTGCTAAACAAAAGGTCGGCAGTAGTTTGAATCCACCAGCTGCTTCTTGGAAACCTTATGGGGCAGTTCAACCTACAGGGTTGCTATGAGTCCGAATTGACTTGACGGCAATGGTTTTTTTTTGTTTTGTTTTGGGTAAGTTAGTAAAGTAAGGATAGGTAGGTCTTACTAAACCTACTGTCTCTATGATTAAATATATAAATATAATTCTATTGCAACAATGAGATTGCATAGTTACTGTTCGAAGCCAGGAAACTGGAAATTTTCAGTTCTCTTGGACATACGAACTCATCGATAGTACATAGGCCTGGTGGTTTTAATACAATTATTATTACAGACTATATACAACATGTACTTTGTAAAGGATTCTGGGCATTTTCTAATTTTTACTTCATATTTTCTTTTGAAGAAGATAGAAAAATTATAAGAATATAAGTTTTTACCAGTCTAACTCTCTAATATGCAAAGTTAAAAAATACAATCAGAGATAGAAACACGCAGACTAAATAAAAGGATCACAACCACAAATATGATATATTTTATCTTGCATTTCAATTATATATTCATAAAATATGACCTAAAATTTTATGAAAAATAATGTCATTGCATTTTGAACATTCACCTTTAATTAATTCATTTATTCAACAAATAACCATCGTGCTATGCTTTTGGAATAGTTAACAAGCTCGGCTGCTAACTAAAAGGTTGGCAATTCGAGCTCACCCAGAGGCACCTTGAAAGAAAGCCCTGGTGATCTATTTCCAAAAAATCAGCCATTAAAAACGCTATGGAGCACACTCTGATACACATGGGGTTGCCATGAGTCGGAATCAACTGGACGACAATTGGTTGGCTACCAGGCTATTGCAGGTCAAATACGAAGTGAGTGTAGTGAAAATGTTATGAATATTTAGTTACAATCTGATCATATGTCTATATTAGGGTGAAGAAGAACCCAGAAGTCACATTTTTATGATGAAATTTTAAATGCAGTATTACACGTTTTAATGGCTTTATTCACTGCAATGTGTATGTACATGCTAATTGTTCCCTTTACACAGATTTTTGTTTTGTTATTGCTGTTGTTTGTTCATTTTGGGGGCCCTGACACTTTATGGCCATGCCTCAACTCATATCTATGCTTAACAAGCATAACAATTCTCCTCCCACTTTCATTCTCAAAGCACAATAACTTTTAAAATATTAAAGTAATACCAAACCACCAAACCAAACCCAGTGCCTTCGAGTTGATTCTGACTAATGGCAACCCCACAGGACAGGCTAGAATTGCCTCATTGGGTTTCCAAGGCTGTAATATTTACAGAAGCAGACTGCCACATCTTTCTCCTGCAGAGCAGATGGAGGGTTTGAACCACCAACCTTTCTGTTAGCAGCCGAGCACTTAACTGCTGCGCAACTAGGCCTCCTTTTTAAAGTAATAAAGTAGAAAAATGAAATAGAGTTTCAAGTCAACCCTTTTAAGAATAAGAGTTTCTAGGTGAATAACAATCAGTAGGCATTAAAATAATGGTGGTATAAAAATTAGGTGATGCATCTAATTAGATATAAAGAACCGTTGTTTGAACAAAACAAAACTCTCCCCTACTGCTCATACTTCCCCTCCCGTAATTTGCATTCTTTTCTCAGTCCAGGCTTTCTTTGGGAACCCTGTTGGAATGTACAGCTCAGTTAATTCCACGACGCAGGATTGTTAAACATAAAATAATGGACTGAGGTAGAGCATCACACCATCCATCACAACAGACAACCCGGGCAACAGAAAAGCGCTGCATTTTCCGAGTAAAACCCAATATAATGACCATTGCCTTGAAATGAATCAATCTGGCCGCAGCGGCGCAGCGGCGCAGCGGCGAGGCATTCAAAACAGCAATCAGGGCTGGCTCTGGTGTGGTCGTTTTCTGTCCCAATGTCATCTCATTTTATTCCCTCTGAAAATGGCAGTGAGGACAAAAAAACATGCCGGAGAGACACATCAGGCTTTCCTTCAGTGTCCTTTCTATTGTGTTAACGACTCTCATTTGGGCCAGCAATTTTCCACTGCCTCGTATTAGGAATTACACGGGCACAATTTGCGTCTCCCCAGTCAAGCCTGCACCGTGGACCCACCTCGAGGCCCATTTCCAGCAGGTTAGTAACTCAGCCACAACTATTTATGTGAGGCCAGAGATGAGAAGAAAAGGATCGTGACCAACACTTTTAACAAGGCTATGCTGCTTAACTTAAAGTCTTTCATTTTTATTTTAGTAAAGACTTTCTGCCTTGGGATTTTTTATCACATCGACAGAATCATGCCGGGTGCAAAGGTTGTAATTATTATAAAGTACAAAGTACTGGAATGTAAAGAAAGCTGGTGTCCAGCATCAACATAATCATTAATTATCTTAGACACCTTAGATAAGTCACTTAAAACAGACACCACCTGCTCTGTCGACCTCGTAAGGTTGCTGTAATGCTCAAAAGAGAACCGAGATAAAAAATGTTTGCATAATTTTAAGGTGTTTCAGAAATATGAAGTGTTTTATCCTGTTATGACTCTTGAGAAAATAAACATAGGTTATAATTGATGCTTAATCAAGATACATAATTTTATTTTTTTCTAAGACTTTAAAGAAAATCTTTATAAAATATAATATCTAAGCAAATTATAAAATATAAGATATAATACATTATGTTGCCATTGTATATATATTTTCTGTGGTCTTTCTTAATTTGAAAATTTCTACCACATGCCTACCACAGGGAGTCCCTGAGCAGTGCAAATGGTTTGTGCACTTGGCTGCTAACAGAAAGGATGGTGGTTGGAGTCCACCCAGAGGAGCCTAGGAAGAAAGACCTGGAGATCTACTTCATAAAAACATAGACGTGCCATGAGTTGGAATTGACTCAACAGCAACTGGTTTTTCTGGCCATCCACAAAAATAAATTCTAGGTAGTTTAAATATCTTTTTTCTTTTTTAGGGGGGAGTCTAAAAAAACAATAATAAATTTGAGAAAATAGCAAAAGAAAACATAGGAATAATTTCATAGGCCTGAGTTAGACGTTACTTAGCAGGACATGGAAACTAAAAGTCAAAAAGAAAAAGCTTAACATATATGTCTGTATAAAAATGTATAACTTCTCTGAGGCACCAATAAATTTTGAAGACAAAGAAATGATATAAAATATTTCCACATACATAATATTGGAAACATTAACATCTGCAAAATATAATATTGCCTATAAATCAACAATAAAAAGATAAATAAACTAGTAAAAAAATAGGTAAAAGATTTTAATAAACAATTCATACAAGAAATACAAATAGCTAATAAGGGAAAGGATGCCGAATATCATGAGTAATTAAAGAAATATGTAAAATGGTACAGCTATTTGGGAGAGAAATTTGGTAGTATCTATTAAAGTGAAAAATAAAAAATGTTCAAACACGAGACCCAGAAATTTCACTTCTAGCAGTCCTTCCTTTGGCAATAGTCACACAAATACAAAGATGTGCATAGAAAGATGTTCATGGAGACATTGTATAAGTTAATATTTTACAAATGACCCAAAGATAAATTAATCAAAAGGAGATTTCAAATAAATTATGAATCATCCATAACATGGTATACCAAGATACTATGCAACTATTAAACACACTGCCATAAGATCACTGAAAGTATACATCATTAAGATGTTCTTGATATTTTGTGTGGTTAAAAAAAAAGTTCTAAATGATACGCATAGGATGAGCCTAGATCATAACAAAACAAAACTATGTTTATATACCAATCTATCTATCTATCCATCCATCTAATCAAGTTTGTTTAACTATGCACAGATAAAGTCTAGAAGGATTTAAACCAAGCTATTCACAGTGTTTACTGGAGAATGGGGTATGTTGCAGCACTGTTTGAATATGCTACAAACAGTACGTACTATTTTATAATAAATTAATAGCAAAAACCACAAAAATTTCCTGAGGCCCTAAGTTCCCATGCTTCCATATATAAAATTTACTGATCTAACATTAGTCTGCAGGGGAAGCCCACTCCAGGTTGGGACACTATTGGTCACCGAAATGCCTCCTTTACCCCTCAGGAAGTGAACCTACCCAGACAGAGGCTTTCTGTCTTCCTAGAGTGAGGAAAATATTCAGGCACTACGTTCCATAGCTAGGTTTAATAGTTTACCAGTCATAAATGAGAACCAATTATTTCTTATTCATAGGGTACAGAAAAAGCTCCAGATGGCTCTGGGGGTGGGGGTGGGTATGAACATGCTCCCAGTTCCCTTGGGGTGTGATTTTTCTAATCGCTGATGATATGGCCCAGCTTGCACAGATGATAGTTAAGTAAGGCTGACACTTGGGCTCTGTCAAAATGGTGCCCAGTGCCTCTTCCCCTCAGCACATCTTCCTTCTCCAAAGGACCGTGTCCCAAACAGGGTCTTACAGAGCTTTACTTCCCTGGAAACTTAATAATTTAGTGGGAGAATAAAGTTTCCATGATCAAATAAGTTGGGAAATACTAAGCTAAGCCAAGTTTAGTTGGGTGAGGATGTCTAACTACCTTTAGTATGTAAAATTTACTGTGAATGTCTATCAGAGATGATAGCATACAGTATTTTCCAAAGTTATTTTTAATTGTGGAGCCAAGCAAGTTTTCCACAGTGTCTGGAATATTAGTTTGTAAAATGGGACCTAAAATGATAAAACATCTTAGGTCTTAGAAGCAAGGCTCATTCATTTATTAACTCAACCATCAATGACTAAACACCCTGTTTGTGTTTGACACTGTGCTGGGGACTGACAATGTCAAGAGCTATGACAGAATCTGGTGGATGAGATAAACATAGGGAGGTATTTACATTGTGTGTGATTATATGAAGTGATAGAGATATGATGAAGACGTGTCAGGAGTACACAAAGATGGCATAACCCATCATGGAGGGAGAGGAGGGAATGAATGGGGAAAGATACCCACGGGGAAGAATGATCATCAGTGAGCTACAACACTTTACATACGTTTGGTGAGTTGGAACTGAGAAAAGTTTTGCTCATTTATGGTTGTTCAATTCCTGGTTTGTTATATGTATTGGCTAATTATTATTATTACTTACCTATGGATCGTTATCGGCCATGATCCTCTCTCTAGAACTCTTTTCTTTTTATTCCCTCTTCTTTCCCTTATACTGCTAGGCTCTTTCATTATCAAGCACTTTTCCAGAAAATTTTTCATGTCTTGGAAAATTTTTATGCCAAATAAACTGCACTTATTTAACAATATTAATATTTCATCTCATTTTGTATTTACCAAAACATGTATGACTATCCTTCAGAGTTACAGATCAACATATTCAACCACAAAACTAATATAATTTCCACCTTATGGAAAGAAATTTGTTATTTCAGTTGCTTTATATGAGTGAATGTATAACTCTTATGTGGCTTTTGAAACAATAAAAATGGTAAACGAATTGCCATTATTGTTTTCAGAGTCCCTAAGGGTCCATCGACTCATGTAAATCATCACTGTCTTGGACAATTATTTTCAGAACTGGTCTAATTTCAACCTTTCATATTTTAGTGAAAGTAAATTTTCTTTGTATGATCCTCAGTTGGGATTGGAGGCAAAGAGTAAGTAACTTTGGTAGATGAGCATATTTCTATTACAAAGCTACCCTTAAGCTATCTATTTTCTAGACTTCTTTTCTGCATGTCCAGAAATGAACTTTTTTGGGGGGATGGCTGAATTTTTTATAGATCCTTGTGACAGCTAAGATTGTGTGTCAACGTGGCTGGGCCATGATTCTCAGTGTTTATATGTGATCACTCCCACGATGGGATCTGCTGTGAGTAGTCAGTCAGTTGAAAGGGAGTTTCCTTTTGGGTGTGGCCTGCATCTGAATATAAGCAGACATCTGGCTTTTTGCTCACTCTGGATCCTGCAGCTGCCTCCTGTTCATCTGACCTCCTTTTCTTGGGTCTTGAGCTATCAGCTTATCTGTCGATCTTGGGATTCATCAATCTTCACAGCCTGTGAGTGGGAGCCCTGCTCTCCGACCTGCTGATCTCGGGTTCACCAGCCCCTGTGACTACGTGAATTGGGAGAAGCCTCTATTCTGATCCACGGACTTGGGACATTCCAGCCTCTACAATTGCATGAGCCGTTTCCTTGATATAAATCTTTCTGTATATGTATTTATATACTTTATTGGTTTTACTGCTCTAGAGAACCCAGCCTAAGACAATCCTGAACAAAAATTTAATATTTCGCATTCACTAATATTACTTAGAATTGTTTGCATAATAGGGAAAGATATTGGACTGCAAGTTGTATTTATTTCTCAAAACTGTCACCATTTACTGAATTAGTAGGTACTTTGCAATAAACATGCAGTGTTTCTAAGTGGCTAAACTCTATCGCTAATAAGGGCCTAAGAAGCACAAAGCCCAAGCATGGGCAGTTTAAGAATTATTCACATTTAGCCTTCTCTACTCCTAATCACAGGCTGAAGAACACAGACATCACTGTTGCTATAATTTCTGAGCTGGTAACCCTTACTTTTATACTTATCATCTGTCCGCCTATCACCTACCTCTCTTTAATGTGAAAAAGATGGATTTAGTTCAGGTGCTTCTTGTTTAAAGAAGCTTCTGCCTTTAGTTGAGTTGTGGTTGAGAGGTAGGCTTCATCTCTTACAAATTCTTGGGGTTACAACAGGAGAAGACTGAACAAAGTTGGTAGGAGATGGTTCTCCTCTATTAGATGATGGAACTAACTAACTGTTCCTTAAGTGAGGGAGACCAGATACAAGGTGGTGCCGCTCAGTGACACAGGAACAATACAACAAGGTAAACAGGAAGAAAAAGAGGTTGTGCAGAAAAGATAATAGACATGTTGAATTTGAGGTATCTATGGGCTATCTAAGTAGAGAGAGTCTGGAGACAGATATATATGAGTCTTGGGCTCCAGAAAGAGGTTTGAGATAGAAAAACTAATTTGAGAATTATCAGCATATATAGCAATAAAATCTTGGGGCTAGACAATATAGTTCAGGGAGAGTACAGGGAAAGAACTCAGAACCCTGGGGAATGCCAACATTTAAGTGGCATGTAGAGGAAGGAAAACCAGTAGAGACTGAAAAGAAACTCTCAAAAAAAAAAAAAAAAGAAGAAGAACTAGAATAGAATGATGTTACAAAAGCCAAGAGAAGGGAGATGGAAGTGACAAGAGAGCCTAACATGACAGACATTCAGCACGATGAAGACTGAAAAGGGTCCATTGGATAGGGCACCAATGGGGTCATCTCATAGTAACCCACATGGTAAATACAGGTAAATGTGGTCTTTGGAGATAGAGGCATCTTTGCTGGAACCTAGACTTTGTCAGTTGTGTGAACTTGAGCTAGCTATATAACTCCCCTGAGCCTGAGAATCCTCATGTACAGCATGAAAACTCTGCATTTATATCAGCCTTTCAAGGTAATCAGTGGAATGAATGAACTAATGCATGTAAAGCTCATATTACAACATGGGGCATGAAGTGGGTTCTCAATAAATGTTGGTTTTCTTCCCTCAAAATCAGGATCCTTAACAATACCAAGGCTTGAAACCTTGGAGCCAGTTTCACCTTATACCCTTTATCTCATACATCTAACCAGTCATCTACTCTTGTTTTACGTCCTTTAACAACGTATCCCACATCCTACCCATTCTCTTCCCACGGTCACCAAATATTCCAGAAAAATGGAACTAACTACTAAGGCATGTGGCTTCCAATACAGGCATAGAACAAAGAACTCTCAACCAGGATTCAGGAATTTGGGCTTCATCTACACTGGTCCTCAACAGATGTGCTGTGGGTTCCGTGGCATTCCTACAAACCCTTTCAGGGTGGGCTGCCAAATTTTGATTAATGTATAACATTTACTTGCCCTACAGCTGAGGGGATATTTACTGTGATGTCTATTTAGACAGAACTTCGAGCAGAGAAGTTCAGGGATGTAAAGTAAGATGGTATAGCTATGAGTAATAGGTGCCAAATGAAATGTAAAGTCATAATTCCTGCTTAACAGAATGTGCAAGAATTAAACACATCTATAAGAGAGTGTCATTTGCGCATTAAAAAAAAAGTTGCTGTCAAGTTGATTCTGACTCATGGTGACCTCATGTGTGTCAGAACAGAGCGATGCCCCACAGGGTTTTCAATGGCTGATTTCTTGGAAGTAGATTGCCAGGCCTTTCTTGTGAGATGCTTCACTCAACCTCCAACTTTTCAGTTAGCAGCTAAATGCATTAACTGTTTGTAACACCGAGGGACTCCATATAGGGCAGTTCTATTGAGACAGCAACAGAATTTGCCAGAGACTGATCACTGTAGAAATGTTGCTTTTGTTTTGCTTATTTGTTTAGCTTTGTTTTTAATCGGAATCACATTTAAAAAAAATTGGAGAACCACTAAAAACTCTGGTATACTAAGATGTGTCATGAATACACACATAGAAAAGTTGCGTACCACAGCTATAGGAAATGTGTAGAAATATGCTCTGAGCCAAAGAAAGAGTTCAGTCAAATCCAGCCCTCCCCACAACTAGCTGTGTAAACTGGACAAGTTATTGAAGCTCTATGAGTCTCAACTTTGTCATTTGCAAAGTAAGGCTACTTATTCCCTTTTGGTGGTGTTATTAGGAGAATTAAACATGCTAACATATAAAGCACTTTGACTGTGCTTTGCATATACAAAAATTTGTAAGTGTTAGCACTATTATTATTGTCAACTCTAGCACTATCTAGCAGAGGCGTAACTAGGGCATGGCAGGTATGGCAGGTATTGCACCAGCCCTGGGCACGTGGCTCCACCAAGAAGTTTCTGTTAACCTGGTATAGCCATTGGTGTATCTACAGGAAACGGCACTTATGACAGGCACTGAAATTGTGTCCCTGTCCAAACATCTGACACTCTTTTTGATAACTTTACCATAATATCAGCTCAAAAATACAAGTCAAGCTCATTAACCTTTTAATTAACACATTTACGTGCTTGAGGAAGGACATTGGGCCATCCTGGTTTAATATAGACTGCTCCGTGGTGCCATGCACCCAGGGCTGGTGCAATACCCTAGATATACCACTGCTTCTAGCAGAAAACCAAACCAAACCCATTGCCATCGAGTCAATTCCAACTCATAGTGACTCATAGACAGAGTAGAACTGCCCCGTAGTGTTTCCAAGGGGTGCCTGGTGGATTCAAACTGCCAACCTTTTGGTTAGCAATCAAATTCCTAACCACTACGCCACTAGGGCATCTAGCAGAAAGCCTTAAAAACTAGTTGCCATTGAGTCAATTCTGACTCATAGCGACTCTGTAGGACAGGGTAGAACTGCCCCATAGGGTTTCCAAGGAGCTGCTAGTCAATTTGAACTATCAACCTTTTGGTTAGCAGCTGAGCTCTTAAACCACTGTGCCACTGGGGCTCCAGCAGAGAGCCTTGGCAAGTTGCATCCCTCCATTCGCCCATCTGAAATGGGATGGAATAGGATAGACTACATGATCTCTAACATCTCCTCAAGCTCTCAGATTCTGTGATTTTTAGTCCCATCAAACATCATAAACACACAGTCCAAGTCTGACTAAAAGTGTTAACATATAAAGGAGGGACTGGTCCCATCTGGGGCACCATTACTATGAGGGGCTGGGGGAGTGTGTCTGTCTTTTAATCAAGTACATTAGACTAGAGTCAGGACAGAAAGCCTTATGAAAACCCTCAGTCAGCCTACCAGTCAGAGTTGGCTGTAATACCCTGGGAAGCACGACATAATCAGTGATCCTAGTGAAGTTGTAATCTTAGGAAATACAAACCCTTTGCATAATTTAAATAAATAGGCTGAGGATGACTTCAAAGAAATAGAAATTATAGGTAGCACTGTGGTTAATATTAATGAGAAAGAAGAGCAAGACAGTACCTAATGCAGAGCTGGGAATTGAGTTAACTAAGGGTGAAAAGACGCAACTGGCTTACAATAGGACCAGTGTCTCTTTATAAAGCCTCTCAAAAAGAACTAGCTTCCAAACACAAAATTCTCAAGAGAAGCCCACCTTTTACTTCAAAAGCAGGCTTTCACTTTTCTTTCTCATCTTTATTCCCCACCTTGTATAAACATGTAAGGCCCACACGCCCTCTCCCTCGCTTCCCCTATATTGGACTACACTTACACAATAACCGTTTTTGTGAACCCTGGCCTGCTTTGGTGGAAACACTAACGACCACTAGCAGCTTTGGGCAGTGAATGCCTCCGCAGTCTCCCTTCTCATCTGATGCTGTGCCCAGCGCTAATCAATCAGTACTTAGCAAGCACAGAGCCTTATAGCTAATAGGGACCTTAGGGAGCAATGGTGTTCAGTGGTATTCATACCCTGGTCCACAGAGTCTTGCTTGGGGGGTCCAGAGAGGTACGTTAAGGGCTTCCCTTGGAGAGCGATACAGTGACAAGAGTAGCTGGAACTTCACAACTTTAGTCAACTCCAATGGGCTGACATCCTATCTCTACTAGAGATTCTAATAGGGGAATCAAAGCAGTTCTGTAAGTCAGTACTGATGGTTTAAATACAAGATTCATGGGAACTTTTCAGAAATCATCTAATTAATTGCCCAGTCAACCTCCTGAAGGAGACTGGGATTTGACATCCACTTCACCTCAGTCAGACTCTATTTGATCACAACCTCTCTGACATGGTGCATTTATAATTGTCTTGGATGTGGAAATGAGTGAGACTCATACAGGCAAAGGATAAGAAACCAGACGTCTGAAAGCTAAGCAAGGCTAGCTCAATAGTACATGGATCTTCCAGAGTGTACGGAAAATTAGACGGTTACTCGGTTCTTCCCTCAAATGATACAAAGAACAATGTCACAGATACCTGGACAATCTAGGCTCTGTAACAGCATCTAACAAACATCCTAATGTTCGTAGAGATAGTAATGTATGTTCTAGGGGAAAATGTTTTATTTATCAGAAAGTCTGGGAAACACTGAATGCTACCCCTCCCTTAGAAATTTACCAGCATAATGACAAATTAAAGGCTCTGAGAAAGCCGACAGTAGACTGTTTAGCTTTGTTTACACCAAACTTCTTTGACTTCAGAACCATAGTTTTGCATAATATCTATGAACATTCTGCTTAAGCAGTACTTCATGGAACACACTTTGGGAAATACTTCATCATGTTGATTTATATAACTTACCAAATGGAGACTTTGTGACCTTGAAAAAAATAAACTGCATGTAGTACAAAACCTCACTAGTGTGAACAAAAACGTATGATCTAGTCCCTTGAAATTATGAACTATTTCGGAAGAAAGGGACCCTAGTTGTGGGATGGTTAAGTGCTCAGCTGCTAACCAAAAGGTCGGCAGTCTGAACCCACCAGCTGCTCTGTGGGGGAGAAGAGTTGGTGATCTGCTGCTGTAAAGATTACAGCCTAGGAAACCCTACGGGGCAGTTCTACTCTATCCTATAGGGTAGCTATGAGTCGGAATTGACTCAACAGCTTCCAACAACAATAACAAAGAAGCTTTATTTATTTATCTACATCGAGTAACTAGGACTACCAGTTATAAAATCTTCTCAAGCAGACATGCAACCAGGCCTGCTTAGTGAACATGTACTGCTCTTTTATACTTAGAGCTTTTCCATTGTTAAAAATTAAAATGCAATAATAAAATAATAATTGTCCTAAGTACTTTAAATGCGCCTCATGAAGTCTTGTTCGCATGTTTCCTGTCTCCCCAGTCTTGTACTCTTTCCATATATTACACAGTGTCTTTTACCAAGTTTCTCTCTTGCTAAATGCACCTAGCTTCTCCATGTTCTGCAGCCACATACTGTACCCATGGCCCCTGACCATGTGTGTTACAAAAATGCATTCTGGCCACCATGGAAACTCCATGAGAGGGTATAGATGGATCAGCAGAAAGGCATTTCTACAAGGAAAACCATCCAAAGCATGTGTTATGATGAATAGTGTGTTGGCAGCATTATTTTCTGATCAAAGGACAGCATTAGTACACCATGTAGGTTAAATTAACTTTGAAGAAGGTGACCAGTACATCACATAGGATGAGTTACATAAGATGATACCAAATTCTTGGTCCCTATATACCACGGCAAAATGGACTTAAGCATGGCAGGAGTAATCCATTTCCCTTCTAGCGTGATCTATTTATCTTTTCCCCTATGCTTCATAATTTTTTCCTGATATTCCCTGCTTTCCATAGTACTTGTCTTGAATCATGAAATTCTGGGGATACAAGATGTCTGTCACTGACCAGTGGAGACACCAACCAAGCAAAACCCACATGTCTCTGCTTTCAGGATATGAAAGATGTTTCATCAGTCTACATGGGCCATTCTGAAGCCAGCTACCTTGAGCAAATCACTTGACCTCTCTGGGCTCCTATTTTCTCATCTATAAAACAAAGACACCAGTATGATCTACCTGGCAGGGTTAATACCTATACCAGCATATCCACCTTATAGCTGTTGTTGGCAGATCGAAAACTGGGGAAATACTAAATTTTAGTACTACAATTCTACTGACCTTTGAAGAAATGAGACCAAGTTAGCACAAAGAAATATACTCAAGGCAGACTGAGATGACTCAAATAGCATATCAGTTTCAATGAGATGCATGTGAATGTTTTTATAGAAAAGATAAACTACTACATAAAATGTAAAGTATTAAAACATCTCCCTATCAAAAGATTTGCGATGATAAATCTTAGCAGAGAAAAGCAAGATAAAAAAAAAAAGAAAAAACAAAGAGAATAAGCATTTGTAGTTAGAAATAGATGGTAAATAGAAAAAATTTTGGGGTCCCCGGGTGGTACAAATGGTTAATGCACTTGGCTGCTAACCAAAAGGTTGGAAGTTCAAATCAACCCAGAAGCACCATGGAAGAAAGGCCTGGTGATCTACTTCTGAAAAATCAGCCACTGAAAACTATATGAAGCACAATAGAACATTGTCTGACTTACTTGTTTTGGACATGACGTCAGAAAGAATCAGTGTCTAGAAGAGGACATCATGTTTCTTTGTTGTTGTTTTTTTTTAATAATTGTAATTAAATGAAAGTTTACATTTCAAGTTAGTCTCCCATACAAAATTTTTTTTTTACATACATTGTAATGAGACCCTAATTTCTCACCCCATTCTGCGACAGCACACTCCTCCTTTCTGCCCCTGATTCCCCATGACTATTCAAGCAGCTCCTAACTCTCTCTGCCTTCCCATCTCACCTCTGAACAAAAGCTGTCCGTTTGGTCTCTTGTATCTACTTGACTCAGAGGCACACTCTAGAAGGGGACATCATGTTTGGTAAGGCAGAGGGCCAATGATGGTGAGGGAGACCCTTGGTGAGATGAATCAACTCAATGGCCACAGCGATGAATTCAAACAGGCCGGGGACTGTGAGGATGATACAGGACCGGGCAATACTTTGTTATACATAAAGTTGTGGTAAGTTAGAGTTTACTCAATGGTAGCTAGCAACAACAACATATCATTAGGTAATTATAAAATGCCAGTGAGAGACACAAGGAAGCCTACAAAAACATATCCTAGAAGACCAGTAACAATGTGGCCCTGGAGGAAAGTATCCGAACTTTACAAGAGTCCGCAATTATGTCTAGAAATTTGGCAAAATCCATGAAACTTGAGGACTGCTATTCATCATTGTACCTCAGTGTGGCCAGACAGTGTATATTCAATACTTACTGAATGAAGAACACTTTTTAAAAATAGCTAACAATTCTTGAGCACTGTGCGCTACATATATTAAGTACTTAATGTATACCAACTCCTGGAATGTCCGTAACACCCCAGGAAGATCTTATTATTACCCTCATGTTACAGATGAAGAAACAGAAGCTCAGAGAAGGTGAGCAACTTGTCGATATTAGGAAGATGGAACCCAGACAACTGCCTTTACACATCTGCTCTTCACCCTGCTGCGTGACTGACATCCTGAACTTTTGCATACTGCATTTGGCATCTTATTCCAAGGAGATATACTGGCTATTAACCATCCAGCATTCATTTTTACTGGCTTACTAACCTCCAACCTTTCAGTTAGCAGCCAGACGCATTAGCTGTTTGCACTGCCCAGAGATTCCCCAGAAGGAATAGCAGTTAACAATTGAGAGATTCCTCCAAAGTTTGGCAGTTTATTGAAGTCACCTCTCCAACAGTTAGCTGCCTGCTCAAACAGTGTATGCTTAATTCAACTTAATTCTCTGCAGTGGTGCCTGATCCCAACCGCAGGACAGAATCTATTGTCATCATCCAAACCATTCACCAAAGGAATGTACTTAAAACAAGCATTGTGTGCAACAAAAGGTCAAAAACCTTGAAAAGGTTTTATTTGCAAAGTAAATGTAACTGTAAATTAATTTCTTGCACTCACCATTCATCAATATTTAATATATTTATATGAAGGATACCATTTCACAATTCCCTATACATTCAGCTTTTAATAATGTAGAAACGGCTTATCTTCTTCAACTCACTGAGACTGGATTTGCAATAACTAGTAATGTTAAATGTATTTTTAAAAAATCAATAATAAATAAATGCATAAGCACTTCCCTCTAGAATGCTTCTGATGTTATTTACAAAATTAAAAAAAAGATGACAGACCCACGAGGGACTTTATAACCATTTCATTACCACCTCCCTAATTGTATATGGTGGAACTGCATAATCTGTTTATTGAAATTGAAATCTTTGGAACGGATCCTCCCCACAGACATTAACAATAAGCATCTTGTGCAATAACATAGTACTTAATGTAATATTAA
Organism: Trichechus manatus latirostris; assembly: GCF_000243295.1. Lineage (NCBI taxonomy): Eukaryota > Metazoa > Chordata > Mammalia > Sirenia > Trichechidae > Trichechus > Trichechus manatus. The sequence continues at coordinate 1,023,890 of NW_004444050.1, read as the reverse complement.
CTTTATATGCACCAGGCCTTAACCGCTCGCCGGTTCCCCCACTGGAATTGAACATTTTTAACACTCTGTGCTCTGCCTCGCTATTCAATTCTATATCTAATTTACAAGCTGTAAAAACACAATATTCACAGATTACAATAAATATAAAGAAGTTCTAACGACAAACCTGGTGGCGATGAGGATGAGAAAGACTACTTTGTTTAAAGTTAGAAACAAAAGAAAACACAACTTGGAAAAACTTTAAGGCCCTTAAAGGTTGGATGATGAAGAAAGCTGTTCACTTGGTGCTGTCTGGCCAAGGGAACACAAGCACATTGTTCTGATGTCAGGTGAAGGTGTTTGCACCTAGGTGGTCCATGGTTGGAGTACCTGGGTGGTGCAAACAGTTAACATGCTTGTCTACTAACTGAACAGTTGGTGGTTCGAATTTACCCAGAGGTGAAAGATCACAGCCATTGAGAACCCTATGCAACAGTTCTACTCTGACACATATGGGGTCACCATGAGTTGGAATTGACCCAACGGAACTGATTTTTTTGTATTTGTTTTTGGTCCATGGTTAAAATTTAGACAGCCCACCCAGGTTCCCTTTCCTGAAGAGGTAAGCAGCAAAGAAGAAAGAGCATTGAATGAGAAGTTAGGAGAGCTGGTTTTAGTCCTGAATCTTCCTGAATGATTTTGAGCCAGGTGTATTCCACTTCTTTATGCCTTAAATTTCTCATCTTTAAACAAACAGGATGAAATTGATGGTCTCGAAGATTTTTTCCAGCTATAAAACTCTAAAAATCTATGACTACGGCTTTCACGTGTAATAACAAATTGACAAAGCCCACTCTGAGATTTTTTTGCCATTATCCTTTAGCCAGTCCCTCTTAAATTTCTGGCTCCTTTCTGAGTAACAAAGCAATGATAAGAGCATTTGTTTCATGCTGTACAGTTTCTAGACACTTTTTATGTATTACCCCAATTAATCTACAGCGCACTCTTGGACATAAATTACGTGGCTGTGATGAAGACCAGAGACAGGACCAAAAGGGCTAAACCGCATGGGACTGCAAAATAACTGCTGAATAATGGAAAAGCCTCCACAGTCAATGAACACTCGTCCGATCCTCTCATGAGCATTCAACTAACTAAATGATCTAATGGGGGTCTGGGTTTAGGATGACAGTTTGCAAAATGCATGTTTCACTGTCATTTCATAAGCCACCAATCTTAGTAGACGCAGCCTGTGTACTTCTCCATTATTGGTGTTACGTGCTGGGCAAAAACTCACAATATAGATTTTACTTGGTGGTTTATATATGGACATTTCTTTAGGTCATTGTATCGTTATCAGCCATAATGTATACTTGACATATATTTTTGGAAAAGTGTCCAATAGCTATTTAATATGAAAAACAATTTGACCTACCAAATTCAGGATAGTTGTTACATTTTGGAAGTAGGGAGTAGAATGGTTTCAAGGAGGGATACTCAGTGGCTTCCACTGTATTCGTAGCAATATGTTGTTTAATCAGGGTGGTTGGTAGAATCATTTTTCCCATTTTGTTATTTATACATTTAATCTTAAACATATACATTAGGTTTTCATACTAAAAATTAAATAATAGGTTATCCTTGAGAATGAAATTTTCTTCTCTCAAGTCTGTCTTCCTTTCAGAAAGGTCAGGGGACAAAAATTGGGACCATTGTATTAAAATGTAAATTATAGCACTGGATGTTTGTTCTTTAATTAACCCTCTGATACAGTGTGGAGCTGTCTCAGATTCAAAACATAACAGTAAACGTGAAACTAGTTTCAGACAAATCCTACGGAATGTATCTGGTTTAGATTTGCTAGCTAAATTTTTCAAAGATGTTTGCAACTTTGGAGATTACAACTTGCAAATTGAGTTTTTCCAAATGGAAACTCTGCTTTTCCAGAATGGCTTTCTAAAAATCACCCTCTTATTCACCTCCTTCTTTTCCCAAAAAAATGAAAACTACTTTTCACCATCTTCACAGAGCCTTGGAAAGCAAAACCTTCAGGCTACAGTGAAAAAGATATTTAATGTCCTTCCCATCCCACCCTCTGCATCCTCTTCCTCTCACAAAAAATTTCTCCATCTCGCCACTAAACAATAAAATAAAATAAAATGAACAAAAAAATTCCAGTACTATACTAAAAAAACCAACCAAACAAAAGAACAGTAGCAGCAGTAATACTGGTTTGGAATTATCATTCCTTTTCAAAAGTTGCTCAGTTCCTTTCAAACCTGCAATACTTTATTTTCCATCTGATCTTCCCTTGCCTGCTTGGGTATGAGGTTCCTTGACTGCTCATTGTACTTCATTGATCATTCAGGAGAGTCACCGTCTACCTTTCTGACTTTATGAAGACCTTTCAGGTGTGGTTCTTTTTATGTCTCGCTCTCTTTTTGGGGAGAGTAGAGGGAAGGGGACTGAGTACTAGTCAATTCTCCCACAGGCCCACATCCCTTGCCTAAATTCGACCTATCCTACAAGCTGGTAGCGTGAATCAGCATCAGCTTATGGTACCAGCTGCTCAGGGTGAAACCATTTTCCTTCTTCATGCCCTGAGTTCACTGTAGAAACACAGCCAGCTCCTCCATTGCTCTGGTTCTCCCTGGATTCATAGCAAATAGATGGCATGATTGTCACACCTTGGAACCAGGACAATGATCAGTACATTCATCTCATGAAAGTATTCTCTTCTCCGGCCATAATCTTCATTTCAATTTGGCCTGGAGACCCCAACCACAATCATAGATTGTCTATGCAAAAGAATGGCATGCATTCTTATTTCACTCAAAGTCCGTCAACTCTTGAGAACAACTCTGTCTTAGCAATTTCTAATCCAATTAATTTCAATAAAATGTATCAACTATTAGCAATGTGCAAAGTACTTTCCAGGAGACTATGACATCAGCCTTGACCTTAAGGATCTTCCCATGTTAATGAACTTAGATATAATGATCAGACACAAAAAGAGCAAAGCAGTAATAGGTGATGTTGAGTGAGCACTTACCGTGTCAGTAACAAGCTCATATCTATCTATCTATCTATATATATATGTTAGCTAATTTAATATTACAACAATCTTTTGTGAGCATTATTATTCTGTGGCCAAAAGAGCTTATATACCAAGGTCTTAAAGCAAACTAGTGCTCCTAACCACCCCCTTACACACCCTGTACTACTTCCGGACCAGGGAGAGAGAGCAGTAATAGCGAGAGTGGGGAGAGTCGGAAACACAGGCTTTTACATTTGATTTTAAGCAACTTCACCGAATTAGTGTTTGTGCTTTGAAATCTTTGGCTAGAGAATCCACAAATAATGTATATGGTGTTCATTGTGCTCCCAAACCCTATTTCTCAGCGCCTAAGCCATCTACTTTCATTGCTTAAAACCAATTATCACCATGGAACAGCCAGATTTCTAGTAGCTACTTTTAATGTTTACATGTACTTACCAGTTACTTGTGAACATTATATATGACAAAAAAAAAAAAAAAAAAAAATCCAACACCAAAACCCTTGCCATCAAGTCGATTTCCAGTCAGAGCGACCCTAGAGAACACAGTAGATCTGCCCCATAGGGTTTCCGAGGAGCGGTTGGTAGATTTGAACTGCCAACCTTTTGGTTAGCGCCCAAGCTCCCAACCACTGTGCCACCAGTAACAAGGGTATCCATCTGGTCTCTTGTCCTCCCAGCAACCTGGCTGAATGTATTGTGTAGCTCCTTTGCCACAAAGACCAATAAAGTTACTGCACTCTCTGCCAGGATGTTCAGGGACTCAGCTACTGATTTTTGCATTCTTACTCTCTAGAAAAACAAGCATCATCAAAAGATGAGGAAAAATAATGAAAAAGTAGCCACACCTTTTATTGGGCCATTGAAATCTAAGAACTATTAGCTTGATCACTGACCCTGTCCCCTTCTTTTAATTAAATTGCCAAGGACAGCGGTAGTAGGAAGACCCACTGACTTCATGTTTTACCCTGAAATGGGAATGCATCAAAACCCTTGTGTTGACATATGGAATCTCTGGGTATAAATTTAGATGTTTTATATTGATTCCTATTTTTGTCATGATCTCGGCCCCCTCTTTTCCCAAAGGGTGGGATGCAACCCTGTTGTAGCAAAACAAGTCACCATACCCAGTAGCCTTGATTCATGCAGGGAAGGTGCTAGGTGTGTTACCTCAATCCCAGCTTGATGTCATGAATAGATGCCATATCAGCTCAAATACAGATCAATCTATTTTTTAAAACAATAGAAACTGGTGTTGAACGCTTGGGATTGCTCCTCAACCTTCTAACCTTAATAATAATATATATATAATCTTTTCTCCATCAACATTATGTTGGCTGCTGGTTTTGACACTAAGTCTCCCCAAACCACCTTTGTCCAATGCACCTCACTGCAGAAACCATTTCTTATTGGCTAAAAGCAGATAAACCTGCCAAAAGCCAGTGCTTATTTCCTTCCCATGAGACCACACTTGAGAAAGTGGAAGGAAGCATAACTGTGTGTTTTCTTACCCAAAGTGACAGGCAGCCCGAGAACAGAAGATCTCCGTTTCTTAACTCGGCACTCTGGATTTGGATGATTTAACTATATATAAAGGCAGTGCTAGGTTGATTTGAAAGATACATTTTATCAAGTTGTCAGCTTTCCAAAGCCAACTGTTTCAGAATCACTTATAAGTAAACTAGAAAATGATTTGGATTGTAGGAAATTTAAACCTTACTTTCCCAGGATGTTGCAGCAAATAGCTGAAAAATAGACATAGAATCAAGCTCTCTGAAATTAAAGTGTCCTGAGTGTGTCTTGGTGGCAGTGAGAGGCGGCATGGTCTAATGGATGGAGTGCAGAATGCGGAGCCAGGGGACTCAAACTGATTTCCTCTCTGGCAGCACATCACCAAGTGACCTTGGGAACTCACCCAGCCCAGCCACAAGGAGGAGACCAGACCTCTTGGGCTCACACCCCTCACTGCTTGTCACCCACATCTTGGTTGACTCTGCCAACAAGAATGGGAAAACTCTTGGTAAGGGGACAGGGTTGGAGATGTTTCAGCCCAGTAGGGAACTGCAGCACCATGCTTCCTGTGCATCTCTCCCATCTGATATCACCTCCAGCAGCCAGGAGGAGAGGCAGGAGCATTCTCCATCCCCGTGAAAAAACAAGTGCTGCAGTCACTCTCTAACAACCTGCTGGGGGCCACGTGCCCACCCCGAAGCCCAGAAGATAATACCAGTCCTTGGTTGACTTCCCAGGGATGCTTTGAGGAGGATAATCAGTGCTGACTGTATTTAAGCATCTCAGTTATACGGCTAGTCCCGATACTTTCGGACTCCAGTTTTAGACATAACTTTGTTGTTAGCTGCCATTAAATCCACCCACTGACTCATGGTGACCTCATGCACAATGGGATCGGACTGTTGTGATCCATAGGGTTTTCACTGGCTGATTTTTCAGAAGTAGGTCACGAGACCTCCTTTCTTCCTAAACATAACCTTACCCAACAAAAACAGTTAGCTGCAATTTCTAACAGTGCATGAGTATATGCATGTATACTGTATTATGCAGTGTGAACAATGTCCCTGGGGCTGCAGTTCACCTCTTTCTTTTTCACGTACTCTCCTGGGTACAGAAGGAAGATAGGCATCCTGATTATTACTCTTATCCTGATTATCTCGCCAGCCACAAGGCACAGGAGGAACCAATGTTCACCAGAACCTCTGTTAGTGCATGACAGGGAACATATAGGCTGTAGGACCTTTGCACCACTACAGCACTGCCCTGGGCTTACACATGGCAGGAGGTGGTAGGAAGCCAGCATCTTTCTATATTTCAAGAGGGTTTACAACAGTCCCAAACCCAAACCAAAAAACCAAACCCGTTGCCGTCGAGTCGATTCCAACTCATAGCAACCCTATAGGACAGAGTAGAACTGCCCTGTAGTGTTTCCAAGGAGCAGCTGGTGGATTCAAACTGCCAAGCTTTAGGTTAGCAGTCAAACGCTTAACCACTCCACCAACGGGGCCCCGACAGTCCAGTTCCTTACTAATTCCTGGTGCCAGTCCTCTGCTGCAGTTTGGAAACCACCGGATTTGAAATAATTTATTTCCCAAGTCCTCACAGCATCTGCACAAAGTGAAGGGTGTTGGATTATTGACAAAATGTCATCAATGTCATGATACTCTGTGTGTGTGTGTGTGTATGTGTGTGTGTGTGTGTAGTTTTTTTCGCATTCTCTTACTGTAGTAAAATATACCGAAAATAAAATTTGCCATTTTAACCATTTTTAAATGTACAATCTAATGGCATTTATCATTACTCACAATTTTATATAAACATCATCACTGTTTCCAAAACTTTTTCATCACACTAAATAGAGGTTCTGTACCCATTAAGAGAAAAACTCCCCGTTTCCACCTTTCTCCCAACCCTGGTAACAACTAACATACTTCCTGTCTCTATGCATTTGCCTATTCTCAATATTTGATATAAATGGAATCATACAATATTTGTCTTCCTGTGTCTGACTTATTTCCCTTAGCATAATGTTTTCAAGGTTCTTCCATGTTGTAGCATGTATTAGGCCTTCATTTCTCCTTATGTATTGTATGAATATACTGCATTTTGTTTATCTATTCATCTGTTGATGGAAATGACATTCTATTTTAAAGAATCAAATGAATCCAGCCATTTCAGAAGTCATATGGCTGCCCTATTTGAGAGTTAAATGAAAAGAGATGTTACAAGGAGAGGTTTAGGCTTTTTTTTTTTTTTTTTAAATAAAAGGCTCATAGATATTCTACTGTCTACTGCCACAGAATAGCGGATGACACTTCATTGAAATCTCTGCACGACAAATGATGTGACGCTCAACTTAGCTACTTCAGAAGAATCAAAAGCTACATCAGCTCAACAGGGATTTGAACCTGTGGTCCCAGGGATTGTAGTCTAAGCAAGCTGATGGTGAGATGACTAAGTCATCACCACAAGCCAATGGGCCCCCAGAGAGGATACATGTGATCAGAAAGATTTACTGATTAATACTGACCTCTAAAACTACTTTAGGACAGGCATTGGAAACATAAAACCACTTTTACTGTGCAGTGGCTCAGGCTGTCATTACTTCAGCCTTGTAAAATGCTGTGCAGGGCTGGGATCAATCATTGCTAGACCTTGCAACTTCAGGACGTCCATCAGGAAAAGAACTTTCTAGAAGAGGTAGCAAACCCTTATTTAACAGCAAAGCAAGCAATGCCATTTCAGCCGTGTATTCGGATCATGAGGAGACCTAGAGGCCAGAGCTCCCTTCTTCCCATAGGATGGAAACTTTATATGAGAAAAAGGGGTGGGGTGAGTCAATTCCACATAGTCCCCAAGGAATAAGTTGTATTATCAGAAAAAGTATAAGGAGCTCTGGTGGAGCAACAGTTAAACCCTCAGCTGCTGACTGAAAGGTTGGCGGTTCAAACCCACCAAGCGGCTCTGCAGGATGAAGATCTGGCCATCTGCTCTGTAAAGATTACAGCCTAGAAAACCCTTCGGGGCAGTTCTAGTCTGTCACATGAGGTTGCTCTGAGTCCAAATCGACTTGATGGCACCCAACTCAACAACAATCAGAAAAAGTATATTTTTTTTCTGAATGAGGAATCTTCCCTTAATTCTATAAATTACCTCACATATTTTAAAAAATGCATTCTGATGAGATTTTGCAATAAAAATCCCTGTAAGTAAGTGTGTAGCGGGATATAGGCTCAACTTTCACGTGGGAAAATTGATGGAGGTTTCATAATCAATAATTTCATGGCAAAACTACATCTTGTCCAAAGATGTGACGACTTGCCTGAGGGACTGACAGTAAGGGAGGGGGCAATGCAAAATGTGTCACAACTTGCAGAACGTCTACTCAAAATGCCTCAGCATGGTCTGACTCCTCCTGAATCCCGGCTCCCCTGCTTCCTCAGGGCCTCCTTCGTCAACTATTCCCTCTCTCTCCTGCTTTCTCAACTTCTCCCTCTCTACTAATACTTTCTCCTCAGCAAATAAGTAAGCTGAAAGCTCTGCCATTAAAAACAAACCCTCTACTACCTCACACCCAGAAAAACAGAAGCTAACAAGTGTTGGTGAGATGTGGAGAAATTGGAATCCTTATCCACTGCTGATGGAAATGTAAAATGGTACAACCACTGTAAAAAACAATTTGGCAGTTCCTCAAAACGTTAAAGATAAAATTATCAAATGACCCAGCAATTCCGTTCCTAGTTATACACCCAAGAGACTTGAAATCAGCCACTCAAATAAATGCATGTACATCAATGTTCGTTGCAGCGTTATTCACAATAGCCAAAAGGTGGGGATCATTCAAGTGTCCATCAAGAGATGAATGGATAAACAAAATGTATGTATATACATACAATGGAATGCTATTCAGCCATAAAAAGAAATGAAGTTTGATATATGTTACAACATAAATGAGCCTTGAAAACATTATGCTGACCAGAACGTCAGACACAAAAGGAAAAATACTGTATGATCCCATTTACACGAAATATCTAGAATAGGCAAATGCATACAGACGAAGGTTACTAGTGGTTACCAGGGGCTGGCGGGAGGAGGGAATGGGAGTTATTGCTGAAGGGGTACTCAGTTTCTGTTTGGGGTGATAAAAAAAACTTTTGGAAATGGATAGTGGTGATGAATGTAATTAAGATCACTGAACTGTACACTTAAAAAACGGCTGAAATGGCAAACTATTAGATATATATATTTCATCACAACACAATTACATATAAAAAAACTAAAACAATGCAAAGTGTTTTATGTTATTACTCTAATAAACATTAAGAATCAAAAAACAAAACAGAAGCAAAAGCAAGCCCTCCATTCTTGCCAAGTCATCTTCTGCTCCTTCCATTCTTTACCGACAAAATTCTTGAGAGATGTTGACTCCTGCAGTATGCGAATCCTCTCCCATTCACTTCTCAATCCTTCTCAATCCCACCATTTGAGGTTATCCATAACCATTTCTGATAAAGCAGAGTCTCTGGAATCAGATGCACGGTTCAAATACTAGCTTTGGCACTTACTTGCTATGTGAATTTGGGCAAGTTACTTATCCTCTTTATCTACTTCTGTAAATGGAATGATAAAAGCATTACCTAATAAGGTTGTTGTAAGCATCAGATGAGTTAATAATGTGTCCATTGAAAGCACTCAGTAAGTGACAGTTATCATAGTTTTCATTATTCCTGGGAAGGGTATCCAAGACCAACACCAAAGAAACAGTAGCTGGGATAAGCAAATGGTCATATGAGAAGTAACTAGAAATGATCACATCAAAATTGGGAGGAGATTGTTAACCATTGTCATAAAACAATATGTGTACTAACTGTTTAATGAGAAACTAGTCTGTAAACCTTCATCTAAAGTACTATAAAAAATTTTCAAAAAAAACTGGGAGGAGAAATGAGGGATCTCAAACCTGGTAATTTGGTCGGGAACAAGGGGCAGCCAGAGATTGGAAGATTCTCACATGAACTAGCTTCTGAATCTAAACACCCCAGGCCCATTTGGGTCCAATTCTATCAATTCTTAAAGAGGTCCAACCTGAACTTATAGTTGCCTGTCTACGGAGAAGTACCTATTGGCAAACTGGTCAACCACGCCCTAGTCAAGATGAAAATTCCTTTCTGTTCTGTGTCAACATTCCTGTCAATGGGCAGAGGAGACTCGTTCCAGCTGTAAATAGTTCTTTATGTCTGAGATGGCTTCTCCCCTGCCGTGTTCATCGTATGGAGAAAGTGATTAAAAGGGGTAAATTTTAGGGAAGGTATCCTGGGGGGTAAGAAGGAGAGATGGTTCCTTTGGCAAGTCATTTGGAATATTTTCAAACTGCTTTTAAGAATTTGGTGTATATGCGTCTCATTTACTGTATAAAGTGATGAGAATGGGGTGCAGATGTCAATTTCTTTGAGGTGTGTGGGACATGTGTGGAGGGAGGTCTTCCCGAAATGAGAGCAGGATACAAACTGAGAGAGCTTAGACTAGATGTAACACAAGGTTACCCGTTTGGACTCTGGTTTGAGAGAAGTTTGATTTATCTCCCTCTAGAATTTCCAGAGTGTCTCAAATTCCCCCAACAATGCAGCCCTTCCCATTTCTCTAAGTTGCTGTGTGAAAAGCAAAAATGAAAATAGAAATACAAAACAGTTGGGGCATTTTTTTCTACAAGCGGGAGAAAGGGAAAGAGAGATATGAGAGAGAACTGAACTGTGCAAAGACACACCTACCCTGGTCCAGGACGCTTTTCCCTTCATTTCAAAGTATGTTTCATAAAAATCAGTGTTTACAAACGAAAACCTGCATCCTTGTTCAACCTCTATTAGTTTATAAGCAACCTCAGTTGATGCACAGGTTAAATCTGTATTTTTCCAGAATGTTTGTATTCTATACACTCAGGTGCAAATGGTCCACATTGTTCCCTACAATTAAATACTTATAAATGTGTGCTTTACTTGCAGTAGGATTTATTTGATTATGTTATATTGGTTTCCCTGAAAGACATCAGGGAGAAAAATATCTACAAGCTAAAACTATTTTAAACAATTTTAAAAGTATACATTCTTAATGTGGAAATTTTGGAAAATATAAAAGAATATATAGAAGTTAATAAAACATATCCATACTCCTACCACTCAGATAAAATAATACTTTGATGTATTTTTTTCCAGGCTTTTTTGCTATATCCGTTGCCATCAAGTCGATTCTGACTGATAGTGACCCTATAGGATAGAGTAGAACTGCTCCATAGGGTTTCCAAGGAGCAGCTGGTGGATTCAAACCGCCGACCTTTTGGTTAGTAACTGTAGCCCTTAATCACTGCGCCACCAGGGCTCCTTTTTTTTTTCCTATATGTATATGCAAATACACATAGAAATATATAGAAACGTATTTACATAGTTAAGCTTCTTTTGTATCTACTGCTTTGTAACCTAATATTTTCACATAATATATTTTTTAAAATCCTCAAACCAATACATTCTTTATAAAATTGCTTTAAATGATATGAACCAATAATTTTGGACTTAGAGGTAGTTTGGTAAAAAGTTATCCTCCCTAAGGAGGCAAGTCACTCTGTTTCTCTGGATCTGTTTCCTCTGCCTTGACTAAGAGGAATAAAATAATTCCCACCAACTGCCACTTCCATCTCCACCAAGGAAATCAATGGTTTGAAGCCCAGCTCTCCACAGGCCCTGGGGAGCACTGGGAGAAGCCTCCTTCCCTGGGCTGAACCACATCCCCTCCTGTTCACTGCCAGGAGCATTTCTTCTTTTCTCCCACTAAGTTGTGACCCCTGCTATTGAATGTATGAAACTTTGGAGTTTGGACTGGGTGTGCTAACCATATCCTCTACTTCATTTTAGCTTTCTTGTTTTCATGGTAAAAAGAAATCTAATCACATTACTCTCCTGATAATACCCTTCCACTACTTGGATAATCAATCAACACCCATGGAAACAGCAGTCAAGAAATCAATCGGCATAATGCATTGAGCAAATCTGCTGAAGAAAACCTCTTTAAAGTTTTAAAAAGCCAAGATGTCAGTTTGATGACTAAAGCGCACCGGACCCAAGCCAGGGTCTTTTGAATCGCCTTGTATGCATGCGAAAGCTCAACAGTGAAAAAAGGAAGACAGAAGAAGAATTAATGTGTTCAAACTGCACGGTCGGTGAAGACTATTGAATATACCATGGATTGCCAGAAGAACAAACGAATCAGTCTTACAAGAAGTAAAACCAGAATGCTCCTTAGAAGCGAGGATGGCCAAGACTTCAACTCACTTAATTTGGACACATCATCAGGAAAGACCAATTGCTAGAAAAGAACATTATGTTTGGTCAATGAGAACAAGAAAAACCGTCCATGAGACGGACTGACGTAATAGCCACAACAATGGACTCAACCATACCAACAGTCATAAAGATGGTGCAGAACCGGACAACTTTTTGTTCTGTTATACCCAAGGTCGCCATGAGTCAGAGTCAACTCCATGGCAACTAACAACACCAACAGTGGCCTGCAATTGTTCTGACAAGGCTGTTGCCTGAGCTGGCCTCTGCCTACCCACTGACCACATTCCTCACCCTGAAGCCCACTCTGCCTTCCAGCTTCTCTGACTCCTTCCAGTTCCCCAAAGGCATCAAACCTTGGCATGCGCTGTTCCACCAGCCTGCCAGTGCTACAGAACCATTCTCCCCTTACCACTCCCACCTCCAAGAGTAGTTAATCCTTACTTAGCATTCAGAGAAAGCTAATAATATCCATCCTCCCGCCCTTGAGCTAAGTTAGATCCTTATTTCTTGTGCTCCCTCTTGCATATTTATCACATTTTTAAATGTTTATGCGTTTGTGTGGTTGCTGGATAAATATCCGTCTTCCCATTTAGACTCTACACTCCATGCAAGCCGAACTGTTTTGTGCGTCATCATATTCTACCACCTAGCCTGATTCTGAGCACATCACAAAACCAAACCAAATCTGTTGCCATCGAGTCAATTCTGACTCATAGTGACCCTATAGGACAGAGTAGAACTGCCCTGTAGGGTTTCTAAGGAGAGCTGGTGGATTCAAACTGCCAAACTTTTGGTTCACAGCTGAGCTCTTAACCACAGCACCATCAAATGTTTGTTAAAAAATTAATGAATTTTCTCTGTAATGAAATTCCTCCTCCAAATATTTTAAATTGTATTTTACCTTGGGTCATCTCTGTTGAGGTAAGCTTCCTCACAGCCTTTCTGGATCCAAGCAGAGAAAAATAAATAAAAACAAGTACAGGGTGGGCTCTGCTATTCTATCTCTTTTCTAAAGAAAGCATTAAAAACTAAGTAAAAATTATCCACAATTTAATCCCCTTAAAAATATACAGAGAGGCTTCCAGGATGGGCCCAGGAGGGTAACATTTTTATAGGAACAGGTCTTCTTCTGTTTTCCCTACAAACCCACCAGTGAATTCAAAATGTCCCAAACCCTTACACCTGATGTGAAGCCAAAGTGTGAAAATCTTTCAGAGTTAATAAAACACTTTAAAGAATCTTTCAAAAGTCGATTCACTTTCATTAGGACCTGTTAAAATTATTGCCAGATAGAAGCAGGAAGGTTGAAATTCAGTTATGTCCCGTCTACACATCTACAAATAGGCTCAACAAATCTAGCAAAGAGCTATTTCTCTCTGCTTGGGGAGATACAGGGTCGCTGTAAGTCAGAATCAACTCGATGGTAAAGGTTTTTTGTTTTTTTGAGATAATAAATGATATACACTGGATGGAGAAATAACAGGTTTACAATATATGGAAACTCTCTCTCTGTCACACACACACACACACACACACACACTACACCACCAATTCAAAGTAGGATCTAAAATAGTGATATAATTGCTTTCAGAGTAGATTTTTATGTCAGTATAATACTTTGTCTCACTGCATATTTCTCAATGAACATATTGATTATCACATTGTGAGGGGAATACTTTTTTATTTGTCTTGATAATTTGTAAATTTTTTAAAAAGACATTATAGAGTGGCAAAAATTGGAATACTTTTTATTTCTTTTTCCCTGAATAATCAGATTTAAGCGGACAGATAATGCTAAAGAGGCTGCAACTGGGAAACTGGCCTGAAAGGGCCACTCTAAGTGACCAGATGTGTTGTTTTGTGAGAAAATAAAGCAACAGTAATCAAAACAGTCTAGTACTGGTATAATGATGGACATACAGACCAGTGGAATAGAATTGAGAATCCAGAAATAAACCCATACATCTATGGTCAACTGATTTTCGATAAGGGTGCAAAGTCCAGTCGATGGGGAAGAATAGTCTCTTTAATATATACATATACATATATATACATATATAGAGAGAGAATATAAATCAGATAAGAGTTTAATAGCCAGAATATATGCTGAATTTTCACAGCTTAACAACAAAAAGACAACCCAATCAAAAAATGGGCGAAGGACTTGAATAGACATTTCACCAAAGAAGATATACAAATGGCCAGTAAGCACATTAGGGGGAAAAATTAAAATCTCAGTGAGATACCACTTCACTCCCACTAGGATGGCTATGATTTAAAAAATGGAAAACAACAGGTGTTAGCAGGGATGTGGAGAAATGGGATGCCTCATCCACTGCTGGTGGGATTGTAAAATGGTGTAGCCACTGTGGAAAACAGTTTGGCTGTTCCTCAAAAAGTTAAATATAGAATTACCACATGATAAACAATTTCACTCCTAGGTATATATCTAAAAGAATTGAAAGCAGGAACACAAAGGATATGTGTTCACCAATGTTCATTGCAGCACTATGCATAATAGCCAAAAGGTAGAAACAAATCCAAGCGTCCATCAAGATATGAACGGATAAACAAAATGTAGTAAATACATACCAAGGACTATTACACAGCAATAAAGAGAAATGAAGTCCTGATATATGCTATACCATGAATGAACCTTAAGAACGTTATGCTGAGTGAAATAAGTCAATCATAAAAGGACAAATACTGTATGATACCACTTACATGAAATATCTAGAATAGGCAAATGTGTAGAGACTAAGGTTCATCATTAGTGGTTAACAGAGGTGGGAGAAAGGAGGAAAGAGAGAGTCATTGCTTAGGGGACACTGAGTTTCTGTTAAGGGTAATGAAAACATTTGGAAAAGGATAGTGGTAATAGTTGCACAACATGATGAACGGAATTAATGTCACGGAATTGTACACATAAAAAATGTTGAAATGGTAAATGTTTTGTTATATGTTTTTGCCACATTTAAAAAGGAAAGACTTCTTTACATACAGCCATTGATATCTTGCCTGTAAGTTGCACATGAGTGAATAATGAATGACCCCGACCACTTGGGCTACATTGGAGAAAGGAGGCGCTTCCAAAAGGAGAAGGAACAAGAACTCTCCAAATCTCCAAGTTATATCTCTTCAATATTTCCAACTCCCTAGAATAATATAGTGCTGGATCATTGTAAGGGGATTGTTATAACAATTACACCAAAGGAGAGTCTTGTCTGAGATCTCCCACGTAAGTAATCAAGTATTTAAGAAAACAGCTGATAGTTTCCATGAGGCATTGGAGAGCAGTAGACATAAATAAAATAATGGGAGAAACTCTTAAAAGTGCTGCCTGACCATAGATAAGTTATGAGGTAATTACTCACACTCCAAAGGTCTCTTTATCTTATACATATTCCGTTAAACATAAGCTTCCCAAATATATCCCGTTATTTCCTTATAGTGACACTTAAAGGGTGGAAACAGGATAAAAATGGTAACAAAATAAGCTAATAGAAACTATAATAGACTCAAAGGCCATCAGAATTAAAGTAGAGCTCTGAAAGAATTATAATGCAAATCAAATGAAATTTTTATTTTGAAATTATTAGATTTGCACAAAATTATCCAGAATTAATCGTGCAATTTGAGAAACTTTTTAAAATAGCAGAGTCTTCCATTCAACCATGGTTTTATTTAAGATTCATGATAGTGAGGTGTAGATATCTCTGTCAATTATTAGCTTTTTCATATATTTATTTTACAGCTTTATTTAGAAGCAAGAATAGTATGATAGTTTTTTTTTTTACAAAAGGAAAGTTCTTTAAAAACAGAGGTCAAGTTTTAATTAATCTTATGTTCTCAGTGCCTGGCACCTAGTAGATATGTAAGTATTTGAAGAAGGAAGGAAAGAGCAGAGGAAGGAAGGGAGGGAGGAAGAGAAGGAGGAAGAAGGACAGTTTTGATGTTCTGAGCTCTGTTTGGCTTGTGATGATAATCTTCATATTTCAGATTTCCTAAATTTGTCCAGTTCTTTTTCATCATAGCCCTTCAATTCAACTTTTGTAATCTTTTGAAAATTTCTCAGGAACTCAGTTCTCTTCCATCTCTCACCTTAAAGAAGGGCACAATAATTGATATAGTTCTACGAAACTACGTCATAGACCTAATAGATCAATAACTCTCCTATATAGAATGAAATCATTAACTCTAATTTAAACTCTTGACTTTAACAGTCAAGACCCTAAATAAGGTTCCTCCTTTCATCCCAACCTCAACCCATTTCTTTTTTTATTTTAACGATTATTTGAGTGACTTCAACGTGCCAAAAACTCTGCTAGGTCCTAGGGATGCAAAGGCTAATACAAAAACTCTAGCCTTCTGGAACTCACAGCTCCCTCACTTCTTTAATTTCTCGACTCTCCAAATGCCCACCTCTACCCAGTAAGCAGACACAGTTTGGGTAAATAATGCTATTTCTTTTGTGTAGAACATTCTTCCTCTTCACTACTCCCTCTTCTTCATCTTCATCTTTATCTTCTTCTTTCAAGTCAATAACAGATAGGGAGTTTCCCACAAATCTTCACTATTAAGCATACCTGACTTCAGACAATCTTTTCTGCACGTTCCTTAAGCAGTTCTCAGGAAGTTGTACATAGCAGAATTAGATAAAATACTTTGAAAGTGAGTTCTGTATACCTGTTTTTCAGTCTCTCCCAAAAAGTTAATAGTGTTTGATGGACTGAGGGTATTTATCACAATTTAGTAGTCTGTGTTTGTCCTTTGTCGGCCTCTCTTCTAATTCTATACTTGAGGACCAACTTGGGGACCACCAAACATAAGAGAACTTCCTAAAGTGGTGTTTTTTTTTTTAATTTCTACAGTACATACCTCAATATATTTTTATTGTGGATATATATGTGTGTGTGTATGTATGTATATATGTTATTAAATTACATATTAAAGTTCAGCAGTTGGAAACCACCAGTGGCTCCACAGGAGAAAGATGTGGCAGTCTACTTCCTTAGAGATTTACAGCCTTGGAAACCCTATGGGGTCACCATGAGTCAGAACTGAGTTGACAACAGTGGGTTCGGTTTGGTTTTGTGTTTTATGTGTGTGTATATGTATATATATACCCATTGCCGTCGAGTCGATTCTGACTCATAGCAACCCTACAGGATAGAGTAAAACTGTTCCATAGGGTTTCCAAGGAGTGGCTGGTGGATTCAAACTGCCAACCTTTTGTTTAGTAGCTAAATGCTTAATCACTGCGCCACC
>NW_004444050.1:1002515-1006643 GCF_000243295.1 Trichechus manatus latirostris | reverse complement strand
ATAAACTTTTCCATTTTAGCCAATTTTAAGTGTACAATTCAGTGGCATTACCTACATTCATCACATTGTGCAACTATCACCACTTTCTATTTCCAAGATTTTTTCATCGCCCCGACAGAAACTCAGTATCTCTTTAGCAGTAACTCCTACTTTTCCGCTCCCATCTTCTCCTGATAACCACTAACCTACTTTCTGTCTCTCTGCCCATTCTAAATATTTCATATGTGGAATCATACAATATTTGTCCTTTTGGGTCTGACTTATTTCACTTAGCATAATGTTTTCAAGGTTCATCCATGCTGTAGTATGTATCAGAAATTCACTTCTCTCTATTGCTGAATACTATTCCATTGTATATATTTAGCACATTTTGTTTATCCATTCATCTGTTGGTGGACACTTGGGTTGTTTTCACCTTTTGGCTATTGTGAATAATGCTGCTATGAACACATACCTGTTCGAGTCCCTGTATTCAATTCTTTTGGGCATACACCTAGGAGTGGAATTGCTGAGTTGTACAGTAATTCTATGTTTAACTTTTTGAGGAACTGTCAAACCCTAAAGTGGTTTTGATGCATTATATCCTCATCTCATGTACTCTTTCTAAACCAAGGCTACTTCAGATTTTGAAAGTTTCTTCAGAAAAAAAAAAAAAATCCACTCGAATATAAGTATGGCCAGAGTTTATCTGTTTTGTTCAGCGCTGTCTCCAGCATCTAAAACACTGCTTGACGTGTATAAGACTTCAGTAGGAATTTGTTGAATTAACATTTTCTTACTTTAATTAAATGTATATTAAATAGATGTATATATGCTTTTATAAATATAAATACACTTATTTGTGCTTTTAAATATTTGCAAAACCATATGACATACAGAAAATTACATGTAAAACTGTTAGCATTCGTTATTCAGGGGGTGAATTGGAGGAGGAGAGGTGGGGGGCTATATATATATATATTTTTTTTTTTTTTTTTTTAATAGAAGGATCAAAATCCCAAACCAAACCCATTGCCATTGAGTCAATTCCAACTCTAGCGACCCTATGGGACAGAGTAGAACTGCCCCATAGGATTTCCAAGGAGTGGCTGGGAGATTCAAACTGCCAAACTTTTGGTTAGCAGCCATAGCTCTTAACCACTGCGCCACCAGGGCTCCTATACAAGGACAAAGATGACCGTATCAGGTGGATTTTAACTAGAGATGTAAAGCCTTCCAGGTCCAGGACTAGATGACTCCATGCATTTCTGATAGCCAAGAGTCTTCTGATTCAACAAGAAATATAAATAAGGAAACAAAATCAAGGGTATACGAAGCTTCATGGAAAACATAATTTCATCATGTGATAAAGTCCATTAAGAAATATTTTTATTTGTTTTTAAAAAGCAGTCTTTTTTTTTTCCCCCATTAGTTTCCAAAGTGTATTCTTTCTCTTCCTTTAGAATAGGTTTGCAGCTAGATGCACAGGGATATCTACAAGCTTGTAAACAATTGTCAGCAGTTCATTACCCACTTTCCCGCCCTACAGAAGGTATAAACACAACAGTAAAGCAAATGACATAAACATTCTTTTTTACTGGCTCATCATATAGGTAATGTTACGGGAATGACATGCAGACCAATAGCTCTCTGCAGAGGCAGGTTACAAGCTGCTATCCACTAGGACAGGACTTGAACCATTTGCTTTTCACAAAAGAGTAAAAAAAGCCATCTTGCATTAGAAGACACTGATGTTTTATTGAGAGAGCAAGACTTGGTTTGATGTGGTAACATTTTTAATACTTTTTCAGTCTTTTCTCAGGGCTTCCCCATAGTTCTACCTATAAGCATCATTTTTTAACTAGAAAAATATTCATGTGATTATTACTGATAAATTGTTGTAGGACTGAGAAAGAGAATTTAGGCCACAATATTTCACTTTCCCTTGCAGTCTCAGGGTATATGCTTCTGGGACTGTGGGATAAACCTAAGGGTAGACTTTAAAGCACTAAAGATATTTGGAATTATGTTTGAGACATATAAGAAATATGATGAGACTTTACTAAAGCGAGGCCACTGGTATCTTGAAGAATAAATAAATCACAGAGCTTTAGGCTTTGACCTCTTTGCCTTTCCTGCGCCTACATCCCTAACTGTGGATCAGCTCCAGTTGCCTGGGTGTGAGACGTGATTTGGAAAAACCCTAAAAATGAGGTGGGCTTTGTCCATAGGTGAAGGAAAAATCCACTTTCCTTACTTCTCCCCCCAACTGCCTCCTGGTACCTGAAATCCCAACCAAGTTGCTTTATTAAGACTTTGTTACTCATTAAATTAAAAATATGCCTGAGAAAGATGAGATTGGTATTAGTGGTGAGTTAAGCTTGCATGTGTTCTCAATCTTTTGCTGATGAAAGAAAAAGAACATGAGGACAGGCGCACAGTCCCCCAAATGTTTGACTTGGGGGTTCAGAGTTTCTGGTGTGGATGAGGTCAGAATACCTGGGGGCTCAGGGAAGCCCGCAGAATAACTTCTGACTTTAATAACTGGCCAATGGCCACAGACTCTCCACCATCCAGGGAAGAGGGTGGAGCTCACTCCAGTGCCCAGGTATGTGCACCTGTACTGCAGCAGTTCCCTGACTGGGCTCCCCACCACTGCTCCCAACCTCCAGCCTATCGCCAGACCCTTAAAACTCTCCAATGACTCCTCACCACTCTCACAATAAATTCCAAACTCCTGAGCAAGGTTTATGCAATCTTTCAGCTTCCTCCCACCTCCCCCCTGTGGTAGGCAAAATAATGGCTCCCCAAAAGATATCCATGTCCTAATACCTCGAATCTGTAAATGTTACTTTATATGGAAAAAAGGGGGTCTTTACAGATGTAATTCAGCTAAGGATCTTGAGATGGGTAGATTATTTTGGATTACTTTGGAGGATCCTAAATGCAATCACAAGCGTCTTCATAAGAGAGGCAGAGGGAGATTTCACCACACACAGAGAAGACGATGTTACCGCAGAAGCTGCGTTTGGGATGGTGCAGCCAAAAGCCAAGAATGCCGGCAGTCAGCAGAAGCTGGAAGAGGCAAAGAACAGATTCTCCGCTAGAGCCTCCAGAGGAAGCATAGCCCTGCTCACTAACACCTAAATTTCAGCCCAGGGACACTGATTTCAGACTTCTGGCCTCCAGAACCACGAGAGAATAAATTTCGGTTGTTGTAAGCCACCAAGGTTGTGGTAATTTGTTAGAGTCGCCACAGGAAACTAATCCACTCCCTCCCTCGTTACTCCCACTGCCATCTCTCTCTGCTCTCCCACCTCCTCATGCTCCAGCCATTCTGAAACTATTTGTAGTTGCCAAACAAATGGTGTCACTTAGCCCTCAGCACATGCTGTTCCCTCTACCAAGAGACTCCTGTCAACCAACATTGGAAAGTGGAGGGACGCCAAGGTGGAAAATCGAAAGAAACTTTAATTCTGTGCTTAGATTGGTGAAAGCAGGAGTTAGGAGGTACAGCTCATACATTTGCAATTTGCAGAGGGCTTTTCCTCATACCATTTAACCCTCACAACAGCCTTATGATGTAGGGAGGCGTAAGTAATAAAATCACCCTTTTACAGGTGAGGAAACTGAGGCTCAGAGAGCGGATATCATGGCAGCTGGTTAATGACAACATTAGTCTCCTGACTCTGTCTCCACGGCTCTTTCTACTGTGAATCTCTTCTTCCTTTGGGATGTGTTGGCATCTGATTTTCAACTCATCAAGCTACTGTTTTTCTCGAGGCTTCCATTAAGCTCAAGCCAGACTCAAATTTCTTTCCAGGAGAGACATCCTGGATCAATCTGCAATCAGGAAGTCAGAACTCACAGACCAAGCCAGAACATGTGCCACACCCCTCTGTCCACTCCCCCTGGATTCGTGAGCAATGCACACCCACTCTGAAATCTGCTCTGATCCAAAAAAATCCCGTTGTGTTTGCACATTAAACACTCCTTCAAAACCCTTCCCTGTCAGACTTGTGAACAGACATCACATGAGAAGAAGAATACGGAAGACATTTCCAAGCTTGCAGAACATCGTCTGGAGTGTCAGGATTAGAAGACAGCAACTGCCGCCAGGTGCAGGAGCAATGTGGCTTTTATTAATTA
>NW_004444050.1:987960-1002415 GCF_000243295.1 Trichechus manatus latirostris | reverse complement strand
TGTTCTGTAAACCTTCATCTAAAGTGAGAATAACAGCACAACTGGAAGAACGTAATCTATGTCACTAAACTGTGCATGTAGAAATTTTTGAAACGGTATATCTTTGGCTATGTACATTTTCACCAAAACAAAAAAGGTCAAGATGGGAGAGGGTTGACATGTCGTGGGGTTGTTAACCAATGTCATAAAACAATATGAGTACTACTGTTTAATGAGAAACTATTTGTTCTATAAACCTTCACCTGAAGTACAATAAAAAAATTAATTAATTAATTTATATATATATATATAAACAACAAATGGCAGTTCACTTTTACGGCAAAAGAGTAGTGGTCACTCTTATAAATAGCTTAGGCAGCAGACAGAACAAGCAGAACAGAGAGGATCCAAACCTGGGCTCACAGATGAGCAGCAAAAATGTCAGCATATCAGCACTGAAATGATGCCCTGAGCCCAGCCTCCCAAGGAGCTGCTGCCCCTTTGGGGCAAAGGCTGTTTCTCATCTTATACCTGAGGAAAGCTTGAC
This sequence comes from Trichechus manatus latirostris, assembly GCF_000243295.1. NCBI lineage: Eukaryota > Metazoa > Chordata > Mammalia > Sirenia > Trichechidae > Trichechus > Trichechus manatus. Next base: position 1,001,889 of record NW_004444050.1, on the reverse strand, counting down.
AAATCCAGTACCCTTGAAGCCTCAGTAATCTAGAACAATGGTAGTCCTATCCATGAGCATAACCTTAAAGCAACGGCTGTGGAATCAGTAAGATGGGCAATCTTACCAAACAGGGTTGGCTGCATAATTTGCAGCGCCCAGCGCACAATGAAAATGCAGGACCCATTGTTCAGAAAATATTAAAATTTTCAGGATGGTGACAGCAGAGCATTAAAACGAGCACAGCACCTTGTATGACTGCATGGGTCTCATGCCCATGGAGCTAATCCTGTAAATAACAATACCTCCCTCTCCAGATGGGTGACAAATTATAGCTTACTGACTTGAAACAAGAGAAGAGAGAGGGAAAGGGAGAAGGAGAGAGACTCTCTCAAACTATGACTCGGTGATGTAAAGGAGAATATGGAGCATGCCAGTCAGACTACTGTAAAGGATAAATTCTCTTGGCGATACATTTATTACACAATAGACTCGTGGGCCAGGCACTTTGCCTGTAAACTTGCGTTATCTCATTTAATTTGTAGTCATCCAAACAAATGGTGCCACTTAGCTTTTAGCCCTTAGCACATGCTATTTTCTCTGTCAAGAGACTCCTGTCAACCAACATTAAAAGGTGGAGGGATGCCAAGGTGGAAGATCAAAATCAATTCTGTGCCTGAACTGGTAAAGTAGGAGTTACAGGGCGCAGCTCTTATACCTCTGCAGTGCTCTGAAGTTTACACAGGGCATTTTCCATCCCTTTTGATGCTCACAGTAGCCCTTTAAACCACTACCCATCAGTAATGCTCCCCTCGTTTTATAGATGAGTACCCTGAGGTTCATAGGGATGATTTTCCCAAGATCTCCTGTCTAAACAGTTTGCTCCTAATTAGTACCTTACACATTATACTGTTTCCCTCCCAGCCTGGCTTATGAAAAAGACATCCTATGAGAAGGAGAATCTGAGTGCAAACAAGTGTCTAGAAAAGTACCACTCCCTAAATTAATAGCAAAATAGTCTAAGTCCCCGATTCCTGTAAGACATACAAAGACTTCACTTGCTGAGGTGGCCGACTCTGCACACCTGTCCTCAGTTCTCACGTTAGTTGCAGGATCTCTCCAAGTAACCCTATGCCAGTGGACATTTCTTGTCAAGATTTTATAATGTTCTTTCACAGAAATTTCTTAATTAAGGCTTAGAATTAGGTGGAGGAGATTAAAACGCACATGTTTAACTGTAACTCACCCAGGAGTGTTATATGAGTTATAAAGAAACACATATGGAGCTTATGTGAGCTCAGAGAAGGGGAGATTAATGTTGATTGGGAAATCCAGGAAGAGTTCACAGAAAAGGTGATAGCTGAGCTGGGCCTGAAACGACACGAGGAGTTTTTAATGTTTACCTTTATGTATGTACTATGTTTATTAGAAGTTCCTGGTTGGCATAAACGGTTACCACACTCAGTTGGAGTTTCAAGTCCACCCTGAGGCATCTGGGAATAAAGGCTTGGTGATCTAGTTCTGAAAAATCAGCCACTTTATGAAAACCCTGTGGAGCACAGTTGTACTCTGACACATGAGGTCGCCATGAGTCAGAGCCAAGCTGATGGCAATTTTTTTGGGGGGAGGGGGTTTCTGTTTATTAATGCTCATTTTCTTGTGATAATTAACTAGAAATTTTGAAAAACTAAAAATTTTCAAAACTATAAAGAAAAAAAATTCCACCATCCAGAGATAATCATTGCTAACAAATCGGTATATTTCTTCCCATGATATTTTGTGAATGTGCCTATTTATCGAAGATGCAATCGACAGTGCATACAGTTTTGAATCCTGCTTTCTCACTTAGCAATCTATTTGGCCCATTCAAATTATAGTTTTTGGTAGTTTCAAAATATTCCAACTTCTGGAAGTTGGAATTTATTGGACATGTCCCTGGTTTTTGGTCATTTAAGTTGTTTTGAGTTTCAATGATACTATTAACAACATTGGAAGGAACATCCCCACTCTTACTAACTGTTCTGAATCCCTAATTATTCCCCCCTAAGATTCTTTGAGGAAGAATCACTGGGTCATATATTTAAAATTGCATATTTAAAAAGGGTATTCAATTGCTTCCTTAAATGGTTGTACCAATATGTGTGGTAAACGTATTTACACTCCAGCCTCATTAACCTTCAGTCTTTCAACGTGCTGCCCCTTTCCCACCACAGGAAACATGCTGTTCTATTCACTCTGCCTGGAACTTCCGCATAACCTAGGCTCTGTCTCAGAGGTTCTTCGATCGGAACTTCAGATTGTGGGACACTCCCTCACTGGTATAGTGGTTATAACATTATAATATAGTTTAATATCTAATAGGACAAGTCCTACTCTAGCTCCCCCTTCCCCCACTGCTTACTTTTCAAACTTTTCTTGGCTCTTTTTAATTGTTTAATCTTTTGTATAGTGTTTTTGTCAAGCCAACCAAGATAATCTCTCTCATCTGGCTTTTGATTCGAATATGTGAAAGCTGTTAATTTGGGAAAAAGTAACATCATTTTACTTTACTGTATTCTCATTCAAGAATGCAACATGCACTTCCATTTATTCAAATCTTCTTTCATATTACTCAATAAAATTTTGTGGGTTTCTTAATATAGGTGTCACACATTTCTTGATAATTCATAGTGGCGGGCGCCGTTATATCTTCTAATAGGCTTTTTGCCATTGTACAGACACGTCATTGATTCTTGTATATTTATCCTGCAGCCATTCAGTTCTGATGAGCTTGCTTATTACTTCAAAGTGTTATATAGTTGTTGCTCTGGATTTCCTAGGTGTATCTAATCATACCGTCATCATATAACCATAATTTTATTTCCCACTTTCTACAGTTGTTCTTTTTATTTTCATGGTTTATTGTATTTGCCTGAACTTCCAGAGGATGCTAAATAGTAATGATGACAGGTGAGAACTCATCTCTCCTCTGTGGTTTAAATGAGAATGCCTTGACTGTCTCACCGTGAAGTGTGACGTGAGCTCTTGGTTTTAGATAACCCTGAACAGGTTAAGGAAATATCCTCCTATTCTTAATATGCCAAAAGACTTTTATCAGAAATGATTATTTAATTTTACTGAATATCTTTTCAGCATCTACTGAGATCAATATTCTTGAAAATTAGTGGACTTAGTGATTCAATGCATCTGCTAATATTAAACTATCATTATAAGCATGGAATGAGTAGGAATACTTAATTATTTAGTTTCCTGGCCCTTCCCTTACATTTTTTTTTTTATCTGTATTTATATATGGAGTCCCCAGATGGTACAAACAGTTAACGTGCTCAGCTGCCAACCAAAACGTTGGAGGTTTAAGTCTATCCAGAGGTGCCTCGGATGAAAGGCCTGGTGATCTACTTTCAGAAATTCAGCCATTGAAAACCCTATGGAGCACAGTTCTACTCTGACACACATGGGGTTGCCATGAATTGGAATCAACTTGACGGCAACTAGTTTGGGTTTTTAATTATATATGAGAATGGTGTGTTGCCCTCTGCGTGGGGGTCATCAGATTTTGATGCTCAGGCTCATAGACAGTAAACTCCACTAGGGCTGGGATGTTTGTCTGCTACATTCCCTGCTAGACACCCTCTGCCTAGGACAGTGCCTGGTACATAGTAAATACTCAATAAATATTTGTTGAATTAATAGAATACGCTGGACATTTTTTAAAGTTCGTGAGTCAATGTTCATAATTGTTTCTCAAAAAACTATCTATTTCATCAAGATTTTAAAATTATTGGCACATATTTGCTCATAAACTTGTCAGAAGCTTCTGTCTCAGCTTCTTCAAGATTTGTTGCCTGGATTAAATTTTCCTATTTGTTTTAATTTTCTAACTTGCTGAATTGTACTCTTCATTTTTATTTCAGTCTATATATCTTCTTTTATTCTTCCTTCCATAACTTTTCAAGGTTATTGCCTATTTTATTTATTTTTCATTCTTTCTTCTTGTATTATGAAAGATTATGAAATGATGAGCTTGCCTTTGACTACAGCGTTCTGCTCACATCCCATGAGTTAGCAGTTCAGTGCAATTGTGCATCAGAATTACCTTCATGAAGCCTTTAAAAGTAGAGAACTCACCTGGGACCTATCAAATTTGAATCTCTGGAACAGGGCTCAGGCATCTGTATATTTTAGACTCCATGGGTGATTTTTATACATAGATGGTGTTGAGAAACGCAGGTTTAGTGAGCCAGAAAGGAGGCCTGGTGGCACAGTGGTTAAGTGCTTGGTTGCTAACCAAAAGGTCAGAGGTTTGAACCCACCAGCCACTCCGCGGGAGAAAGATGTGGCAGTTTGCTTCCATAAAGATTGCAGCCTTAAAAACCCTATGGGGCAGTTCTCCTCTGTCCTGTAGGGCTGCTATGAGTCGGAATCAACTCAATGGCAATGAGTTTGGTGTTTGCTTTAGTGAGCCTGGAGCTCCCACACGGGGCTTGGGTAGGATGGAGGAAAGTAGCTGGTAACTCTCAAAGAAAGATGGTGAATGACTTTAAGGATTTTCGATTTGTGCTCTAGATACACGCCAGCTGTCATCAAGTCAATTCCAACTCATGGCGACCCCATGTGGGTCAGAGAAGAACTGTGCTCCATAGGGCGCCAATGGCTGACTTTTCAGAAGTAGATCACCAGGCCTTTCTTCCAAGGTGACTCTGCGTGAACTCAAACCTCCAACCTTTTGTTTAGCAGCCAGGCATGTTAATCGTTAGCACCACCCAGAGATTTCCACTCTAGATACAAAGGGTCATCCAAAGCTTGTAGCAAGCTTGAAGTTTAAATTCGATCAGCTTTCTTACGACAATAACTCTGGAGCCCCATGTGGAAGGCCCAGTAGATACAAAGGGAGGAATGGCCATTGACATCATCACTCATCACATCGTCATCATCATTACCTGTGGGCCTTCTAGCAGCAGTTTTCCAACTGGTTCCCTGGACCAGCAGCATCAGCCACGCCCAGAAACTTGTTAAAATGCAAATTATCAGCCCCATCCAAGACCTACTGAATCAGGAACGCTGGGGGTGGGGCCTAGAAATTTGCATTTTAAAAAGCCTTCCGGATGACTTTCAATCATGCTAAGGTTTGAGAACCACTGCCTCATACAGGCAGTCCCCCGGTTATGAACATCGGACTTACAGACGACTCACACTTGCCCTTTAATGTTATATAAATTTGCCCTCACTTTGAAACAATGGAACCAACCCCTTCTTGCAACAAATTCTTCATCACAATCATCTTCACTTGCTGCACGTGTGGTTTTTAAATCGCTGAAAAGGCTTTGAGCCTTTTCTTGCACTAAAGTAACGCTAGATAAGAACTGTAGGTACTTGTTCCCACTTACCTACAAATTCAACTCAAAGACACAGTTAGGAACTGATCTCGTTTGTAACCCGGGGACTGCCTGTAGTTATTCGATATTTAGCAGTAAAGGATTGATAGTTTATCTGTCTACCAGGGGCAGATTAACCAGTAAGCAACGTACACACAGGCTTACGGTAAGGAAGGTATGCACGGGCTTAACTGTGTTTATTTAGTAATCTACAGTGTACAGTTTCACATGGGTTTCACTACATCTTTCATGTGGTAAAAAACAGGTGGAATTGTGCACTACAGGTTAGTAAGTAAGCACAAGTAAGCCCATACGTACCGTGCTTATTGGGTAATCAGTCCCTGTCGTCTACTGTAACATATGAAACATTCATACGTTCATTTCAAAAATATTTATTAAGTATGCTGCAGCCCCTCAGGGCTGCGATGTAGAGCTTACACAGGTTGTAGAGTGTAACCTATGTGAATAGCACCCCCTGGAGTTGTGCAGTGCACGGTCTATACCAAACCACAAGCTCTGGGTCTGCCACTAGCTTGGTACTAGGTTGATACAATGGAGGACAAGACACACAATGCTCTTGAAACCCATCTGAAATTGTTCTCTACAGATTAGTAAGTAGACACACAACGCTCTTGAAACCCATGTGAAATTGTTCACTAAAAGATTAGTAGGTAAACATAACTAAGCCTGTGCATACCTTGCTTACTGTAAGCCCATGCATACCTTGCTTACTGGTTAATCGCCCCTACTTTTACTCATGGAGTATGTGTTCTGTTGGGGGAGACATATATTAAACTGGTAAACAGTTAAATCCATAAGATAATTACAGACTGTGAGAAGTGCTATGAAGACAATAAAGAGGCTACAAAATAGAGAAAAGGTATTCCATATTCAAATCCTCAAGCATATCCATCAACGCACCCACAATCATTTTGAAACAACATAGTAAGGAAGGAAGCCCAACTTTTTAACACATCCCAGCTCCTGGCATTATTCACTGCAGAGACCAGGCACTGACATCGCCTTGCTCCCTCTTACACAGCCCGTCAGAAATCACAGTGGTTGATGCGGGCGGGTACTCTGGACTTGAACCACAACGCACAAGCCACACACAACAGCTGACTTTCCTGACAGGGAGACGTCCTCTTTTTCATCATATGCTTCCTTGTGGTAGATGGAGCACCAGCAAGAGCTAACTACAATACTCAAAGGCTTCACAAGGAATTATACAGCCAGGCTCTCCAGGCCCCAGTAGTTTGCAATATTATTTGACTATGTGCAAACGATGGAAAACATTTTCAGAATTTCTATTTGACATGCAGGTACCTGTTCATAGGCACAGACATACAGATATGGGATATGGTAGAATAAGATGTTTTACGACCCAAGCCATGGTATTTTCAATTGTCTCATATGCATGCAAAAGCTGGACAATGAATAAGGAAGACCACAGAAGAATTGATGCCTTTGAACTATGATGTTGGCAAAGAATATTGCATATACCATGGACTGCCCAAAGAACAAAGAAGTCTGTCTTAGAAGCCAAGATGGAGAGACTTTGTCTCACATACTTTGGACATGTTATCAGGGGGGATGAGTCCCTGGAGAAAGACATCATGCTTGGTAAGGCAGAGGGTCAGCAAAAAAGAGGAAGACCCTCAATGAAATGGATTGACACAGTGGCTGCCACAATAGGCTCAAACATAGCAACAATTGTGAGGATGGCGCAGGACTGGGTAGTGTTTCATTCTGTCGGACATAGCGTCTCTGTGAGTCAGAACCGACTCGATGGCACCTAACAACAACAACAACAAGCTAAGTTGACTTGTTTCGTTGTCCAAGAGAATCTATAGGACTTCTCTCGGAGAGATCATCGCACACACCATTGAAGAAATGTTCTTTTAGTGTGACATCTTATCTGAACTTGAAATAAGCAACCTTTAGTTCCCTCTTTCGTATTACAAATGGAAAAGAAGTTGAGGTCCTGAAAGCGTGTTCCAGAGTGAATTACAGTATATGGAGAAAGCAAAAATCCTGTTTTAAGTAAATGGGGCAAAGTGCTTCTCATTTCCCTTTCCCTTCTCCATCCTTACCCGCAACCTCTTCTACATAAACACAGAGTCTAAAGGCTTCAGGCTACTTTTACCCTGAACTCCCGTTTTTATCAGATCAATGACAAGTCACGTTAACAGCGGTGTTTAATTCTATCAATATGTGGCCAATTGTGTTAGATTGTTGGGCCATTGATTTCACTTAGTGCTACAGTTGAGTCTGAAAGGAACCACTTTTCCTTGCAATACCTCACACAGTGACAAATGCTGAGTGCTGGCTTTCTGTCTGACTTGTATATACCAATTCCACTTTAAGAACAGTCAGCTCACATATCAAAGCCCAGCTGCATGATACAAATATTATTTCTGAGCTCACAGGGCCAACACTTGGCCCTCTGATTAGCCTTGAAAGAAAGCATGGCCCAAAACAAAGAGGTGAGGAGATAAGGAAGCAAGAGGTATTTGAATTAAGCAACAGAAACAACAACAAAAAAATCAGTTTACCAGTTGGTCACAAAAAAATGGAGTAATGAAGAAATTTGAATTCAGATGGTTAAACTCTGATATTGTTTTATTACTTTAGTTTTACAAACAGGTATCCAAAATAGCCAGCCAAATTATTTTGGATCTGGAAATGTGGACATAATTCACTATTCCCAATAATTCTCTCTGTAACACATTCATACACACTCATAGACATATTAATACATCTCTACTGCTAAAATTCACCACCCATCCATCAGTTTGTCATACTGTGGTGGTTTGCATGTTGCTATGTTTCTGGAAGCTATACCACCAGTATTTCAAATACCAGCAAAATCACCCATGGTGGTACGTTTCAGCACAGCTTCCAGACTAAGACAGACTAGGAAGAAAGGCCTGGAAATCTACTTATAAAAATTAGCCAATGAAAATCCTATATTTCACAACAGAATATTGTCCAGTATAGATCAGTCCCCTAAGCTGGCGAAGGACTGGGCAATGTTTCGTTCTGTTGTATGTAAGGTTGCCATGAGTCAGAGCTGACTTCGGGGCAGCTAACAACACCACTTCCAGAATGGCTGCCACTCACAGGAAGGGGAAGCGAATCACTCTCTGGCCAGCTAAAAGAGCCTCTCCATTGTTGACGGGAAAGATCATAAGATTAAAAAAAAAAAAGTTAATAATTTCCTAAATACCAACCCACGGTCTCCTAAGTCAGTAAATTTATCAAACTGAGCTGAGGGCACTTAAAATACCCATTCTACACCCACGATATGACAATGAGTTTAACCTTTTAAGAAACAGAAGATCCTAGTCATTCAAGCTGAGCTTAGATTTAGGGTGGGCTTTGCTCCTCTGACCCATCTGAATCACGGTCAAGGGCTCTATTTCAAAGCTGGTAGCTTTGGTCACTTAGGGAGGTCAGAAAGAAAACACCCCGAACACAGCATGGCCCTAGCAGCAGCGTGCCACCACCACAGTCCTCAGCCCTTATGAGCTATTACAGCACTCAGCTTATCAATTTACTTGCAAATGGCTCCCTGAAGTATTAACCCAGGTTAATTATTCGTCAAATATGATTATGCAATGGTAATGTAAAAAATCGGAAATGCGGGATGGAATTTTTCACTCCAGCGGTTTGGCAATTGTGGCAGCTGGTGGAGGAGCTGGAGTAATTACCAGGCCATTCCAGCTGGTGGATCAGCACTCTGGTTCAGGAGGGGACGGGAGAAAAAAAGCAATAAAGAACTAGAGGAGCGGGAATATGTGCCGTGCCAATCGACGTGGGGAAAATTTCACAGCTGCTGGTAGTGATAAATGAGAAACGGTGGCCCTACTTCTAATCAATACATGTAAATGCTACTCATTACAGCCTTTATACACACTTCTCAATTAGCCTTTCCTCCCACTGGTAACAAGGAATGTCATGCTTTCTGGACTGTGAAAGTGGTTCAGTGCTAGGTTCACCTGAATCCGGAAGACACAGTAACAGCACTCACAGAGCCGCTGGGCAGCAGGTGGGAACGCTGAAGGTCTAAATTCCTTCCACAGGCTGACGGACTGAAATCCCAAGCGTTTCCTTTTAATTAAATAATGCCTTTTGAGATACCACTTCTTCATTTTTCATGACTGACAATCCCACCCATACTCAGCATCTAAAAATCAAGAAACACTTAGGATATTGTCCAGAATAGACTATGTCTTTAGAATAAACTACTTTCTTCCTCTTTGGAAAGACTTCTTTTTTTGTTGTTCTGAGTCAATAAACTTCACTATGATTACGTGATTTTTCCACATAAGTTTGTGAAATTGTCTTTTAAAAAAATCCATTAAGGGGGGCCAAGATGGTGGAGTAGTCACACACTTCTGGTAGACCCTCTTACAACAAAGACCCGAAAAAACAAGTGAATTGATTATATATGACAATTTAGGAGCCCTGAACATCTAAGGCAAAGTTGAAGAACCGGACAGAGTAGCAGGGGGAGGGAGAGACGGTTTGGACGCAGTGAGGAATTGCCAGACCTGACCTGGTGAGAGCCTGAGCCCTTCAGGCCTGATCAGCTCAGGAGTGAGTGGTGAGGCAGGCAAGCAGCCGTGCTCCGGAGGCGTGTTCGCACCTGGAGAGACATACAGGCAGACAGTCTACTCAGCCACCCAGAACCAGTGAGAAACAGCCCTCGACCGACAAAAGACAAGTAACTGTGTCTGGCCTACTGCGCAGATGAAAAAAAACCCCCTTAGGAAAAAACTTCTCTCCCATTTACCTCACTGCTCCCTGATCTGCAGCGGGTCCTGGGCCGGCTTCAGCAATTGCCAAGTCCCCGGGGCCAGAAGTAGGATCCGTCACAAGCCCTGAGCCATCTCCTGGCCTTAGAGAGTGAACAAATTAACAAACGAGGGGGAAAAAAAAACAAACTGCTGGCTCCCCTAAGCCAGGAACTCAGGGTAGGCACAGCTCCTTTGCCTAGGCACAGGCATAAGGGATCCACGGACTTTGAGTGCCTTTCCCCCTGCATAGACTTGTGTGGGCCCATTTCAAAACCGTAGGCCCTCATTACCGCAGTACAACAGGGTATATACCTGAAGTCTAACTTCAATTGTTTCAGCTGTGAAGTGGTAGGGTCGTGACATTTGACACTGCTCTGCCCATTAAGCAGGGTCCTCACCTACCCACATGAGGGGCCTGAGGACTGGTGGCTCCACCCAAGCCACCTAGCCATCTGCGATAGGGGCCCAAGAATAAGAGGTGCTCCCTAATCCTTACAGCCAACAGCATTGGGTGCTCATAGTCCAGCTGCAAAACCCACCCACCTACGTGCTCTAGGGAACAGGACACGCTTTCCTCCTGGACACTAGGGGGCAGCTGTCAGACCCCTGCCTTGCGCAGAGTGTGTCCCCCTGCTGCAGCCAGATGCCTATGCCTACACCAATCACCCATGCCTGTCTAGGACTGTAGGTGAGAGCCTACACCACACACTTGGTGGCTATCTACCTGGGCACCTGAGCTGAATCCATACAGGAGGAGTAGGCGGACTCCTGAGCTCACATAGCTAGTAACAGATCTAACCACCTGGTAACAGGACACTAGAGCTTCAGAGGTGCCAATAATTAAACTAGCTCACAGGAGCAGCCTATTTGGGCATATCAAAACAAAACAAAAAGCTAGGACACAGTAAGCAAATATAAAATAAATAAATATAATAACTTAATTGATGGCTCGGAGACAACAGTCAATATCAAATCTCATAAAGAGGCAGCCCATGATGGTTTCAGCAAGCTCCCAAAATAAACAACCTAGAAATTTTCCAGAGGAGGAAAATTCCTCACAATTATCGGAGGCAGAATACAAAAGATTAATATACAGAACTCTTCAAGAGATTAGGAAGGAAATTAATCAAAATGCAGAACACACAATAGATGAAATTAAAAAGATTAGAGAGCATAATGACAAATTTCACAGGCTGCAAGAATCCATAGAGAGACAGCAATCAGAAATCCAGAAGATTAACAAAAAAATTTCAGAATTAGACAACTCAATAGAAACTCGTAGGAGTACAATTGAGGCAATGGAAGTCAGAATTAGTGAGATTGAAGATAAAGCACTTGACACCAACTTATTTGAGGAAAAATCAGACAAAAGGATTTAAAAAAATGAAGAAACCCTAAGAATTATGTGGGATTCTATCAAGAGGAATAACCTATGAGTGATCGGACTGGCAGAACGTGCGGGGAAGGGGAGATAACAGAAAATACAGAGAGAATTGTTGAAGATTTGTTGGCAGAAAACTTCCCTGATATCATGAAAGATGAGAAGATCTCTCTCCAAGATGCTCATTGAACCCCACATAAGGAAGATCCCAAAAGAAAGTCACCAAGACATATTATAATCAAACTTGCAAAAACCAAAGATAAAGAGAGAATTTAAAGAGCAGCTAGGGATAGACGAAAAGTCATCTACAAAGGAGAATCAATAAGACTAAACTCGGACTACTCAGCACAAACCATGCAGGCAAGAAGGTAATGGGATGACATATACAAAGCCTTGAAGGAAAAAAATTGCCAGCCAAGAATTATGTATCAACCTAAACTGTCTCTCAAATATGATGGCGGAATTAGGGCACTTCTAGATAAACAGAAGTTTAGGGAATTTGTAAAAACCAAACCAAAATTACAAGAAATACTAAAGGGAGTCTTCCGGTTAGAAAATCAATAACATCAGATAACCCAAGACTAGAACACAAGACAGAGCAATCAGATATCAATGCAGATAGGGAAGTCTCAAAAATAAACCAAAGCTAAAACACTGAAAACACAGAAACAGATGTCGATATGTAAAAGATGACACCATTAAAACAAAAAAGAGGGACTTAAAAGATGTAGACATAGATTTTTCATATGGAGAGGAAGTCAAGGCGATATAAAGAAATAAAAGACTGGTATAAACTTAGAAAAATAGGAGTAAATATTAAAGTAACCACAAAGGAAACTAACAATCCTACAAGACAAAATGAAAAACTAGAAAAATACAAAGACTCAGCAAACACAAAACCTACAACAATGAAAAAGATGAAAAGAAAACACGTAAAGAAAAATGATTCAGCACAGAAAATTAAGTGGAACAAAGAAACTATGACCAACACACAAAAAAAGACATCAAAATGACAGCACTAAATTCATACCTATCAATAATTATGCTCAATGTAAATGCACTGAATACACCAATAAAGAGACAGACAGTGGTGATAGGATAAAAAAAAAACACAATCCGTCTCTATGCTGCCTACAAGAGACACGCCTTAGACTTAAAGACACAAACAAACTAAAACTCCAAGGATGGAAAAAAATATATCAAGGAAACAACACTCAAAAAAGAGCAGGAGTAGCAACATTAATCTCTGACAAAATAGACTTTAAAGTAAAATCTGCCACAAAAGATAAGTAAGGACACTATATAATGATTAAAGGGTCAATACACCAGGAGGACATAACTACAATAAATATTTACGCACCCAACGACGGAGTTCCAAAATACATAAAACAGACTCTAACAGCACTGAAAAGAGAGATAGACAGCTCCATGATAGTAGTAGGAGACTTTAACACATGACTTTCAGTGAAGGACAGAACATCCAGAAAGAGGCTCAACAAAGACATGGAAGATCTAAATGCTACAATCAACCAACTGGATCTCACAGACATATACCAAACACTCCACCCAAGAGCAGCCAAGTATACTTTCTTTTCCAATGCACATGGAATGTTCTCCAGAAGAGACCACAAACTAGGCCATAAAGCAAGCCTTCACAGAATCCAAACCATCAAAATGTTACAAAGCATCTTTTCTGACCATAAAGCCATAAAAGTAGAAATTAATAACAGAAAAAGCAAGGAAAAAAAATCAAACACATGGAAACTGAACAACACCTTGCTCAAAAACTACTGGGTTATAGACGAAATTAAGGATGTAATAAAGAAATTCATAAAATCAAAAAAGAATGAACACATCCTACCAGAACCTTGGGGACACAATAAAAGCAGTGCTCAGAGGTCAGTTTATAGCAATAAATGCACACATCCAAAAAGAAAAAAGGGCCATAATCAAAATGTTAACCCTACAACTGGAACAAGTAGAAAGAGAGAAGCAAAATAGGCCCTCAGGCACCAGAAGAAAGGAAATAATGAGAATTAGAGCAGAATTAAATGAAACAGAGAATAAAAAAACAATTGAAAGAGTTAACAAGACCAAAAGCTGGTTCTTTGAAAAGATCAAAAAAATTGATAAAACTTTGGACAAACTGACAAAAGAAAAACAAGAGAGGAAGCAAATTACCTGTATAAGAAATGAGATAGGTGATATCACAACAGACCCAACTGAAATTAAAAGAATTATAACAGAATACTATGAAAAACTATACTCTAACAAATTTGAAAACCTAGAGGAAATGCACAAATTTCTAGAAACTTACTACCTACCTAAACTAACACAAACAGAGGTAGAACAACTAAATAAACCCATAACAAAAGAAGAGATTGAAAAGGTA
>NW_004444050.1:950696-985764 GCF_000243295.1 Trichechus manatus latirostris | reverse complement strand
GTAGAATGGTACAACCACTTTGGAGATCGATTTGGCGCTTCCTTAAAAAGCTAGAAATAGAAGTACCATACGATCCAGCTATCCCGCTCCTTGGAATATATCCTAGAGAAATAAGAGCCATCACATGAATAGATATATGCATACCCATGTTCATTGCAGCACTGCTCACAATAACAAAGAGATGGAAACAACCTAGGTGGCCATCAGTGGAAGAATGGATAAACAAATTATGGTATATCCACACAAGGACCACTACCCAAAGATAAAGAACAATGATGAAGCTGTGAAACACCTTATAACGTGGAGGAATCTGAAGGGCATTATGCTGAGTGAATTTAGAAAAGTCACAGAAGGACAAATATTGTATAAGACCACTATTATAAGAACTCAAGAAAAGGTTTAAATACATTAGAAAACATTCTTTGATCATTATGAGGGTGGGGAGGGAGGGTGAGGGTTATTTTCTAACTAGATAGTAGATAAGAATTATCTTAGGTGAAGGGAAGGACAGCACACACTACAGGAGAAGTCAGCACAACCGGACTAAACCAAAGCTAAGAAGTTTCCTGAGTACAATCAAACACTTTGAGGGACAGAGTAGCAGGGGTAGGGGTCTGGGGAACATGCTTTCAGGGGACATCTAGGTCAATTGGCATAACAAAACTTATTAAGAAAATGTTCTGCATCCTACTTTGGTGAGTGGCACCTAGGGTCTTAAAAGCTTGCAAGTGGCCATCGAAGATGCATCAATTGGTCTGAAACACCTGGAGTGAAGGAGAATGAAGAACACCAAAGACACAAGGAAGGTATTAGCCCAACAGATAGAAAGGGCCCCATAAACCAGACACTTCATCAGCCTGAGACCAGAAGAACTAGAGGGTACCCAGCTACCACCAATGACCACAACAGAGAGTCCCTGATGGAGCAGGAGAAAGGTGGGGTGCAGAACTCAAATTCTAGTAAGAGGACCAGACTTAATGGTCTGACTGAGACTGGAGGAACCCCAGAAAGCATGGTCCCTGGATTCTCTATCAGCCCAGTACTAAAACAATTTCTGAGGCCAACTCTTCAGACAGGGATTGGACTGGACTGTGAGACATAAAGTGATACTCGTGAGGAGTGTGCCTCTTAGCTCAAGTAGGTACAAGAGACTAAATGGGCAGCTTCTGTCCGGAGATGAGATGGGAAGGCAGAGAGTGTTAGGAGCTGGTTGAATGGACATGGGGAACCAGGGGCGGAAAGGACGAGTGTGCTGTCATAGTATTGGGAGAGCAATTACGGTCACATAACAATGCATGTATAAATTTTTGTATGGGAGACTAACTTGAAACGTAAACTTCATTTAAACTACAACAATAAACAAACAAAAAACATCCATTAAGGATTCCCTAATTTGTGTACAGTACTTCACCAATATTTCATTTCACTTTTGTGTGTGTACCTAAGGAAACACTTTTGAATCAGAAAATTCCAAGTCATAGTAAGCTTAGCTCAGTATGTTGGTTGTACTTACATAGCTTCTCTCAAGTGAATTTTTTACAGCCGTCAAGTTTTTTACAAAGTCAGATAGATGGCCCGTGTATGTCTCAATCAGGCATCCTATTTTTAGAGAATACAGTCATTAAGGAAAAACTCAATCTTCTACAGGTACAGTGTTTTCTTGTCTTCCAGATGGTATGAAATTATTTGAATTAGTTTTGTTTCATCTGCAATGAGATTTAATTTTTCACACAGTCAATAAAGATCCTATAGGAAAGAAAAGACATTAAAACACAGACACATATACAAATCTTTCCTTTGTGTGTCTACGTGCGTGTGTGTGATTTAGGTGAAAGTTTGCAGAGCAAATTAGTTTCTCATTCAACAGTTAATACACAGATTGTTTTGTGACATTGGTTGGCACCCCGCAATGTGTCAACACTCTCCCCTTCTCCACCCCAAGTTCCCTGTTTCGTATTCCTATGGTTTTCCTCTCCCTTCCTGCCTTCTTCCTCTTTGCTTTTGGGCTGGTGTGCCCATTAGTTTCATACACATGATTGAACTATGAAGCATATCCCTCATGCGTGGTATTGTTAGCCTTATAAACCTCTCTCCTCTTGCTGTCGAGTCAGTTCTGACTCATAGAGACCCTATAAGACAGAGTAGAACTGCCCCATAGGGTTTCCAAGAAGCAGCTGGTGGATTCGAACTGCCGACCTTTTGGTTAGAAGGCCAGCTCTTAACCACTGTACCACCAGGGCTCCTGTTGGCCTTATAGACCTGTCTAACCTTTGACTGAAAGGTGAACCTCAGGAGTGACTTCTTTACTGATCCATAAGGGTGTCTGGGGGCCATACTTTGGGGGTTTCTCCAGTCTCTGTCAGACCAGCAAGTCTGATTTTTTTTTTTTTTTTTTTTTGTGAATTTGAATTTTGTTCTACATTTTTCTCCTGCTCTACCCAGGATCCTTTCTTGTGATCCCTGCCAGAGCAGTCGGTGGTGGTAACCAGGCACCATCTGGTTGTTCTGGGCTCGGTCTGGTGGAGGTTGTGTTTTTGTTTTTTGTTTTTTTTTTTTTAAATGATATTTTACTAAGTCCATACAATGAAGAAATTTTAAATAATTACAGGAATGATCGTTAAAGTTTGAGTTATTGCTGAATGAAAAATAATCCCTCAAACTGAGTTAAAAAATGTGTAAGGAGCCAGAAGTTTGAGTACACATACACACAGACATATACCATCTGGACACATGAAAAAAAATTCTGTTACTAAATTTGAGGATGATATTAAGATTGCCAAACAGCCATTAGGGAGACAGGTCAAAGAATGTCCATTACTTCAAAATCAAATTATATTGTAAGTTCACAATTAGTTAGACTAGGGGTGGAGGTGAGAGGAGGAATCAGTTGTAGTTCTAAAAGTTTTCCTAAGGAATACTGTATATTAAAATCAGTTCTTACCATGTTTCATCCAAAAACATTTAACTGGCTTTTGCAGAGCATTTATCATATGCTAAGCATCCCTCTAGACTTTAAGGACTCAATGGTGAACAAGATAGGCACAATTTTTACTCTCATGGAGCTTGGGATTCTAACTAGCTTAGATGGTTTTACGAAACCTTAAGATTCCCAATGAGAAAGCCGTTCTCCTAAGAAAGCATAGAAATAATAGCCAGATACAACTTAAAGACAATTTTCTTGAGCACACTAAGAAATGACCAATTACCAAGAGAGACAGCCTCCCCTTGAATTCTTCACCTGCCTTTTATTCAGTCTGCACTCCTGAGGGGCACCCTGTCTTTTCAAATATGTTTATTATCACCAGGATATCCCAAAAGCAATATCCACCTTTATCCTGATCCTGGACTTCATCCTCACTGCAGGTAGAGAGTCTTTTACTAAATAAGGATGCTGGCAAGAGATTTGGTCTTAGAGTTCAATATACTTCCACAGAATTTCAGTTGAATTCCTTTTCAGAGGTAAATGTTGTTTTTCATTCTGCAGAAAACTTAAATCAGAGAGCAGGAATAACTGGTGGTTCTAATACGAGATAAGAAATTGCTTATATCTGACTGCCAGACTGCCTGAGAACACATGGTGATCACAGATCCACGAAACTGGATATCTTTGGTGTTCTTTCTTGTTTCCTAGCAATACACTGAATAAGAATAAAATACCACCAGTTTCATCCTGTGCACACCCGTCACTGCTGATGACCAGAATTTTGTATAAAGACTGATAGTAGACCAGAATACTGCATTTACACACCAAAAAGTCCAAACATACAGCCCTATGTAGGGACACTTCCTATCGATAATCATCAAATTAAGATACACATATGTTGTAACCTATTTATATGTGATGAAACATGTGTCCCAATTGTTGCTAATGCTGAAATTAGCTGCCTAATCTCTTCACCAGTTCTAACACCCATTGCATATTTGGGATTCAACTCCTCTGTATTTGGGAGGCAAATCTCACCATGAATTCATTGGTTAATAATTGCACTGTTCAAGTAGAGGTCAGAACTGACATTTTGCCTTATTCTGAATTTAATTTTGGAGAGATAATATGATTAAAAGGAAGATAAATCAACAAAAAGAAGCAAAAATATAAAAAATGCAAACACATATAAATGATATTGCCTCTACTCTCTACTTTCCATGGGTCATCCAGATAGATCTGGGCATGCCTTGGCTCAAAATTTTCCAATGGCATTCCATCTTATTTAAGTAACATCGAAGCCAGAGTCCTTACAGTAGCCTGCAGGCTTATATGAAATTTGCTTTCCTGCCTCAGGGCCTTTGCAGCTGCTTCCTGAAACCCTCTTTTCTCAGATATCCACATGGCTCAATCTCTCCTTTCATTTAGGTCTCCGTTCACATGTGTCCTTCCCAGAGACCTTTACAGACCCTTCCAGTCTAGTAAGAAACCCTCATCACTCTCTCGTTCTCTGCTCTTTTCTTTTTCTTCATAGTCCTTGTCTCCATTTGATGGATTATATACTTACTTGTCTCTTCCTGTGTCCCCAACTTGTATGCCAGCTCCTTAACAGAACTAGAATGTCAGCTCCATAATAGAAGGGGCCTTGTTTGTCTTTTTTGCTTCTATACAGTATCCCAAGGAGTCCTGGTGGTGCAGTGGTTAAGCACTCAACTGCAAACCTAAAGGCTGGTAGTTTGAACCCACCAGTTGCTCCGTGGGAGAAAGGTGTGTCAGTCTGCTTCCGTAAAGATTACAGCCTTGGAAACCCAGTGGGGCAGTTCTATTCTGTCCTTTAGGGTCACCATGAGTCAGAATTGATTCGATGGCAACGGGTGTGGTTTTTTGGGTTTATACATTATCCCCACTACTTACAGCAGTGCCTAGTACCCTAAATACTGATTGAATGAATACATGAATAAGTGAATGTTGCTTGCCTAAGCCAAGATATTATCAAGATACCTCTTTCTTCTTTCTGAAACAGCCACATTCTGATAAGGAACTAGTTTCTTCTGAGTCTCTGTGTCTGTCTAAAGCTGTTCTGTTTTATATAGCAGCCACGAGCCACATGTGGCTGTTAAGCACTGGAAATGTCACAAGTCTAAATTTAAATGTTCTGTAAGTGTCAACTGGATTCTGAAGACTAAGTACAAGAATGTAAAATTTCTCATTAATGATTTTTTTATTCTGCTCTTATAAATAATTTTAATTTACAAGTTCCAACAACAGTATTTTTATATATTCCAAGAAACCAAAAACCAAACCTGTTGCTACCGAGTCGATTCCAGTCGGCTGTTCGAATCCACTAGGCACTCCTTGGAAACCCTATGGGGTAGTTCTACTCTGTCCTATAGGGTCGCTATGAGTCAGAATCAACTGGACAGCAACGGGTTTGGTTTTTTTTGGTTTTGAATCTATTTCTTTAGCTCACTGGTCTACCCTACATATATCAATACCAATAAGCATATCTTGGTATAGATTATAAATATTTACATATATCTCTATATAAAACCAAAATCAACCTAACCCGTTGCCGTCAAGTCGATTCCGACTCACAGCGATCCTATAGGACAGAGTAGAACTGCCTCATAGGGTTTCCAAGGAGGGGCTGGTGGATTCAAACTGCCTATCATTTTGGTTAGCATCCGAGCTCTTAACTACTGCACCACCAGGGCTCCATCTCTGTATACATTTAAGAAAAATTATATTCTCAGCTTTCTTATATGCAGCTTTAGAGAGTGTTAGCTTTCGAGCAAAGGGTTCTGGATCTCCAAAACACTGAGGGTTTGGTTTGTCTTTGTTGGACTTGTTGAGGTAAGCCTGCTTAGGAAAAGCTTAGGCTGGACTTGATAACTTTTATTTCTAAGTAAGAAGTGAACACGGTTGAAATCCAGGCATTGAAAAGTGCAAGGGATGCTGTGGTTCCTGCTGCCACTCCTAGAAGAAAAAGTAACCCACAGCCATACCTAATGGCACAGACCAACTCAACATCCTACCAAAGAACAGAGTATTCGTGGCCAAACCATGGCAATCTACAGAAGGCCTCCCAGAGAACCAAGACATCTTGCGTCCGCTTCCAGATCCACATCTGAAATTTACCCTCACCTTCTCACATGGTGATCTCCCTCTAAAGTTTTCCTGCCCTCTAAAGAGTGGATTTTAACTATACAGAAGTTCTTCAGTCTGTGCATGAGGAATCCAGGCCTTCACTTCACATTCCTTTTTCCTCTGATCTCTCTGGATATGGCATGACTTACACATGCCCACATGACTTTTTACCTTATACCTTAGCCAAGGCCGAATTCCGTTTGCATGGAGACAAAGGTTAGCCCAACATGCAGATAAAGATGTATGTTCTTGCTGTCTTGTGTAAGAGCTGATAATGAACCAGTCTGAAAGGGAAGCTGTCACTTTGCATCGCATCACAGCGACCTGAACAATGTAAAGAAATTAAAAGCTCCTGTTAGCAATGGATCCCATTTCAGTCATTAGTGGCCTGGGAGGAACGGGCACCATTCAGGAGACCAGAGCCAGCGAACTCCTTTGGTCCGCAGGGAATTTGCCTCTAATGCTGTTTTATGGCCCACTTCTTTTTAATGCACACCAAGTACAAATGAATTTCTTTTCTTTGTTTTTATTATTATTTAGGTGCAATTACTGGGGATGGAGAAAAAAAAAAAGCAAGACAAGGGAAGGGAGACATGTCCCGGTACATCCATCTAGCAATCAAGATAGCAAACCAAGACCCCTTTTTAACGAGTGTATATGCAGAAGGATATTTGTGTGTTCATGTGAGAGATATTATAATGTAAGGAATATAAAAGTGACTTCCTTATACTTTTATCTCTCTCTCTCTTTTTTTTTGAAGCTGTCCTGCTGAAAATGAATGAGACAAGCAAACCCAGGGCTGACTCTTATTTCAGGCTCAGAAATATGAAAAAAAAGTAATATATTTTTTAACACAAAGTCTCAGAACATACTCTTCAATCTTGGAGTTTCAAAAAAGGCAGCGAATCAGGCAGAAGGACAGAAGGTTACAGATTAGTACTGGTCATTGCTCAAAGCGCACGGGTTATAAATAATAAAGGAGGAAAGGGTGAAGGACACTAAAATATAACTGGGACCCACAATGGAATAATCAAAGCAGAGAATCTAATTTCAGCTTTAAAAATACCATCTAACACTGAATTCCAATTGTATAGGAATCTCTCTGCTAACACACTGCTGCAGAGACATAAACGCCTGCCTCCTGTACACATGGTTCAAAGTCTCAAGGTAAGTACTGGGCTAGTACATGATTTCAAATCCAATCATGAAGTTTGTTTGTTTTTGTTTTTTTATTTGCAAAGTCAGTAATAGTATTTTCCATGGAAGTGAAAGTGCAATTAAAAAGGAGACCAAAAGCAAAAATATAGTGGATTGCAATAGGTATTAAGGCCCAGCATAGGTAGATATACAGACCCAAGGTCTATAATTTGATAGATTACATGACTCATATTGCAAAGACAGCCCTGGTGGTTAAGAGCTCGGATGCTAACCAAAAGGTCAGCAGTTTGAATCCACCAGCTGCTCCTTAGAAACCCTATGGGGCAGTTCTACTCTGTCCTATAGGATCCCTATGAGTCAGGATCGACTCAATAGCAAGGGGTTTAGCTTTTTTTTTTAAATCTAGTGTTAGTGGTCTCACACACATATGGGATGATTTTGACAAATTTAGTAATGTTTCTATAGACAATAGAAACTTTGCCTTCCCCCGTACACAAACACACATATAAAGAAAAATAATGAAAATAATTAATGTCACTGAATTGTACATGTAAAAAATACTGAAATTGCAAATTTTGTTATATATACATACACACATACATACATGTGTGTATGTGTATGTATATATGTGTATGTATATATATATATAGCTCAGTGGTTAAGAGCTCAGCTGCTAACTAAAAGGTTGGCAGTTTGAATCCACCAGCCACTCCTTGGAAACCCTATGGGGTAGTTCTACTCTGTCCTATAGGGTCACTACAAGTTGGAATTGACTCGATGGCAACAGGTTTGATTTTGGGTACATATATATGTATGTATGTATATGTATATACTTGCCACAATAATAAAAAATTAATAATTTAAAAAATAATAAAGCCTCTGAGCTGATACAGTCATAAAATAATGACTAGAAGCTTCAGGATCTATCTGTACCTCAGCTAATCATCCCAATCAAAATATAGGTAAACTCAACTTCTATAAGAAGTTATACTTGTTTTTATAAGGGTAAGGAAACATATAGAATGAGCCTCTGCCACTTAGGGAGTTGTTACATGAGTCACATTGCCATGCCTACCTATTTTAATTAGAGAATCAAACATGATCTGTATGCACCGAATCTTTGTTTTGCTACAAGACTCTGTCTTCACCAATGGGATTTTGGTTGTTGATGATGATGTTGCTTTTATTTTTAATCTGCTTTTATGAAACGAAGGCTTAACATAAGTCCCTGGTACTGTATAGGAGAACACGAGGAAATTAAACTCTCCGATATGTGTCAGAAGCACTACTGGCTGACCGCCAGAGTGACAGCTACAGTGACAAGTGCTGAAGTCTTCCTGATGTCTGCAAATTTATTCTCATTTATTTCAAAATAGGATCGACCATTTCTGAAAAGTATAGTCACTGATCACCAAATACTACTTTTGCGTGGTGCAGCTTCATTTCTCAAGATGTTCAAAGACAAATAGAATTTCCACATCAGTGGAAATTTAGTAGCAAAGCAAACTTCATAGCAAACTAGCCAGTAATTGAAGTGTGCTTCATTTCTATTGCCCTTGTTTCCCAAACTGTTCAGAATAAAACATTCCACAGACGTTAATTCATTAGTCAGCCCCAGATGCACAGGAGCATAAGTCAAGAATAGCCCATTCGAGAGATGGAGAAATTGAGGCAGAGCAAGGTTGTGTAGGACTGGTATACTTTTTAGGTTCCTTGGTCTTGTATAGGTCTTGCACAGGTATGCATATATGCAATTTATATTTTGTACGTGTATACAAGTACTTTTATTATTACTCATTTACAGCTTTCAAAACTAGTGACTTGATTTTTCTTCTTGACATGTGAAATTGTACAAATGTCAGTATATGTAACTGTAAATAAAATAAAGAATAAAAATGGAAAATAAAGGTCATATCAAGGAAAGCTAAAACTCTCTCCAAGAACCTGAGGAGCCGTTGCTTTGAGGCAGTGCTATCATAATACACGCCTTAAAAATACCCAAGACATCTGGGAAATGAGCAAGAGATAATAAAAGTGTTGTTATGGTATTTTAACTCCTGCACAACCTAGAAATGACAAGAGGGATCTCCCAAAAGTTTTGAAAATGCCTCAAATTAATAAGCAATTGATTCTCGAATAACTGAGAAAATAATGCTTAAGTATAAGGAACTATGGTTTAGAAGTGGATGTTTTAATTCAGGCCCAAACCAAAGAAAACTAAAGACTTTTTTCACAGATAACTAATCAAGCAAATATTCTATTTCTTACCAACTTTCTGAGTTGTTAACTTAGGTCTGTGTTTTAGATTTTTACATTTCACTGACTAAGAAACAAGCCCTGCAGTTGTTGGGAGCTGCATTGTCTAGGTGCTAGGGGCTGGGGAATGGGTAGGCATGGCCATGGGAGGCAAGTTGGTAAAGACAGAGCACATGCATATTACATACAATGCAACCAAGCAATTGCTTCTATTGCCTGGAGCAGCTTATTTGCATAACTTTAGCATTGCCGGTTCAGTGGTGGAATTCTCACTGACCACGCAGGAGACCGGGGCTCCATTCCTGGCCAATGCAGCGCATGCGCAGCCACCACCCGTCCGGGGAGGCTTCCGTGTTGTTATGATGCTGGACAGGTTTCAGCAGAGCTTCCAGACTAAGGCGAACTAGAAAAAAAGGCCTGGTAATCTCATTTCCAAAATCAGCCAATGAAAATACTAAAAACCCTGTGAATCACAATGGTCCGATCCACAACCTACATGGGGATGGCGCATTTAGTTCCCTGGTGCATGGGGTCACCATGAGTCAGGGCTGTCTGGCAACAGGTAACAACAGCAACCAGCATTTATTGAGGACCTACTTTTTTTGTCAGTCATCATCACGACAGTTGATTCATGCACAGCTGCGCAATAAGTAAGCCTGGTTCAGTATTTACATATGAGGAATCCGAGGCTCAGGGAAGTTAAGTAACTTGCCTGAATCATACAGCTAGTAACTGGCACAATGATAAGAGGGATCTGTGTCTACAATCTTTGCAGTTTAGGCCAAGGTCTGGCACCCACTACTTTAGCTGAAGGGCTCCTAGCTGAACTCCATTCAACAAGCAGGCTGAGATAGAAGCAATCAGTTAAAAACACAGAAAATCAGAGAAAAGAAACAGAGCATCAGGGAAAGGCAATATTCTGCTTCCTTAGACTCCCTCCCCTCCTCCAGGGATATACACTCTTTGAGCTCTGCTTTTAAAGATAATTTTGACTGCTTATTCTGCGTGAGACCCTGTGCTAATGTCTTTACGAGTTTTATTTCACCCAAACCAAAAACCAAACCTGTTGCCGTCAAGTCGATTCTGACTCCCCCAGGGGTCTATTAATATACGCATTCAACTGATGGGGAGACTGAGTGTCTTCAGAGGTTAGCTTGCACAAGGTCGTAAAGCAGGTGGTGGAGAGAGCTTTTGAGGTCTGACTGGAGTCTGGCTTCACCAGAGCATGTGCTCTTTCTACAGGACATGGTGCTCCTCGGGCTGTGCATGTGAATCATGTGAATTTTATAAATCAGCCACCTTCTCAACACACCTTTCGGATCCCAGCATCTCTCTCTCTCTCTTCCCCTTCCTCTCACCCTCCAAATGTCTACAGAACCAAAATAAAAGTTTCATGGAATACTACCTACCCTTACTTACATTCTGCACATGCTGACTTTCTTCATTGTGAGTCATGATAAAAAATTTTAAAAGATATAAAAAAAAGCAAACATTTTCAA
This sequence comes from Trichechus manatus latirostris, assembly GCF_000243295.1. Lineage (NCBI taxonomy): Eukaryota > Metazoa > Chordata > Mammalia > Sirenia > Trichechidae > Trichechus > Trichechus manatus. The sequence goes on along the minus strand of NW_004444050.1, from coordinate 974,781 downwards.
TGATTTGAAAAAACTAGCTAAGTGGCCTAGCAGAATCTTGCAAGTTGACCAAAAAAAGGAAAAAGAAAAAAATCTCTCAGGGCGTAACAACTCCCGGCTCACCAAATTTCTTGTTTCTGTGATTCTCACCCAGGTCCTCACACTTCTGTATCAGATTTCATCGAGGACTGAGGCTTTTGAGAAAGTGCAATGAAAGGAGCAGAGTTTCTGTTAAGGAGGCAGGATGGAATTGTACAGTATTTTTCAAACTATGGGCCACAAATACCCTATTCCTTCCCATAATATTCGACAGTATTCTATTCTATTCCATGTTTTTATTTTTAATAAATGCTGCTACTAACCCCTAAATTGATTTTAGGACATTGGGTGTCAATCAACATTTTGAAAATGAGATAGAAAAAATATTTTTAATCTGAAGATCACCCTGTTGAGTCAATAAATTAGAAAATTTGGGTTTTCTCTTAAGCTATTTCTACCATGGAATAGCAACAAATAAGCAGTATATTTCATTTACTCAACAGATTGATAAAGGCTGTAGAAATACAATGTGTGTAATACTAAGTTGCTTTTTTATTAAAAGTATGAATTTTCATGAAAGACAAAGGTAACAAGTTACATGCCTTGGAGTTTGCTTGGTGTTTTATCCCCATTATAAATTATTATTTTAAGTATGTTGTTGTTGTTAGGTGCCATCGAGTTGGTTCTGACTCATAACGACCCCATGCACACCAGACCGAAACACTGCCTAGTCCTGTACTAACCTCTCAATCATTGTTACGCTTGAGCCCATTGTTACAGCCATGTGTCAATCCATCTCGTTGAGAATCTTCCTCTTTTTCACTGACCCTCTCCTTTACCAGAGATACGGAGTTTAATACGGTACTAAATTTATTTGATACAATATTATCCTACCCATGGAATTAATGGGTTTGTGGTCAGTAACTGTCTGGTGTGATGTTTGTCAAACTCTTACAGAGAAGTGCTAATCTATAATTTCTTCTACCATGTGGTACTTTAACTTGGCTTGGATTTTCTGTCATGTTATTTCAAACAACATTAAATGTGGGCCTTGTATTCCCCCATCCTGAGGATTTCGATTCATCATAGATCCCTTCCTCTTTTATGAAGTGCAATTCCTTTATTTCAACACTCTGAGTCTCATCCTCTAGATTCCTAGGTGGTGCACACAGTTTGCACTCAGCTACTAACTAAAAAGGAGCCCTGGTGGAGCAATGGTTAAAGCACTCAGCTGCTAACTGAAAATTCAGTGGTTCAAACCATCAGCCACCCTCCTAAAGATAACAGCCTAGGAAACTCTGTGGAGTAGTTCTACCCTGTCCTGTAGGGTCACTATGAGTCAAAATCAACTCAATGGCACACAAGAACAGCAACTAACCTAAAGGCTGGCAGTTTGAACCCACCTAGTGGCACCATGGAAGAAAGGCCTGGTGATCTTCCTCCTTAAAGACTGCAGCCAAGAAAACTCTGTGGAGCAGTTCTACTCTGTTACACATGGGATTACCACAAGTCAGAACTGAGTTGACAGCAATGATTTTTTGGTTTGGTTCCATCCTCTAATTTTCTTTTCAAACTTTTCTACCCTATTTTCCATCTCTGTGTATTTTCTGAAAACAACTGGTAGATTTCAACTATCTCTTCTAAACATTCTATTTTTTTTTTTAATTTCTGCTATCATTGTTTTGATTTCCAAGAGCTCCTTCTTGATTTCTGAACATCCCTTTTTTGTAACATTCTTTTCTTGGTTCATAATTGTAGTATCTTGGTTGCTGAGGGGATTATTTTTTCTCCAAGTTTTATTTTAGTCTCTCTGCATTGCTTTTTTTCAGAGTTCTGCCTCCCAAGCCCATTTCTTTATTATCTACCTTTCATATTAAAGATTTTCTTCAAATATCTGGTGAACCTTGGCTATCAGGTGTTATTTAAAATACGGCAATGTCTTAGTTATCTAGTGCTGCTGTAACAGAAATATCACAAGTGGGTGGCTTTAACAAACAGAAATTTATTCTCTAATAGTCTAGAAGGCTAGAAGACTGAATTCAGGGCACCAGCTCCAAGGTAAGGCTTTCTCTCTCTGCTGGCTCTAAGGGAAGGTCCTTGTCATCTATCTTCCCTTTGGCTCCTGGAGTTTCTCAGTGCAGTGACCCTGACTCCAAAGGATGCACTCCACTCCCAGCTCTTCTTTCTTGGTGGTAGGAGTCCCTCTCTTCTCTGCTCGCTTCTCTTCTTTATATCTCAAAAGAGATTGACTAAAGATATAACCTAATCCTGTAGATTTGTGTCTTGCCTCATTAACATAACTGCCTCTAATCCTACCTCATTAACATCATAGAGGTTAGAATTTACAACACATAGGATAATTGCATCAGATCACAAAATGGAAGACAACCACAATACTGGGAATCATGGACTACCCAATTTGACACACATTTTGGGGGGACACAAATCAATCCATAACAGGCAACAAAAAGCTGATTGGAACCTCTGTATGTCTAAAAATGTCTTAAAAAAAAAAAAAAACAAACCCATTGCAGTCAAGTTGATTCTGACTCATAGTGACCCTACAGGACAGAGTAGAACTGCCCCATAGGGTCTCCAAGGAGCAACTGGTGGATTCAAACTGCTGACCTTTTGGTTAGCAGCCAAGCTCTTAACCACTGTGCTACCAGGCTGCTCTGTACGTCTGGTTGGGTTTATTAGACTGAGGATTTATTTGAATGAGTACCAGTCATTTTGCTGGAGAACACTTAAATATCAGAACTTGTGGGTCTTTTTTCTTAAAACAGCCCATTTCTCCAGAGAAAAATCCACTGATCTTGTTCTAAGGGGCAATGGGGTGGTGGCATAAGGATGTAAGACTGGCTCCCAGCATTCTAGAAGCTGAGCAGAGAAAGGGGATTGAGAGTCCAGCTTCTGTATGTCCAACTCCCACGTAAGGCCTTTGTTTTCAGTCCCGAGTGTTCCCCCTTGCCTTCTCTCCATCTTCCACTGGCTAGCGTGTCCCTGACTCTGGAACTTCTCTGTTTTCGTTTCCCCAGAAAGTGAACCACCTGTCTCTAGCTGGGAGAGAGAGAATTGCTCACCTTTCTAAAAGGAGAGCAGGGGAGGCCTTAGGGTTCAAACAGCTCTTTATAAACCTTTCAACCGATGGATTCCCTTGCTTTCAGCTGTACCCCTGATATTCCCTGGGTAAAGGTACCAGGTGTCCCCAGTTCCTGAGGTGACCAGGGTTCTTTCATGTGAATTGGCGCCTCTCTTGTTGGCTCTTCCTCCTGCAGACAGGAAGGACTCATCTTTCTCTACTCAGCTAAGCTATTTGTTACTCATCCATTTCCTCTCTTCCAAAAGCTGGTTGATGTATCTTCTTCAAGGTCTTTTTCCTGTACCTCTTTGTCCTTGTAGGTTTGTACCTTTTAAAATTTCTCTCCGGTTATGTTTATGGGGCTTCAAGTAGGAAGTGGAGAGAAATGCATGTGTTCAATCTTCGATGTTTAACTAAACGTTCATGGTAGCTTTTTTTTATCTATCCCCTGATGGTATATATATGGGGTTTGGCTTCCTGGTTTGGAAAATAATTTGGTAACTTAAGTTCATCCTTCCTTCTAAGGCATTTATGTTTACTTCCCTGCTCCATACCCTCAAGCCCAAGCTTTCAGAGACCACACAGAAGATGTATTATTATAATGATTTATTATGAAAAAAGCGAAGCAATAATTCATTTGTTATTAAGTAATTTTCTGAGTACACACTGCTGAATTCTCTTGAAATATACCTATCTTTCAAAATGTACAAAATTGATATGCAACTGAATACGTAGGCCTCCTGAGTGTAATTCACTTAGAAAAAAGAGCTATCTCAGGCTTGCCATACTAACAAACTGCCTAATAAATCCTAAATCAATGATACTGTCATTTTAGAGAAATCAGGATAGGCTTCCGAATTTACCTCTGAACCTCCCCAATTCCTGTCTGACATACTGCCTACAATTCTATTTCTAGCTGTTAAATTTCTTTTGCTTAAGATTTTCTCTCTTTGATGTGCAGGTATTTGTGGGAGGTGTTAACACATAAAAATCCTGGTGTAAATGCAGTGTTTGAAGATTTTGATTTGTAGGGAGGGAGATTATCAGGGCAAGTGACACTGGAGGGAAGAGAGATGTGATGGAGAAGGGGAAAGGCGTAGGGTGGAAGGAGAACTGCAGGCACTAAGCACGCAAGCAGAGTGGTTAAGCACGTTGGCAATTTAGCAGCTGAAAGAAGGTTTTCTTCTGTGCCAGAGAGACCCAAGTTCAAATAAGACATTTCTCACTTATTGGCTGTGTAAGAAAGTCTCTCTTTTAGTTTTCTCATCTGCAAAATGAGGATGATAGTATCTTGTTTTAAAGGGTTGTAAGGATTAAATGAGGTTCTACATGAAAAGTGCTTAGCAAAGTGCCTGGTCCATAATAAATGCTCGATAAAGTATAGTTAATAATGACAGCAATAATGACAATGATAACCCGATTTGCATTTTTAACCAGAGCTGGTCCTGAGTGTATCAGTCTAAAAAGGTAACACTCGGATCAAAGGGTGGGTCTGCTGACTAGTCTTAGCCCGAATTCACTGGAGGATAGTGAACAAGTTACTAAACCTCAGAAAAACCTCTTATTTCCTCACTGTGAGTGAGAACGAGGCCACAAGTTGAATTTGCTCTACAAATTGGTCCATCATCTAGATACGAACAGTTTCTGCCAGAGCAACATACCTACATTACACAAAGAGAAGGGGGCTTGTTAAAAAAAAAAAAAAAAAAGTCTTATTTATTCTATTTTGTCAAATGCTATAATTCTTCTCCCCGCTAAAAATGGTGGCATCCAGAAAGTAAACATACCAGGCCTGACACCTGAGCTCCGGAAGCTCTGAACTGACCAACTTCCACCACTCCTTGCAAAACAGCACACCCGCCCATACCGAGGTTTTGCTGTGGTTTCTGCTGCAGTAAATACAGAAAGGGCAGTGGTGATTCAGTGGTAGACTTTTCCAGATGGGAGATCCAGGTCCCATTGCTGGCCAGTGCACCTCATGTGCAGCCACTCCCTGTCTGTTAGTGGAAGCTTGCCTGTTGCTATGATGCTGAACAGGTTTCAGTGGAGCTTTCAGACTAAGACTAGGAAGAAAGGCATGGTGATCTACTTCTGAAAATCAGCCAATGAAAACCCTATGGATCACAAAGTCTTATCCCCAACCAATCATGGTGTTATGGATTGAATTGTGTCCCCCAAAAATTTGTATCAACTTGGCTAGGCCATGATACCCAGTACTGTGTGATTGTCCACCTTTTTGTCATCTGATGTGATTTTCCTTTGAGTCGTAAATGAGGCAGGATTAGAGGCAGCTATGTTAATGAGGCAGGACTCAATCTACAAGATTAGGCTGTATTTTTAGTCAATCTCTTTTGAGATATAAAAGAGAGAAGTGAGGAGAAAGACAGGGGGTGGGGGGGTTACTTCATACCATCAAGAAAGCAGCGCCGGGAGCAGAGCCTGTCCTTTAGACCTGGGATTCCTGCACTGACAAGCTCCTAGACCAGGGGAAGATTGATGACAAGGACCTTTCCCCAGAGCTGATAGAGAGACAAAGTCTTCCCCTAAAGCTGGCACCCTATATTCAGACTTCTAGCCTCCCAGACTGTGAGAGAATAAATTTCTCTTTGTTAAAGCCATCCACTTATGGTATTTCTGTTACAGTAGCACTAAATGACTAAGACACCCAAGGATGGCACAGGACCAAGCAGTGTTTGTTCTGTTGTGCATGGGATCCCCAGGAGTCAGGGTCAACTGGAAGGCAGTTAACAACAACGAAATGCAGAAAAGATTCTGCTCTCACTTCTAACATTTCCATGTAATCAAAGAAATCTTTATGGGTTAGGTATGTCCTTGTCTGGCTTTTAAAGACATGAAGAAATTTTCCGAGAGAGTTGGAGGAGCAGGCCTTCTAGCTCCCAGGGAACCGTGCCAGGGAAACAAGGAAAGACTCGATGTTGATGTTCTTTAGCGCTGAGTGTACCGGCAAACAAGGAGCGAAAAAAATGCAAATTGAAGGTACCTAAAGAAAGCGTTGAAGGTTTTGAGATTTAACATGAGAGTGAAAAGCAATTGAAGTTTGTTAAGGAGAATGATAGAGTTGTATATTACACTCCTGATGCCTCAGCACATAATAACTAACAGACATCTGAGGAATACTGGACAGACAGTCAGAAGACCTTGGTTGGAGTTCTGGCCCTGCACTCAGTGGCTATGATAATGGGACCAATCTAAGTCTCATATTTCTCGGCTCAGAATGAAGAGAAAGGCCAGCAATCTCAAAGGTTTGCTTTCAACATCTGCCTGATATCTCTCCTGTCTTTTCACAACTGGGAATATAAACTGTTAATAATATATATTAACTGCTAATATGCATTTCCCCCGTGCGTCTGTTAGTTTGTCATACTGTAGGGGCTTGTGTATTGCTCTGATGCTGGAAGCTATGCCCCTGGTATTCAAAATACCAGCAGGGTCACCCATGGCGGACGGGTTTCAGCTCAGCTTCCAGACTAAGACAGACCAGGAAGAAGGATCCGGCGGTCTACTTCTGAAAAGAATTAGCCAGTGAAAACCTTATGAACAGCAGCAAAACACTGTCTGATATAGTGCCAGGAGATGAGCCCCTCAGGTTGGAAGGCACTTAAAATATGACTAGGGAAGAGCTACCTCCTCAAAGTAGAGTTGACCTTAATGATGTGGATGGAGTCGAGCTTTCAGGACCTTCATTTGCTGATGTGGCATGACTCAAAACGAGAAGAAACAGTTGCAAACATCCATTAATAATCAGAACCTAGAACGGATGAAGTATGAATCTAGGAAAATTGGAAATCATCAAAAATGAAATGGAACGCATAAAGATTGATATCCTAGACATTAGTGAGCTGGTTATTTTGAATCAGACAATCATATGGTCTACTACGCCGGGAATGACAACCTGAGAAATGACGTTGTCAAAAAGAACATTTCAAGATCTATCCTGAAGTACAATGTAGTCAGTGATAGGATAATCCCCACATGCCTACAAGGAAGACCAGTTAATATGACTATTATTCAAATTTATGTACCAACCACTAAGGCCAAAGATGAAGAAACTGAAGATACTTACCAACTTCTGCAGTCTGAAATTGATCAAACATGCAATCAGAATGCACTGATAATTACTAGTGATTGGAATGCAAAAGTTGGAAATAAAGAAGGATTGGTAGTTGGAAAATATGGCCTTGGTGAGACAAACAAAGCTGGAGATCACATGATTGAATTTATCAAGACCAACGACTTCTTCATTGCAAATACCTTTTTTGCCAACATTTTAAGTGGCGACTATACTCATGGACCTAGCCAGATGGAATACACAGGAATCAAATCGACTACATCTGTGGAAAGAGACGAAGCAAAAGCTCAATATCATCAGCCAGAACAAAGCCAGGGGCCTACTGCAGATCAAACCATCAATTACTCATACACAAGTTCAAGTTGAAACTGAAGAAAATTAGAACAAGTCCACGAGAGCCAAGGTACGACCTTGAGTATACCCCACCTGAATTTAGAGACCATCTCAAGAATAGATTTGATGCGTGGAACACTAATGACTGAGGACCAGACGAGTTGTGAAATGACATCAAGGACATTATACATGAAGAAAGCAAGAGGTCATTAAAAAGACAGGAAAGAAAGAAAAGACCAAAATGGATGTCAGAAGAGACTCTGAAACTTGCTCTTGAATGTCAAGTAGCTAAAGCAAAAGGAAGAAATGATGAAGTAAAAGAACTGAATGGAAGATTTCAAAGGGCGGCTCGAGAAGACAAAGTAAAGTATTATAATGACACGTGCAAAGAGCTGGAGGTAGAAAACCATAAGGGACAAACACGCTTAGCATTTCTCAAGCTGAAAGAACTGAAGAAAAAATTCAAGCCTTGAGTTGCAATACTGAAGGATTCTATGGGGAAACTATTAAACCATGCAGAAAGCATCAAAAGAAGATGGAAGGAATACAGAGAGTCACTGTACCAAAAAGAATTGGTCGACATTCAACCATTTCAGGAGGTAGCATATGATCAGGAACTGATGGTACTGAAAGAAGAAGTCCAAGCTGCACTGAAGGCACTGGCGAAAAACAAGGCTCCAGGAATTGTCAGAAAACCGATCGAGATGTCTCAACAAACGGATGCAGCACTACAAGTGTTCACTTGTCCATGCCAAGAAATTTGGAAGACAGCTACCTGACCAACTGACTGGAAGAGGTCCATATTTATACCTATTCCCAAGAAAGGTGATCCAACCGAATGCAGAAATTATCTAACAATATCATTAATATCACACACCAGCAAAATTTTGCTGAAGATCATTCAAAAGCGGCTGCAGCAGTATACTGACAGGAAACTGCCAGAAATTCAAGCCGGATTTAGAAGAGGATGTGGAACCAGGGATATCATTGCTGATGTCAAATGGATCCTCACTGAAAGCGGAGAATACCAGAAAGATGTTTACCTGTGTTTTATTGACTATGCTAAGGCATTCGACTGTGTGGATCATAACAAATTATGGATAACATTGTGGAGAATGGGAATTCTGGAACACTTAATTGTGCTCATGAGGAATCTGTATATGGATCAAGAGGCAGTCGTTTGAACAGAACAAGGGGATACTGCATGGTTTAAAGTCAGAAAATGTGTGCATTAGGGTTGTATCTTTTCACCATACCTATTCAATCTGTATGCTGAGCAAATAATCAGAGAAGCTGGACTATATGAAGAAGAACTGGGCTTCAGGATTGGAGGAAGACTCATTAACACAACATTACTTGCTGAAAGTGAAGAGGACTTGAAGCACTTATTGATGAAGATCAAAGACCACAGTCTTCAGTATGGATTACACCTCAATATAAAGAAAACAAAAATCCCCACAACTGGACCAATAGGCAACATCATGATAAATGGAGAAAAGATTGAGGTTGTCAAGGATTTCATTTTACTTGGATCCACAATCAACATCCATGCAAGCAGCAGTCAAGAAATCAAAAGACACATTGCATTGGGCAAATCAGCTGCAAGAGATCTCTTTAAAGTGTTAAAAAGCAAAGATGTCACCTTGAAGACTAAAGTACGCCTGACCCAAGCCGTGGTGTTTTCAATCACCTCATATGCATGCGAAAGCTGGACAATGAATAAGGAAGACCGAAGAAGAACTCACGCCTTTGAACTGTGGCGTTGGCAAAGAATATTGAATATACCACGGACTGCCAAAAGAATGAACAAATCTGTCTTGGAAGAAGTACAACCAGAATGTACCTTGGAAGCAAGGATGGAGAGACTGTGTCTCACATACTTTGGACATGTTGTCAGGAGGGACCAGTCCCTGGAGAAGGACACCATGCTTGGTAAAGCAGAGGGTCAGCAAAAAAGAGGAAGACCCTCGACAAGATGGATTGACACAGTGGCTGCAACAATGGGCTCAAGCATAGCAACAACTGTGAGGATGGAGCAGGACTGGGCAGTGTTTCGTTCTGTTGTGCAAAGTGTCGCTATGAGTCAGAACCGACTTAACACAGCACCTAACAACAACAACAACATGTATTTTGGAGCCCTGTTGGCGCAGTGGTTAAGAGTTCGGCTGCTGACCGAAAGGTCAGCAGTTTGAATCCACCAGCCGCTCCTTGGAAATTCTATGGGGCAGTTCTACTCTGTCCTGTAGGGTTGCTGTGAGTCCGAATAGACTAGACAGCAGGTTTGATTTGTTTTTTTAATATGTATTTTAGCTAACCATGATTTATACCTATGTAAGAACTCAGCTGCTAACCAAAAGGTTAGCAGCTTGAATCTACCAACCACTCCTTGGAAACCCCATGGGGTAGCTCTACTCTGCCGTATAGGGTCACTATGGTTTTAAATCAAAGGACTACAGGCATATAATATAAACGCGCATACATACAAATCTATGTATGTATGTTTCTATCCATCTATCTATGTATCTGTGTATCTATCCACCCATCTATCCGTCCATCTATATGCGTATGTACTCACATATTTATATGTGTAATTAATTTGCTATGCATCTTTTATAAAATTTAAAATTTCCCTTCTGCTAAGATACATTCACTAATTTCTCCAGTTAGCAGTTAACAGCACACACCAAATAATATTATTAAACATTAAAAGACAATAATCTTCCCTGGGTTTAAGGTGTAACAGCTTCATTATTATGGCATAAAAACTGTAATTCATCACCTTACCAATAACTTTTTAAATAAAATCCCCTGCCTTTAATCCCATCGAAAATCAGTTACATCTCTTTTTGCCAGAAAATCACCTTTTCATTAACTGGAGGTGATGATTTCCATGTGAATGATATTGTTTATCTGCACTTTCCCCACATTTGACCTCATTTCTTCTAAGAAATGTGGAATATTGCTTTGGGCTTTTGGAAGGCAAGGGGCTGGAGGAAGGTTCTATTAGAATAATCTCCATCTAAAGAGGTTTTAAGACTTACCTATCCATTGACCCATGAAGGGTAAATGCTGAATTTCTACAGTCAAATATTCATTCTAACCCTTCAGAATAGATGAATGAACTTGCCTCTTATTTAAATTATTGTAAGATGGATAAGATTTTTACTATCAGTTGAAAGGTGATAATCATGATCACCATCACTGTCACCAACCTTCAGTCATTAATGATGACAAGAATGACAAAGAAATTTGGGTTCACCCAATAGCTTCCTTTATAATGTTTATTTTTGTGTGCACAATTCAGGCACTTTTTCTATGCAATTCCACATCCAATTCAACATATGTTTAACTGTATGTACATTGATGCTTTCATGTATTTTTTTGGTAAACCTAATAGCCTAGCATGTTGACGGACTCCAAATTAGAACATTTCTCAAGCGATAACCCACTTACCTCTGCATGTTAAGATTATGCTATGGCCCTAGCCAGAAGGACATTTTCCTCGAATTTTTTTCCTGATAATGGCAATGTCTTTGTGTTTCTTTCTCCACACTTACTTACCTTCAGACAGCCCCGTTGACCAACAGCCATGTACCATGTTGAAAGTAAATGTGTTTTCATGAAACTCCATTATCAACAACTCCATGTTGTTCACAAATTATTTGGTTTAGAGGGATTTTGTCAAAAAGGGTCATTTTCCTCATTTTTGGAAGCTAGAGATGAACAGTTTTTGATGCCCAGCTTCTAAATATTTGCAAGTAAAAAGAAACAAATCTAGGATGAGAGCTGCAATAATTCAATACTCAGCCCTTCTTCAAATTTCTAGATTGTTTATGAGTTGTCTACGTTGGTGTTTAGGAGCACTGACATTACCTCAGCTCATTTCAGCTCGTTTCCCCTACATAACTTTAAGAAAAATGTTTTATTTCCTTGACTATTTCCTCTCCTTGTTTAGTCTCCTCGCTTTTAATTTTGATTTGAAGAGAAGACACGAGGTTTGTTTTTCCCTTAGCAGGTTGGCTGCCCCATCCACTGTAGCCATAAATTTCTGAGACGTTCTGGCAAATTTTACCCACTCATTTCATTTACACTGTTTCCACTGACTCTATTTATGCTTGAAAAATAGACTAAAATAAAAGAAAACACAACAAAGTAAAACACACTCTCCCTGGGCTTTTGCAAAGGTATTTTCACAACGTGGGTACCTAAAGGCACTTTCCTTGAATTTAAATTCAAGACAATGATGTACTTCAATTTTTTTCCCCATGTTTCTTCTTATATCCTGTGTTTCTTTGTAATTTATATTCCAGGCTGACTCAAGGGTAAAACTAGGATATTCTTCTGAGTTTTCTGATCCCTAGAAAGAATTTTTTTCCTGTAAGAATAAATTAAAACTCAAAAAAATTCAACTGTCTTATAAAAATCAAGAAGAGTTAATTAGGGGGTTAAAAATATAAACACCTAATCCGTAACAGTTTAAGAAGGCAGTACCTTTCCTCTGGGGAGCAGAAACTTTAGAAATCTGATTAGCATTGCTACTCAACGCTGATCCTTTCAACACATACTTTTTATAGAGCTACGTAGCCAAGTCTAATTAATATTCCAGAGTGCCAGACAAGTTTCATTTTTGTGCATTTGATCCGTGAACTTTTTCAAGTAAAACACTGATTTGGGGAATATAATTGGCCCCAGAGGTGATAATGTATTTTTTAAAGTAGGAGGTAAAAACTTACTCAGTTCTCATGCCCGAAGCAATTCCATATGGATACTTACTGAAATGGCTTGCCAATGGCAACTCAGTTTAAGCAGTACTTTTGAATGTTTCCTCTCTGTCCTGCCCTTATTTTTAGCTATAAGATAACTAGATTGAAAGAAGGATTGGACAAAGAAGGAGTTTGTGATGCAGGATGGTACCAGTACTGTAAAGCATACAACAGTCTATCTGCTACTGGTAATAAATCATAGGGCTTTTTTTGCTACTTTCCACCTCCTACGTATAGCTACAACTTTGTTATAGAGAATACTTCTTTGTAAGGGTATTTGCTTCAGTGGGATTTTACCTGAATTAATTAAAAAGCAGTATATGACTATGACTTTTATTTTTAGTTACTGCATTTGAAAAGCTAACTCCTAAATTTCTGATTCTACATCTTTAACCAGTCCTCAAGTGGGCCAACACATTTATATGGGCTGGCTCCGGCTTTGGGCTTAATATACAAGTGAGAAATCAGGTGACTCATAGAATTGTGGTATGAGAAGGGTGACCACAAGGCCCTCTGAATTCATCTATAACAATACTTCTAAAGTACTGAATGCTTCTGTTAGAGGACTTCTAAAGACGAAGACATCGCTGCCTCCCTAGAAGGTACATTGTAGTTTTGGACAATTCTAGCTTTAGATAATTCTTCTTACATTATGACAAATCCATCTCCCTATAATTTCTATCGATCAAAGTTTGTTGTTATTGTTGTTAGGTGCCTTGGAGTCCATTCCGACTCAGCAACTGAATGTGACACAGTAGAACTGCCCCATAGTGTTTTCTTGGCTGTAATCTTTACGGGAATGGATCGCCAGGTCTTACTCCCATGGAGCCGCTGGTGGGTTCGAACCACCAACCTTTTGGTTAGCGGTCAAATGCTTAACCATGGTGTCACCAGTGCTCTTTTGAAGTTTGTTAAGTCTCCCAAAATAACCCAGAAAAAGCCCAGTCTTTATCCAACATTAAAAAACAACCTTCCAATAGTTGCAGACCTCTCCCATGTCCCTCTCTGCTTTCATTCCAGCACGTTGCCTGTTTCTGCGTCATTACTCAGCCCTTGCGTGGCACGGCTGTGGATCCTTTCACCTTCCAGGGCACTCTCTAAAGGTGCTGCAGCTCTTCTTTGTCTGAACAGGGTGGCATGTAGAACGGAGTGTCGCTCACTTTTAGGAGCATATCATGCCGTTTTGGTCTATACATACCTCTTAGGGCAGTTTTGGTTTAGCGGTAAAACTCTCCCCTTCCATGCAGGAGGGCTGGGTTTGATTGACCACAAATACACCTCGTGTGCAGCCACCACCCGTCTGTCAGTGTAGATTTGCATGTCGATGTGATGATGCTAAACAGGTTTCAGTGGAGCTTCCAGACTAAGACAAACACGGAAGAAAGGCCTGGCAATCTACTTCTGAAAATTAGCCAGTGAAAACCCTATGGATCACAACAATCTGATGGGCAACTGATCATGGGGATGGCACAGGACTCGGCAGCATTTGGTTCCATTGTACATGGGTTCGCCATGAGTCAGGGGCTGACTCGACAGCAGCTAACAGCAACAACATACATATCTCTATATCTATATTTATATCTGTACCTCTACGTAATTTATTTAAGTATGTATGATTGTAATGCAACTATGGAATATAAATAGACAACATCCATGATTTTATATTTCTTGAATTCCTCATTAAGAGAATGATTTAAAAAGAATTAAACAATTAGGCAGAAAGATCATGTTTGTCTAATCTGAAAAAGGATTAAATCTTTTTTATTTTATTATCTCCAGAATCTAAGTCCTAAGAATAATCCAAAAACAAATTCTTCTCTTGAAAAAAATAGTTGATATCGGAGCCAAAATGGTACTACAATCATCGTCCCTAGAGGTCTTCATAACTTTGTAATCTGTTTGTGGGTCTCCACAAACCTAAAACTGGCAGCAGAGGTTCCCAGACTTGCTTTTAAGACTAATAACATCCTATTAGTGTTGTGCTGGTAACTGTTTAACAACCAACTTTTTGGAAAAAAAAAGTGTGCATTTATATGTATATATACACTTATTATAAATTGATGTAAAGGATGTGTAGTGCATAATTTACAAGTAATGACAAAATATACAATACTATTTATTTTAAATGCTGTTGTGTCGTTCCAACTCATAGTGACCCCTATGTACAACAGAACTGAACACTGCCCGGTCCTGCATCATCCTCACAATCATTGTAATGCTTGAGGTCATTGTTGCAGCCACTGTGTCTATCCATCTTGTTGAAGGTCTTCCTCTTTTTGCTGACCCCTTGCTTTACCAAGCATGATGTCCTTCTCCAGGGACTGATCCGTCCTGATCATGTCCAAAGTATGTGAGACAAAGTCTTGACATCTTTGCTTCTAAGGAGCATGCTGGTTGTACTTCTTCCAAGACAGATTTATTCGTTTTTTTGGCAGTCCATGGTATATTCAGTATTCTTTGCCAACACCACAATTCAAAGGCATCAATTCTTCTTCGGTCTTCTTTATTCATCGTCCAACTTCCGAATGCATGAGGCGATTGAAAACACCATGGCTTGGGTCAGGCATTTTAAATGCTGTACACCTATAATTCTGTGACTTACTATTTCTTTCACAAATCACTATCAGTTTTTATAATTCTGTCACCAACAATAGTGTTGACAAAATTAGGCTACTAATTAATGTTTGCATATTATCTGATCCAGCAAAAGCCACTCACATCATTGACAAATGTGTCTAGTTATGACTGAATGTTGGTTGATATTTTTGTTTAAGTTAACAAATAAGATGAACATGAAATAACATTTCACCATGTTGGAACTTCATTCATTCATCAATGACGTAAGTGATTTCCTTGCAGAATTGAATGATATTATTTGAATATTAGAAAAACATCTACTTTCTTTGTGTTATTCACACTGTAATATCTAGCAAGACAAACACTTTTAAGTTTAATCTACGTTATTAACGTTTTCACTATCACTTTCTGAAATTTAGACAATCAAGAAAACAATAAGGGACGGCCTGATTTTTAGCACTTGCCAATTTCTGTGGTGTAAACATTTTCTCCATGGTCAATTTCAAGTCATCAACACGATATCACTGAATGTGAAGTTGTGAAGAGATGCACAATAGCACATCATTATATAGTATATCCATACAGATACAAATAAATGTAAATAACCTCAAGCACATAGATAACAATAAAAGACAGTAAAACATTTAGGAAGGGATCAGTTTGGGACATTTACTACCTTTGCTTTTAATAAAAATTATTTAACTGTAAGATTATATAATTTAATTTTTAATAATGGCTATGTTGAAAAACTGGTTCACAAAATTTCTGAAAATATAACAAATACAAGACATCATGAGCTGGCTCCAATACACCAGACACACATTCAATTTTTCAAGATGTACCTGGATCTACTGGACGCCTCTCTAAGCTTTGGGATGATTGATTCAAATTGGAAACATTGCTCAAAATGTACAGTCTAAATAGCTTCATTAATAATGCCACTCATATGATTCACATTTCTTACTCTTTCAATACATGTACAAGATCTCATCTCTAAGTCTTCCTCCAAGTCTTTAAAATGCAATATAAATGACTATCAAACTATACAATTCTTTTTACCAGTACTATAAAAATATTGTAAACTTGTACACAAGAACTAAAGTTGCTTCACAGAATAGTCTAAAATCCCCATCAAGCAGATGGGAGGAATGTCTCATTGTATGCATGGTCACACTATGCTAATATTCCTCAGGGAACTCATTCCTTTCCAAATACCAGTTCTGGCCAAATATCACTGCCTTGGACCAACACCAACAAACACAAATGTGGCAAATTCACACTTATTAGTGAGTATTAAAATAGTAATACTGTATACAGAATTATCCTTACTTCATTCAGAAGGTAACAATCAACAATAAAGTTAAGAAATCCAACAAGAAGACAACTAAAGACTCCCAGGGAAGTAATTTTTGCTTTCAATTGCATACTTGAACTTCTCTTCTAGTTTTGATTAGAGAATTCTTCTACAAATGCTCCAAAAGATGATATACCTTTTTTGCAAATTATTACCTAGAAAATCTGAAGCGTACATATAAATCTATGTGTTATCGCATACTCAATACACAAACTTCCCCACACATATATTTTGTTGGGTTGATGATTTTGTTTCTTTTTTATCTAAAAAGTGAACATTAAAACAAGAGTCTATAGATAGGTAGCTACAAGAGACCCGTTTCATATGGTTATTGTGAGACCAAGAGAAAACTTTCTTTTGGGGCATGCATTCATTTAATTTCATAATTTCTTTGAGCAAATGAAGGTATCTCTGGAAGAGCCTCCTTTCTTGATCAGTTGGGGATATTTTTCCTACCATATTTTTGTTAACTGGTTTGATTTGCTCTTACCTAACAAGGTCTATGAAAGTTTTCAAAATATTGGTAAAATTAATACTAGTGTCCTTTTAACATGAAAAGCTCATATAAAGCAATAAGAAAAAAGACAGACTTGACAATAGAAGACGTCATGAACAGGCAATTCACATAAAAAGAATTACCAATAGCCAAAAATCACAAAAAAGACTATCTAATCCTGATTACTAATCAAAGAAATGCTAAGTAAAACAATGAGACGCTATTTCTACCAATCAAATTTTCCAAGTCCAAAAATAAAGATAATATTCAGGTTTAGTGAAGGAATCAGAAAACAGATAGTCTCAAACACTGATCCAGCATTTTTACTTTTATTGATGTATGCTAGGAAATAATTAAAGATGTAAAGTTTTATCTACAAAAATGTCCAATTAAACAAAAATTGGAAACAATCTAACTGTCCAATAATAGGGGATTAGTTAAATATATGATGGCACCACAGCATATGAAAAAATACTTCAGTTATTTGAGCTCTTGTTATTAAACAATGTTCATTTGTGTAGAAAAATGTTCAACATATACAGCTTCCATATTGTAGAAAAAGCAAGCTACAAAATCATTTTTATTACAGCATGGTTGTAGGTTAGGCTGAAGGTAACCAAGAGAGAAAGTCCCTTGGTGGTGCAAATGGTTAACGCACGTAGCTGCTAACCAAAAGTTCAGAGGTTCAAGTCCACCCAGAGGTGCCTCAGAAGAAAGGCCTGGCAATCTACTTCCAAAAAATCAGTCACTGAAAACCCTATGGAGTACAGTTCTACTCTGACACACACAGGGCTGCCATGAATCAGAGTCAGCTCAACAGTTGGTCAAGCAAGGGACACATTGTCCAGAAGATGGAGCCATATTATTTTAGAAATTTATTCTGAGATCAAATTCGTTATGAGAAATTTATTCTCAGATCACCATAAGTCTTTACATAGTGGAGAAAAGCAATGTTCACAACTCCATAAACTATATATTACCCCATGTATAATAGCCAAATCTTGTTATATATATCATGTAATATATATACATATTTTTTACATAATATATGTGAACGTATTCATCATGGGTTGTTGTGACTGACAATGCCTTAAAATGCTAGTCTATGCAATGATCATCATCATCATCATCACTAAAGAAAGACTGTAAATAGTAGAGGTTTAGTTTATAAGACTCACTAGGCGATCTACTCTATTATGAATCCCTTCTAGCTTGATTCTAAACAAGTTTTTGTGAAGGGCTCTGTAGACTGGCACTTCATATGGCATATTTGGGGTACAAGCCATAGACCTACACAGAATGGTTACAGACACCAGAGTCAGCATTTTCCCACAGTGCCCCACTCCCCTTCCACCTGGGCACCTTCCCTGACAGTACTGTGTGTGAAGGCTGGCCCCCAGCAAAGTTCCACCTTACCTCTTCATGTATGGCTTAGGGAGAGTGGTCCTAGAAGGTGTTGTCCAAGGAAAACAAGATGGTAGAGTAGAATTCGTATAACAGTGAGAAGAATTCAGAATTCAATTCTTGACTCGAACAACAGTTAGCCGTTCAGTAAATTTTAATTTTCTGTGTCCTTCCTGAATATAACTACAGGTAATTCTCACTTTTAATGGGGCCTTTTTCTCCCCTACTTTCCTCAACAGACAGAAAGAACCTTATACCTTATTTATATATCAAAAAAGAAAAACTAAGCCTGTATATACCTCTGTCTAAAACACCAAGAATACCCATTCTTGCCTCTGATGATCCTTCTTTATACAAATTATATACACTAGGAAATGTGCAATCAACTTATACAAGATGCTTAAAGAGGGAGCTGTCTACATATAACCAGAAAAAAAAAATCAAGATTTAAAAAACAAACAAAATCCTCAAATGTAGAATTTATTTCATTTAAAATATTTTTAGAAAGTTGTGGTGCAGATGATATTTTTATAAACAACAATAATTACAAGAAATTCTTCCAAAAACTTAATTCCAAACACACCAACTTTCTTTTACCAGCTCATCCTTCTTTAGAATGTCTAGTGGTAGACATAAAGGCTCAGAAATGGTTTATTATAACTGAAATTTCTGTCAGTTATTACCAAAGAGAAATGTATTGAACTTAGTATGTTAGGTTTGGGAAATCTATTTTCATTTTCTATAACCAATGGTCTGTCATAAGTGTGGACAGAGTGGACTTCCAGATTCCATCTTCCATGTGCCCCTGACACCCAAAGATGAGACTTCCTTTATATTTTTTATGTTTATAAAGACCCAGGTTGCAAAATCTAAACTAAACCTCTTAATCTCTATGAGAAAAAATGAAAGTGATAAAAGAAAGGTAATCTTCAGTGGAACTAAACACACAAATATCTAGAAGATATTGAGCTGTGCTAATTGGTATAGAAGTTATCCCCCATTTAACCTTGTCTCAAAACAAGAATTCCTGGTTTATTAGGAACATACGTTTACTGGTAAGAGGATACTGCCTCCAAAATGCATTTACTTGTTTTAATTCATCAGAGAGAAAGGAATAAATGTGTGGGAGTGATATTACATTTGTGGTGATTTTAAAACTTGTCCACAAATTTAATTGATATTCTTCTCATCAAAAAAGTGAAGTTTAATTCCTCTCCTTTTGATCCTTCCCTCTGGAATATGGGCTAGCCTTAATGACTCAGTAACGATTAACAGAAAGTGGTAAAAGTGATACTATGTGACTTCCAAGTCTAGATTAGAAAAGTCTAGTTTACAAAAGCAAGATTCTACCTGTCTCTCTCTCTCTCTCTCTCTGTCTCTCTGTTCTCTAGTTCTCACTCTTTGCTTGCCCTGGGAACCCAGCCACCATCTTGGGAGGAAGCCCAGTGTACATGGAGAAGCACACATAGATATCATAGCCAACAGCCCCAGCAAAGGTTCCAGTCAACAGTTGGCATCAATCATCAGATTGATCATCATTCAGATGACTCCAGCCTTTGAACTGCCCCAGTTGATGCCAAGTGGAACAGAAATGCAAAGTCTCCAGATCTGCCCAAATTGTAGATTCATGAGCAAAATAAATGTTCTCATTATGTTAAGCCATTAAGTTTTGCGGTGGTTTCTAATGCAGCAATAGATAACCAGGGCAACCATGTAATTGTAACTAGAGTATTTGTACTCTGAGAATCAGCTAAGTAGAGAACATTTTGGACTGGTGGTGGGTGCCTGACTGTCTGAGGTTAAGCAAGAGGAATGAGAGACAGCTGTATAATTTTGATCCTACTTAGTTTCTCTCGAAGTTTCCCAGTTTTGCTAATTCAGAAGGCTGATTTTAGCATTTCCAGTTAACACTCTGCCTGGACCTACCCCTTTTTCTAACAGGAAGGACTAATTCATTACTTCTCATCAAAGGAAAATTTTAACAGAGCACAGCTCTTATCACTCTGTTCCTTTGCCCATGCTGTTTGCCCAACCTGGAGTGTCTTCTCTGTTCTAATTTTGAGATGTTAATTTTAGAAAAATTTCTTGTCTAAATGCAGCCATGGAGATCATAACATGCCTGTAAAGGAGGTTTACAGTTGCAAGTAACATGAGCCTATTTTGGCTTACTTAATAAAAAAATTGAAAGCACACAAAATAAAAAATAAAAAGAATTTGTTTTAAGGGTACCAGGTGGCTCACAGAGTAAAAGGACACAGCTAACGATCTCTGAAAAGCTAATAACCAAGAATCTTCCAGCAATCAAGGTGGTAAAAACTAGTGGACAGTCTCTAGGGGCAGCATTGTTTAGATAAGCTGTAGCTATTTTCAGTCCTTGAGTATCTCAGTTCAAGAATTATCTTCCCAGAAAGTGTCTGATTGGCCACCTTGGGACATATACCTTCTCTTTGTCCAGGGGAAGATAGAACATCTTCTTTGACAGTTCCATAAAGACTGTATCGAAACAAAAAAAGACAAATAACCAATGAAAACATGGGCAAAAGACATGAACAGACACTTCATCAAAGAGGACATCCAAGCAGCCAACAAACACATGAAAAGATATTCCATATCACTAGCCATTAAAACCAAAAAAAAAAAAAAAAAAAACCATTGCCATCGAATCGATTCTGACACTAGCCATTAGAGAGATATAAATCAAAACTACAATGAGTTACCACCTCACCCCTATTAGAATGGCAATGATTAAAAAAAAAAAACAAAACAGAAAATAACAAATGTTGGTGAGGATGTGGGGGAGACTGGAATCCTTATCCATTGCTGGTGGGAACATAAGATGGTACAACCATTGTGGAAAACAGGATGGTGATTCCTCAGAAAATTAAAAATAGAACTACTGTATGATCTAGCAATTCCACTCCTAGGTATATACCCTATACTGTAACCCATTGCCGTCAAGTAGATTCTAACTCATATACCCTAGGGACCTAAAAGTAGTGACACAAACAGACATATGTACACCTAAGTTCATAGCAGCAGTATTCACAATAGCAAAAATGTGGAAACACTAAGTGCCCAACAGTAGATTAATGTATAAACAAAATGTGGTACATCCATACCATGGAATATTATTCAGCCATAAAGAGAAAGGAAGTCCTGGTGCATGCTACATGGATGAAACTTGAAGACATTATGCTGAGTAAATAAGTCAATCTCAATCACATTTCACTTATATGAAATGACAAGAATAGGTAGATATATAGAGACCAATGATTATTAGTGGTTACCTGGGGTGGGGAGGGAAGGGTGAGAGAATCATTTTCTGGGAAATAGTGAGTTTATATCAATGTTGATGGGAAAACTGTCATTGATTAAGGGTAATAGTTACACAATTTCACTAACGTAATCAATATCACTAAGTTGTACACCAGAAAAAGGGTGAAATAGCAAATGTATTATATATAATTCTTCAACAACAACCAAAAAAAAAGAGGATGCAGTTGCTGAAACTACTTAGGTACAACAAAACTCCTCATGGGATTAGTTCTCTTGGTTGGAAGGCTTAGGGTCATGACTACATGGGACTGTCCAGCCAATAGGCCTAGCACTGCCTCTAGGGTTTCTGTTCAACACCCCCTACCCCAGTTCAGTCAGTTGTACTGAGGTCTTAAAAGCTTGTCAACAGCCATCCAAGATACAACAGTTGGTTTTCCTGGAGTAGCAGAGGAAGAAGACTCAGGAATTGGAGAAGGAACTGTACTGCAGGTCTAACTGATTCCACAAACTACCGCCTCCTTTGCCATGAGACCAGAAGAACTGGGTGGTGCCTAGCTACCATTACTGAATGTTTTGATCAAGGAGTCATTAGATGAGTCCTGATCAAAAGGAGGAAAAGTGTGGAACAACACTTCAAATTTCTTAGAGAATCTGGACCCATTTAGGCTGGAGGAACTGCTGAATCTGTTGCCCTCAGAAAATTTTTGAACCTTGAACCGAAACTATCCCCTGAAATCATATTCAAACTAAACAACAGCTTCATTGATTTAGTAAAGAATGTTCATCTTGAGCATTGTGCTCTTTTAAAGAAGTATTTATACCAGATAAAATTGACAATAGTAACTCTAAAACATAGATAACTAGTTTAGCGGACAGTGAGTCTAAGTCAGTAGTGGTGAAACAATATGGGGAGAGAGAGCTGGAATGGTGACACAACATGAAGAATGTAACCAATGTCACAGGTTTTGTTAATATTTTTTGCTGATATATATATATTCTTACATCTGTCCCTAGGTAGATAGGATAATAGACTCATGCGGGTAAAGTCTATTTCCCCTTAATATTCATTAAGTATTTACTAAATGTGGATGATGTCCAGGAATATCCAATTCAGAAGCAGTTAAATTCAAAAAACATTTATCTGGCATTTGCTACATGCAAGATCTATTATCTGTCCTGTAGGGACTCACTATCGAGCAAGGCAAGCAAATAAATGCACAAGTCATTACAATATAAGGCAAACACTGAAAATGGCTGCAAAAGAGATTAAAAAATGATATGGTCAAAAAGCAAGGGGACATAGGATTCATTGTAATTTGGAAAATCAAAAAACTTAGCCAAAATATTTTTGACCACAAAGAAGAAAATATGGGACGGACTGGGATACACTCAATAAATATTTGTTGAATATATTAACCTCTCAAAAAGTTCATTATAAGCCACTTAGAGAACATAAACAAGATATTAAATGGTTATTTGCACCTGGTCTCATTCATCTAATTGAAATGAAGTGATATTGGTTAACAGTGTACTATTATATAGATTTTTCTCTAAAAAGCTAATATCTGATAGGGAAAATACATCTCTGAAGGTCAAGAAAAAGAGAACCAAGGTCTTCTTCCAAAGGGTAATATAAAAGTATTGCCATTTTCACGGCTAATTGTCTTTTAAAAAGCCTAAGAGTGAACAAGCCCAGAACATTTTAAATGAAGAAGGTAACCTAAAAAATTTTAGTGACGTCAAAGCCTATGAAGTTTTAAAGATCTTGAGGAAGGAAGATTTTTGAACCACCATGAAACAAAAAACAAACGACTGTGCTGTCGAGTCGATGCCGACTCATGGTGACCCCATTCTGTGTCAGAGTAGAACTGTGCTCCATAGGGTTTTCAATGGCCATGATCTTTAGAAAGTAGATCACCAGACCTTTCCTCCATGGCACTTGTGGGTGGATTCAAACCTCCAACCTTTCAGCTAGCAGCCAAGCACATTAACTGCTTGTGCCACCCAGAGACTCCCATGAAACATAAAAGAAAGCAGAGAAATCAGTTAAAAAAAATTTTTTTTCCAAAAGAAGCAATTATTTTCTTAAGTGCTGACTTTTGGTCAGGACTGATTATGAATGCAACTTAACTTTTATAAAATTATAAAAAGTGGGAAAATTTAGCTAGGGAGAGGAACTTCTGGCAAAATGGTGCTCTAGGCAGAAGCACCACACTGTCCCTCCACAGCAAAGATCCGAAAAACTAAGCCTAACAGAGAATACAACAATCCTGAAACCGTAAAAGATCAAATGAAGGGATAAAGAACTCAGCCAAGCACCAAATGGAGTGAGAACACTGACAGAGAACAGAGAGCGAGGAGAGATTCATGCAGAGGTCCCCTACCAGCTAGCTAACGCAGTGCAGATCTGCCATCTTGGACTCTGATCAGAGACCAGCAAATAGGTGGTACGAGAAAGCAGCTTCACAGAGCTTCCAGCGGGAGACAAAACAACCGGTAATTTGCGATATACGCTTTCCCACCTCCGACCCTTCTTCACCCACACTCGGCCTCCTCTGCTTCCCGAGGCCACAATCTCTTATCTGGGAAACACCGGCTGCTTGGATTCCACACACCCAAACAGGCCGGCTCTCTGAGTGCCATTTGTTGGCTACTGATGTTGCTTTTTTCTGCTTCTTTTGATTTCTTCCTT